>NC_045129.1:13049665-13361273 GCF_007655135.1 Punica granatum | reverse complement strand
TTGAAAAAACTTATTTTGGACAAAGGATAGATTGGGAATGAGAAAACCATACGAGGACCCCATGGTCAAGGACAAGTATACAGTCCATGTCCTGGACTGTAGAAATGCGGTGCGCAATGGTAATAACAGTCGTGCCCTTGCATCCGCTGGATAATGTCTTTTGTAGGAGGGAAGCTGTTCGAGTATCAATACTTGCCGTGCATTCATCCAAGCAGAGTACCTAAGTAAATCAGAAACCTCAATGGTAAGCACATGGTTTTGAGAAATGGTATGATATCGAACTGAACGATATATAGCATTTCATGTGTCCAGACGAGGTCGGTCATTTTCATGAACCAGGCAAACTTGTTTTTACTAAGGACAAAAAATTACTGGCCATTTCTCAGCAAGCAGTTAATTCGTTCACTTTCCTTTCCCCTTTTCCTGAGACAGAATCATCAACAATGTCCAGTCCCGGCCAGGCAGGTTGCTATAACTCATCTGCTCTAGCTTTGAAAACTATTTAGAGGCAATTCACCTTGGAGGACTTCAGAAGGGCACGTGCTAGACAAAGAAGTTGCCTTTGTCCAACCGAAAATGACATCCCAGATTCCTTAATGTGAAGGTCCAGTCCACCTGCCGCTTCCACTTCATCCTTGAGATGGCATTTTTCAAGCACATCCCATATTTTTATGTCATCAGTCATGCGAAACGGGTCCAGGTTATCCCTAAAAGAGTCTCACTGAAATGTCAAAAGGCATTCGCTGAATTTGAACAACCAAGATCAAGTTTAGAAAGGAACCTTAATGATCCTTCAAACAAGAACGGGCTCTGAGGCACGACAGCAAAGCTGGACCGGAGATCTCGAACTGGAACATTGTTTATATTCAAACCATCCACCAAAATGCAGCCGCTACATATTGGGTTGAGGCGGAAAAGAGCATTCAAGATACTTGATTTTCCAGCACCGGTTCTTCCCACAACTCCAACCTGAACAAATTCGCATTTCATTGGTTGTACAATCGCATGATACATTTTACTTAACTGATATACATCTGTATCGACTCAAAACTTATAAAAGCTTCAAATTTCACTAACCTGCATCCCGCCCGGTATGGTGAATGTGAGATTGCGCAAAGCAGGTGGCAGTGTAGGCCCATATCTCAGGGTAACATTCTGAAATTCTATCAGCCCTTGAGATGGCCAATCTAAATTCGCCAGTTGGCAACCCCCGAGTTCTTCTTCAGGAATGTCCACATACTGTTAAACAAGAGTAGTAGATGAGTTCAAAATACTACCAGTTTAGTAATGAGCCATGCAATAAAAGAACATAGATGGAAGGCCCATCTGGCACCTGAAGAGCTCTCTCCACTGCTACCATTTCCTTCTCCGTTTCTGTAAAGCTTGTCAAGAAACTTCCTAATAAAGATACGATTGGAGCTGCATAAGAGAGTGCCAGTCCTACCTGTATAAACCAAACAAAACTATTATTTAATACCGAACACCAAGTGACTGGGGAAGACTGGCGACAAGTTAGGTTATGAACCAAATACCAGTCCTGGAGTACCAAAGCTGACTGGTAAGTTGCCACGAGATCCAATGACTGACGTAATAGCGACAAACGAGATAATAAATGCTGCCAACAGCTGCAAACAAATTCATTAGCCCATGAAAGTAATTGGTGCAGGATATAAATACTGTTAACTGAGGGTTGCATAAGAATTTGAAAGTTGAGCAAAACAGATGGTGAGTGAGATACCTGAAGGCGTAGGGAAAGCCACAAACTTGCTATCAACTCCGACAGGGAAGTCCTTTGGTATAGGGCCACATGCTCGATGAATTTCGCCCAGAAGAAATCCTGCAATCAAATAGAATTTGAATGAATGTACTACTTTTACGGACAACTGCGTGGAGATAAATATTTAGGTAGGGTAATCAAAAATTGAAAATGACGATAGAAAGCCAATCCACTATATACCTGAGAATTGAATGCTCGTATGGTTGATGATCCATCCAGCGTCTCTGTGAAGGAAGAGTAAATTGGAGAGCGTGTTACGCTGTCAAGCCTTCGCAGTTCCCTGGAAGTTGACCTGTAGAAGAACTACAGATCGTCTGAAGTTAAGCTACTTGTGCTGCAACTATTGCAAATCTTGGTGCAGCTCATTTAACCTTAGTTTTTTTTATGAATCAAACTCAAATTTCTTTCTGGACCGAGTCGGGAGTGATCTGCTCACCTGCAGCCTGCTGTAGATAAACCAAAACGGCAGTAGAAGAAACAAGAAGAGAACCTACATGAATACATGAACTGTCAGCCAGTACATATGTTTCAGTGCAAACGGGAACTTCAGAATAGCTTCTATCCTAGTACCTGGACATATGACAGAACTACTGCGATCCCAAGTAGACCAACAAAATTTGCGAGGAGGATATTCAGAATAAACGGGAGAGAATCATCAATAGTGTACAAGTCCGAGGAGAACCTGCATGAGATCAACATTTGTGGGGATGTAAAATAACAGAAACGACATGATATCTGAAAGTTTCCCCTGTTACTTCTAACCTGTTAAGTATTCTTCCACTCGGTGTCTGATTAAAGAACTTTACCGGAGCATTTACGATCTTGCAAAGGAGCGTTGCGTGCACCTTGACCGCAGCTCTTAAGCCCCCATATGCAAATAAGAATGCTCTCACCAATGTAAGGAACGAATTCATCACACAGAAGAGGCAGAGTATGACCTGCCTCATCGAGCATGATTTGTAGATTTTAGCTTTAGATTTGCCGATGATCTCACAAAAACTTATGATATATAAATAATCCAGAGTTGGTAAAAGAAACAGGAAAGTAGCTTACCAGATAAAAGGTTGTAGAGGACGCTGTCTCACTGCTTCCTTTAGTCGTATCAACCCAATAAGAGAGCCATAAGTCACTTCCATTACGAGAGGCTTGCATTGAAACTGCCGAAAGGAGTATTACGAAAGCAATCAATGAACCAGCAAATGCAGCATACTTCCTGCAGGACATAATGGAGCGATTAACTATAAATTGAGTTCGTATCAGATCAAGTGATGTTGCATGAATTTGCTTCCACCATTTTCAGAAGTTCCAAGCTATGAAATATCAAACAAGAAAGAACTCGTGCTCACTTATAAACTATGAGTTCCACCCTGCCTTCTTTCCTCAACTCCTCTTCAATTATCTCTTGTGCGATCTCTAGAGCTGATAAAAGTTCTGTTTCTTCTCGGACCTCACTAGAAGACATACAGGATTCTTGCACTGGACATTGAAGCAACGCATTACTCCAGGTCAATGTCAAGAAAGCCGAATATTCTGAAATCGCCAACTCAGCAGGCTGCCCCACCCACATGACACCTCCTTTTTCCATTACGACGACCATGTCAGCGCGAGATATTGCCTGTCAAGTATAAAGGTACGCATTCAACTTATGCCAGTACTGCGAAAAATATAGGAACCTGTTACCTGAACAGCTAATCCATTAAAATAACCTGAACATTGTGGGTACAAAGAAGACATGTTTTCTGGTCCATGAGAGGTCCCAGAATGGCATTGTTAAGGATCCACTGAGCAACTTGGGCATCCACTGCACTGAGGACGTCGTCGAGCATTAAAATATCTGCGCTGTGATAAAGAGCCCTGTTCATCTGAAGCAAACCAAGTGAGGAATCAACGGAAAGAGAATGGACACAGATTGACTGATAGGGACCGAACGAGGACCTTGCTAAACCAATTCGTGCTCTCTGTCCACCTGACAGATTTACTCCTTTTTCTCCGATATGAGCCATGTCACCTCCCGCCATAACAGAAACATCAACATCCAATGCACATGCTTGTAATGTGTCGCAGTATCTGCTCAATAGGACAAAAATCTCCCGTCAGCTGAAGAGCATAAACAAGATTGAGACAAAGAGGAGAAGCAGCGCTATAAACACCAACAAGCAAAATAAAAGGAGACCATTTTGTTCATAAGGGAAGACCTTTTTGAGTCGTAATTGTTCCCAAATAGGATATTATCTCGAACTGTTCCAGACAGAATCCAAGGGGCCTATATATAATTTCCATCATGTGCCAGTTGCAGAAGTATTTAGTTGAATGGAGTTATAGAGAGATATGGAACTTCAAAGGAATGATGTTCAAAAGACCTGGGGTACATATGCAACTGATCTGGCAGAACGAATAGATCCATGGAGGAGTCTCATTTCTCCCAAGATCGAATTCAACAGAGAGGATTTGCCCGAACCGACCTAAACAGTGCAATTGACCAAAGAGAATGAATAGAGTATGGCAACTCGACAGATGAAATTTTTTTTATTATTTGCTATCAGATTTCTGTCCAGAAATTGATCAATGGAAGATGTCAACATATACAAAGAAGGGAAAGAATTTTGAACAATCCGATTAAAACTTTACCTCTCCGATTATTGCAACCAGTAGACCCTTTGGAAGAGTTAGAGTGATGTGATTTATGATTATATTCAGCTCCTCTGACTTGCTGCTTGACCAATCACAGCACGCATCCTCCATTACAACAGCCACATTCCCAGAGCTATAGGGAGAATCAACTAATTTCCATTGCTGGTATTGGTGCTCTGAACAACTGAGGAACCTACTAAGTCTTCTTATAGATATGAAAGCCTGATACAGCCCGAAAAAGTCGTAGCAGCTCAGAAATTAACAATCTAATGCAAAGAGATTACAATGCGAACCTACGCACGCAGAGGACTCACATCAATCAATCCATTGATAACCCATGGAAATGAATTTAGAGGAGATATCAGAGTGTTAAATAGTGCAAGGCAAGTGAAGACCTGCATTTAAAGGATCTCAAATGGGTCAACTTCCTTAAAAAGTAGCCAACAAGAAAATGCAGAATCCGATAAGCAATACGCCACAAGGGTTCCTAATTACTGTACCGTTGCAGCATCGAGTTGATGACCCATCAGCGTAAAGAGTCCGAATGTACATAGAGAGAAGAGAGTCGGAGTTGTTGCCCAAAAGAATACACACCATGCATCCAAATATTTCCTTGTCTGTTGAAGAAAAATAAATAAATAAGAGCTATATGACTGCTATGTTGATTGGGACTGATTACAAATGTTCTATGGTAAAAACGACAATGCAAGTAAAAGCCATACCGACAAATGCTTTACTTCCGAAGATCTAGTCTCCATCAACCAATCAGAGAAAAGGAGCTCCCACCCGTACATCTTAAGAGTACGAATATGTGCCAAAAGTTCTCCAGTCCTCCTAATCCTGTTGAGAAGCAATCCCTATGAGAAGCTACACATTACATAATTTCAGACACTTGAAGGAACCCTGTTGTCTTCTGACAATGATGGGCAATGCATTTGACATTGATTAACTTATATGTTACCTCTCATCCTTTTGCTTCATCATCTTTTGGGTTGCACTAGCAATCAACTCGGAGATCCACTTATTCACTGCAAATAATAGATTCCTAGTAAAGTTAATTTTTGCTACTATTTTGTTAAGTTGAGACCAAGCATATGAACCAGAAAAAAAGAAACAGAAAACACAGAGCTCATAAATTTTCCTTTTAAGATTCAGTATAATTGATCTCAACATAGAAATATCAATACCTGGTATCAGTAACACAGTTATTGCAACTCCAGCGACGAAAGCAAATTTGACTTGCGTATAAAGCAGATACAGAGCCACCCCGATCTGCAAGGGCAAGCTGAAATATCACATGAAGTAGTGTCTTTAAGAGATTGTGACAAATAAAGACCAGTGAATGAACGTATCTTGGAGTTGACAGCTATTGGTTTGGTCCAGTTTCAGAAAAAATTTCACGGGATAAAATCATGCCTGAAATCCAAACCTAAAAGAAGCCATCTTTCAATGGATATATTCTGTGCAGTGATATGTTTAAGAGCCTACCAAGCAAAGAACTTTGAAAGGAGCATATCATTGATGAGAGTCTAAAGTAGAAATTGCATGCACTTTCCCGAGATACTGCAATAACTGTGCTGTAAAGTGATTACCTCCACATATCATGGAAACTGTTGCAGAGGTTAACAGTTCGATCAGCATCTACCGACATAAATGTCTGAATTTCTCCAACAGAAAACCGTGATCTTTCTGCTAGTCCAACCCTCAGACACTATGATTAATTAAAAATGAGACTTCAGATTATGATTCTAAAGAAATTGATCAAAAAGAGTCTGATATTAACAAAGAAGTATTGACAACAATGCCTCTATACAACCCCATAGATCTCCGTACGCAGAAGAGTTCTTTCTTCATAGATAATTACCTTTTGATAGATGACGGTCATAATACTGGATCTGAGCTTTAACTTCAGCTTGGCCACGCGAAATGAATATTGTGTGTCAAGGAAGGACCTGCAAGATCGAAGACAAGTGAGAAATTCTTCAACAAGAAAAATAAAAAGTCCAAATGATGAAACATAAAATTGGATGAAGATAAGTTTGTGCAAATCAAAAGAAGCGGAATTACTTTACGATAGATGTGCCACCTAATGAGACAGCAAGAACATAGCCTTCTAGATGCCCTGAACCTGTTAAGAGATGGAAAGGAAGGGGCAAATGAGATTATGTCAGTCCCACATGAATGACAAAATATGTGACTTGAATTAGAGAAGATTTTTCCAAGTTTGTGGACAATAGAAACATCATTAATGTAAGAAAAAAGCCCAGACTGCACATGTCATATATTTGGAAAATTTCCATGCAACTTTGCAACAGAAAGAACAATAAAGACTTAGGCGTGCACAAATCATCAGAAAGAAATCCAATCAGATGCAATTACCACCTCTTTCAAGAAACCGAATGAGACGATTAAGAAGTAATGGTCCAGCAAACCCGATACAATCATTTATAACCTGCATAAGTCATACAATCAAGAAGGTCCAATTACTATTTACAATTAATTTGTGTAATTAATCTTATTGTCTGACAGATTAATTAAACTATGCTGTTGAAATCACAACTTGAGTCCTCATCAAGTACCTTCAGTAAACCCAGACTTAAGTAAGCCCATCCATACGCATGAAAAAGAGATCTAAACAAGGAGGGATCAGAATCATTTTGGTTCCACTGTGCTTCCCAACAGCTTTGCAATTTCTCGTGACATGAAGATGGATTCATATCAGTTGGTAATGGAAGCAAATCTTCGAAATCAAGCTGCTTCAACACACCACGATTCATGACAAAATCAATGGACTTGAACACCATCTGATTCCAGAAACTGTCTGCATCTCCCTTCAACAAGCAACCATGTCAGAACAAGTATATCGAAGCCACAAAAGAGAAACATTATTGAAGAGGCTTAGAAAGAAATATGATGTAAAACATTTCTACACAAAATGTCAAAGCATATAACTCACAGGGTCCCTCAGAAAACTTTCATCGCCATCAGGAGGAAGTAGTGACTCTTCGATTGAACTGCAGATCATACCCCATAAGTCATCAATCCATTCATAGGAGACCAGATACCAGCAAGAAGTTGCAGTTGTAAATACTAGCAAGGATGGTAAAATGGAAAACTAATGTGTGTTCAATTGCATATAAAAGAGATGGATGGAAAAGACATGACATCTTTTATTGCACTCGGGAAGTAAAAGGAACTGAATATATACCCAGTCTTGAAAGATGCTCTTTTTGATCTGATAATGTTAATTGATATGCCAAACAGAACATCCACCAAGACAATGCAGCTCTCCTTGAGACATACCAACACCTGTTTAATTAAAACCTGTAAATTCACAGTTCATACCATCCCGACCAAAGCTACAGTAGAAGTACCTAATTACATTTTGTTTTCAAGGGGGAAAAACAATACACATTAAGAAACACCCCCCAACTAATGGTGGGAATGTCGCTTAGAAATTACACGAAGAAGCAGCTTCTAAGAGGACAGTGAAAGTGAATACCCCAGACAAGGTAAAACTTGTTAGCAGAAGAGGGATCACCAAGATTGGCTTTAGAATCCACCAGAAACATAAGATCCTGTCAAAAAATACGAAGGAACTTCTGGAACTCCTTGAAAGCAGAATGACGATCACCTAAAATTAGGAATAAGGAAACAACATCATATACTGATATACTTCAACATCGATCAGCTTATTCTGACCAGAGAGTAAGGAACTTACCCAAACTGCGAACCTCGAACACCTGAAAAACCAAAGGTGATATATCATTGCTTCTCCAGATTGCATACTCCTTAGAAGGATGATCACATCCCACAGTGAGAGAAACGCTCCAAGGATAGGAAGATATTGCAAAACGACTTTCTCCAAAGAGGTCATCTGGAAGTACAAGCAAAAATTAATATTCCCATGGTATACTTGAAAAGCTTAAGTTCCTTAAATATGCTCAGATGGGAAACAAAGAATGCAAAAGGAAAGGAAACAGATTAGAACTTATACGAGCCATAGATAAAAGCAGTGGGATTACTAAACAAAGTAAGATATAAGAACCCAATAAAAGCTTCCAAAACAAGGCAACATCAACCCTTTCCAGATTTGCTGTTTCTGTTGTAGATGCAATACAGAGTTGAAGAATTGCCAACGGGAGTAATCAACAGAAAAAAAATATGTGGTTCATCAAGCAGAGCATCTGGATCATATATAAGTTGAGAAAAAAGATGGATAAACAGAAGGGACAGAGAGCATACCCTTCGGTTTCCGAGGGTGTTCGTCTTTGACATCCCCAGCACTGCCATTAGGAGGATAGTAACCACATTTCCTCCAAAGCCAAAGACCGTGATATTATTAAGGAAAACGTCACTCGAAAAGGAGTTGAACTGTTTCCGATCATAAGAAACAAAGAAAGCAAGCATATCTCCCGATTTGTCAAAAGGATATATATCTCCAAGACACTCCAAGAATCGATTTCCATTCTGCCAAGTTTCGATCAAGAACCCAAGTAAGAGTACAAGTCTATAAGCAGAAGAACCATTCTCAACATCGCATCAATTGCCCAAAGATGGACTCATATATTAACAAGAAAACTAGAACAGAGACCATAATTTTTTGGTTTCTTTTTGAAGAATGAATGATGAAAATTCAAGAAACGGGATCATAGCAGCACATTAATATCTGTGTTATGCCATCAGAAAGGAGGAGAAAACACGAGCAGGTGCTTCCTTTCCCAAGTAATTGGAAGGGTAGTGCATGCAAGAAACAGAGGTGCGAAATTTCCCAGCTTGAGTAGAGAAAAACAGCAGCGACTTTATTCCTTAATTTCAACGAAACATGAACTTTGAAGAGCAGACAGAAACAGAGATGGGTTTAGAGGCCAATATCGGAGACTGCTGTAATCGAAGAGAATGACGAGCAGAGAGAGAGAGAGAGTGGGGAAGGTGACGCTTGCTTACGCGGGCAGAGCTGGGACAGACAAGGTGCGCGAAGTCCATCGAAATGCAGAGCAGAAGGTCGAGACGATGCAGGAACAGATAGTAGACCGCAAATGTTCTGTGAGAGAGAGAGAGTCTGAAGGAGTCGTCCGTTGAATGGTACAATAAAAGCGAGCTCTGCTCCTAAAGCTCAAACTGAACCATCGCTTGCTCTTCTTCTGCCAACGTGTGGCAGGGGGCTCGCACGCGTGCCACCCCATCCCCCTCTGCTGCTATGTGATCGCACGTGGGGAGGGAAGGGAAGGACTACGGTGGGGGCTCCGTTCGTATCATCGAGATTCATTCAAGAATCAATCAATGGCCCCAGCAGGGAAAACCAAGATGCTGAATCAAAGACATTTGCTAAGACATCAGATGCGCCCAACTATGGCACAGTTTCAGTTGTTGTCACGTCCTCCGTCTGTAAAAAAGACGAGATCTTTGGGGATTGGGAATTGAGCATGCTATTGTTTTGGCTTGGCTCATGTACTGTGCTTTACTGCTTTAGCAGCAGCCAATAGACGACGTTGCCTCGGCTTTCCTCCCTCCCTCTCTCTCTCTCTCTCTAAATATATATATCTTCTCTTTGGCAAAAGTGGGGATCATGCTCTGCTCTGCTTGGCTTTTGCTTTCCTCCTGCATTGAACATGGTTTCCACATCACCACCCACCCACGATCGCCCTCACTGTCGAGAGAAAAGAGATTAACCCCAAAAGGCTGCTCACTGCACTAACGTAAAAAATGCCGTTCATGTTCCCCTTCTTCGAGTGTAATGTATGGGGCTTCAGGGTTCTTAGTTCCCCATTCCCCATAACATATTATCACAGAGCCATGCTCCCTTTTAAGCATGTTTGACAGATTTTGTGCATCTCTGCTTCTCTGTAAAGAGTCAAGTAGGAGTAAAAAATTGGGACAAATGATTTGGAAACTTTCTCTCTCTGTTTTTTTTTTTTTTTCCATCAAAGTTTCTCATGATATCCGGACTCAATACACCGTGATAAATGGGAGGAAAGTATAGTTAGATCAAAACCACCCAAATCTGTGATGAAGCAAGTATGACTCAGTGGAAGAGTGCTTTGGCTGGACAAATGGTTGGTTGGCAAGCGACTAAGTACGGGGAAATCCATTCAACTATCAAGACTCACTTGGATTAGTATTCTAATCCGCGCATTGCGCTGGAATTTGCAAATTGTGTTTGCAGGTAATTCTTACTTCAGTTTTGCTAAGATTTTCGGTGTTTCTCTTTCTTATTTGTTATGAATCTTTTTCTTTGGGGAAGATCTCAATATAATGTAAATTAAAGTAGGGATAGAGTACATGCGTTGCATAGCGTAGAATATAACCAAATTTTCCTTTTCATCAATTTGGTTATATTATATACGTGTACTTTACATTACTGAAAATTATATCTTGTGAAGAGAGAAAATTTATTTTCGAAGGACTTTTATCCTTTTAACGCTACTTTCTCCAACAATATGCAAAACCCTATTAAGGGTAGAGACATTTACCATGCGCGACCAATTCTAAGGGAAAGGGGGAACAATAAAGCTTAAGTCGAGGAGGAGGAGGAGGTCTTCTACGGAGGACGGAGGGTCCGGGAGTTTAATCCTAGCTTTAGTGAGCTGCTCCTCGAACTCTTTGTCCTAGGACGATATCATTGCTGAGGAATCTTCGAGCTTAATTGTCTGTGGCTACAGATCGAGGCGGAATCTTCACTGTCAATGGTGGATTTCAGGCCATTGAAGCAACGGGGAGAGTGAGGAATCGAAGGGCGAAAGTCTCGATTTTCAGGGGGAAAAGCTTCAATTGCTAGGATAGGAAAGCTGTGATGTGAAGCAGAAGAGGACCATCTCGGACCCCCCCTCTTATCTTCCACTTCCCGATTTTCTTTTCTTTTGTTAAGTTCGGGCAGCGGGGGCCTCACCAGCACCACCACAGCCCCTGTGGGGTCGCCGATGACCTATAAGGTTGCCCAAAACCCCAGTTGGGGTAGTGGTGGTGCCAGCAAGGCCTCCCTCCGTCGGCACCCCCTCCCTTTCATTTCTTTTTAATATTTTAAATATTTCTTTTAATTTTTTAATAAATTTAATATTATTTAAATAATTAATGGGTCCACCGTTAGTGTCACGTGTGCACCATTAGTGCCAAATCAGTAAGATTTATTAAAGTTGACGGAGGAATTGATGATTTGCTAAATGTGAGAACAAAAGACTAGTTTGTAATTTTATGTGTTATTTTAAAACGTTTATGTTGGATTTGAGAAAAAAGTGGAAAGTTGGTGATTTTTTGGCAATTAACCCTTATTATTTTTATCATCATCAAATGTTTTCATAAATTTCATAAAAAAGATTGTTATTATGAAATAGGATAATTACTAGGAAGATATTATTATTATTATTATTATTATTATTATTATTACTTCATAAGCCAAAAATTATTGTTATGAAATGAGATAATTATTGGGGAGATATCATCATCATCATCAGCATATTATTGTCGGGGAGATCACCATTACATTCTATTTGGGCAAAAATTTGAAATGGGACCTTTTCAATTACCGACTCTTCATATGCCAAATTTTTCGTAACTTCATAAAAAAAATTATTGTTATTATTATTATCATTATTATTATTATTATTATAAAATGTTTTCATAACTTTCACCAAAAAATATTATTATTTTAAAATAGGAAAATTGTTGGAAGATATTGTTGTTGTTGTTGTTGTTGATGTTGGTGGTGGTGGTGGTGGGTGGTGGGTGGTGGTGATGTTGACGTTGATGTTGATGTTGACGTTGTTGTTGTTGTTGCTGCTGCTGTTATTGTAGGTGTTGGTGATGCTACTGCTAATGCTGATGCCGATGCTGCTGCTGCTGCTTGGTGCTCTTGCTGCTGCTGTTGCTGTGCTGTTTTCTTTTCTTTTTTTTTTTCTTTTGCTGTAGATGGTGTCCGGCGCCGTAATAATTGACTAGTCCACCAGGCGGTGTATTGTATGGCCTGAAGCCCGCCATTAGTTGTTGTGTTGTTATTGTTATTATTAATAATGACTCCCTCTACATCCGCCTATCATGTCTTTGTCTCACTCTCTTTGGTTTCCACTAACAAAACTTGCGTCTAAGAGGTTAACCGTCTATCAAGCCAGAGTAAATCTCCAATCCGTGCATCACGTTTGTCTTTCGCCACCCATCTCGTCCCATTGTATAGATTCTTAGTTTTAATTTTAAGTTATTAATTAAAATAATCTAAATAATAAGAATTAACAAGTATCATAACGAGCTAACAATAGAAAAGTTTCTTCAAATTGACTAAAGATAGATCTCACGTAACATGCAGGTTTATAGCCTCGTATCTTATGAAAGCCTATCTTCACTACCCATGCTTAGCTACTGGGAAAATAATTACCAACTTTGCCCATTTTCTCAGCTTAGCATTAATTTTCTTTTTCTTTTTTTTAAAAAAAATTTGAATTCACGAACTTTCTTTTTCCCACCACATCTAGCATTTATCAATATTTTTTTAATTTTGTTGACATGGCACTTAACGAACACCGAGTGAAAAATGACGATTAAATTGATGAGCCGCGTTAAACGGTGCTAAATGACCCATATAATCGTGAAGTTTGCCCATATTTGCAAATTTAGCATGAACTTTCTTTTATTCACAGTAAATTCATGAACTATCATCGATTCATCGCTAAGAAAATTTAAATCAAAATTGGAAATCGATCTTCCACCGCACCCACGGCCACCAATCCCCGAGTGAGGTTGCTATCGACTCTTGAGATGGGGCATTGCGGGTGACTTATCACTCTCTAGGATGAGGTCGCTATCACTTCTTGAGATTGTAGGCGAACTCATCCCGGGGTGGGTTGCCACCGGCAAGAGATCTCACTGCCTCATACAAGGTTATTGATTTGTCGAGGTACCAAGGACCTTATCCTCAGGGATGCTGACCTCTTGCAAGGTCCCCATCTCAAGGGATGATATCTCATCCCAAGGGTTCGTGTCCGAAATTGAGTTCCAATTATAGGGTTGATCTTGGACATCATTTTTCGAGTACTTGTAAATTAATGTGTTCGTGATGGATCCATATTGGAATTAAATATCGAGCTCGATCATGAAGATTGAGGCCTTGCCAGCGGCCACCACCACTTGAGATGTGGTCTTTGGTATCGGAAAAAATTACCATCCCTGGATGAGGTATTGAAGCCTCTCGCCGGGGGTCACTGCCTCCCTCCCACTTGGATGAGGTCACTGGCGCTTGATGACAATTGCTGGTCACCAATAAGGTCCCCCACCCCCAAGGTCAATCCCGTAATTAGAATCCATTTCCATGCTCGAATTTATTTGTAAAAAAATGGTTCATACTAAATTTAAAAGAGTTAATTGTGGCATAAAGCCTAACGTTTGAAAAAATTCTTAGTTCTAGTCCAAACTTGATTTTTTTATCTAAGATATCCCAACATTGACATGTTGGTTTCATATCTATCCCGACGCTAATTTTCCGTCTAAAATTGATGGAATTGCACACGTGGCACGTTAATTTCACATATATCCCGACACTTATTACAAAATTAACGTGTCACGTGTGCAATTCCGTCAATTTTGGACGGAAAATTAGCATCAAGATATATGTGAAATTAATACGTCAACGTTGAGATATTTTAAATAAAAAATTAAGTAAAATTAATAATTCATTCAAATGTTAAATTATACGGCGCAATTATCCCAATTTAAAAAAGAATGTGGAAAATTCGTCGTTATATGGGTCATTTACCTTAAAAAATAAATAAATTATGAAAATCAGTTGGAGGCAATCTGCGAGTTTCGTTATCGTCATCGTCTAATCCAGACCACAGCCACAGCACGGCACAAACAACCGATGGTTTTCCACTTCCGTCGTCCTCTTCCTCATTTCTCTCCCTCTCACCCACACTCTCGCCTCTGAGCTGGGCCATGTCTCTCATGGCCGCCGCCTCCTCCCGCGCTTTCACGCGCCCCTCTCTCCATCTTCTTCATCCTCCCTCTGCTGCTTCCGCTTTCCCCTCTTCTCTCCCCATTCCCCGCTCTTCCCCCGCAGCAAAATCGTCCCTTTCCAGGACCAGAATCAGAATCTGCTGCGCGAGCAGCAAAGAGCGAAGCCCACAAACCAAAACAACCCCACCCGGGGACCCCAGGTCGGGTGTCGCCCTGTACAAGCCCAAGTCGTATGAAGTTCTGGTCGCCGACGCCGCGAATTCCCTGGCTTACGCCCTCGCAGACGGCAAGACCCGCCTGGAGATCGAGTTCCCGTAAGCTTCTTCGTTTGCCTGTAATTTCCATAACTTCGGGCCCTGCAGTTTCAATCGATGCTCGATTCGGTTGAGTTCGGCTGGTGGATTGAGTTGGCAGAAGCTCATTATTGTAGTTGAAGTTGAACTCGGTCGCCTTGTACCCTTTTCATTCCTGACACTGAGACTTCGAAAAATTTGAACTTTTGCACTCTAAGCATCTAATTCCCATTGTTGGGGAGTATAACTTAATTCTCCTCTACTTCAATGCACCTGCAGACCATTGCCCAGCAACATTTCTTCGTATAAGGTACGAACTTCCCCATCCCTTTTGATGTAATGTTTCGGTGAGGTGAAGTATTCCTCTGAGAAAACAACAATACGATGTGCCCAGTTGGAAATAGTCTTTGTAACTTTTAGTTACTGAGATCATGCTATCGTGATGGAATCTCGGAAGCCCCTGTTCACTTTTGCGTGTGAAGTTTCAGTCCAAATACGTAATTCTGTTTTGACTTCCTAAATATGTAAAGGGCTCCTCAGATGAGTTCATAGATGCAAACATTCAACTCTCCTTGGCCGTCGTCAGGAAGCTTCAAGAGAAGCGGGAAACACGAGCTTGCATTGTAAGACAGGAGATCTGGTTTTTTGTTTGTCATTGATACAGTCATTGTTGTATCTTGAGTGAGTTTTATATGGAAGATTCAAGATATCTCTTTAATCTATTCTAGGTTTTCCCTGATAAGCCGGAGAAGCGCAGGGCCTCAGAGCTTTTCAAGGCAGCCCTTGATTCGGTAGATTATTTCTCTCTATTTTACGTGATTTAATATTTCATTGCAGTTCACTGAATTTATTCCTTGCTTTCTTGCCAGAGATGGCTCCAGTTGAATAGATATGTTAATAATAACTAAAACTACTAATTTAATATGCTATCGCGGCGTAGTATCATATGCTATCATAGTGCAAGTTTGAGTCTTTGCAAAGTCATTCACCTCCCAATTAATTAATTCCGAGTTAACTAGGTAGCACCAATTCTCCAGGCCACTTGTGATGGGAGTGTTAACTAATAAATAGCAGTAGGACCTACTAGATAAGGTTAACCAGATTACAAGAAAACAGTAGAAGTGAGGTAATAACGGATATCGCCTTATTCATATAGAATTATCTGTATGCATAGGAAACTGGAAATAATCTAAAGTGTTCCAAATGTTTTAAGCGGAATGATTATTTCTTCCAAAATAAATTGTATTGTGAAGCTCTTTCCTCGAGGATCATAAAAGTGAAAAAATGGATCATATACATTTACTAGAGCTGCTTTCATGTAATTGTTTATATGAAACTGGGATACGTTTAATTATTAGTATCTGAAATATATTGGAAAAATATAAATGTTGAATTGTCTTTTGCAGATCGATGGAATAAGTATAGGTTCCTTGGATGATGTCCCAAGTGGCCCTCTGTCTTCATTCTTCAAATCGGTTAGGAACACCCTGGATTTTGACTTTGAGGAAGATAACGAAAGTATGGTTTTTCAGCTAGTAGATCTGGTGATTCCTTGTCCATTAAGTTTGAACAGTTTCCTTGAAGTTTGAATAAGCCATATTCAGCATCACTTTTGCAGGTCGTTGGGTCTCTGCAGAACCACCAACTCTATATATATTTATCAATTGCAGTACTTCTGAACTATCAGTCATAGAAACCTACGTGGTATAAAATCTGCCCCTTTTCATCCAGTTTTCTTTCCTGCTGGTTTTGGTTTACTTCGAAAAGAAACACCAGCATATGATTGAATTCTCCAGGAAAAGTTTGCCAAATCAACCCCAGCGCTTCTGTTCAATCTCGAACTCGATACATTGCGGTAAAAGTTTTTCCTTCTGGAACTGACAATGACATATATTTTCTGAATTTCAAGCTTTGTTCACTGTGAGTGTTTTACTTAGATAGTGCTGACTTGGGACTTCTGGGATTCCCGAGCAAAGAATTGCATTATCGATTCCTTTCTCAGTTTACGTCGGCGTTCTATATACGAATCAGGGAATACTCAAAGGTATACTAAGGGAGAAAAAGAATTCTCATGCTGCATATCGTTTTAGAAGTCCACTTGTCAGTAACTGTTTCCATTATTATGTTCAAGACAGTTGCAGTAGCACCATATGTTGTTAACTACAGTGGAGCATTATTCCGCCAATATCCTGGTAAGAGAATAGCCTCTCGAGGTGTGCACCATTCTGTTTATGTTCATATTCAGAATTTTCTGGGTTCGGTTAGTCTTTGCTGTAACTGTTTCACTTAAAAGGGAACAATGATGGAAATTGAAGACGGAATTACATAATTTGCATAAATAATCAAACCTTGAATCCAAATACACAATTCTATACTAAAGGGGTAGGTTTCCTAAAAGTACCATGGGAAATGATAATGCGTGTAACTGATATTGAAATAGAAGTTTCAATAACAGAGTGACATTGAAAGTTAAAATTTTTAGTTAGAGGTAAACCTATTCAACTAGTCCTGTCCAACGAAATGCTGCTTGTTATTTTAACGACACATTTTTGCAGGGCCATGGCAAGTGATGCTTAAGCAAGCAGATGGGTCATACGCTTGCATTGCAGAGAGCGCAACACGTTTCACCCTGGGCGAAGTATGATCTGTCGCCAACACTACTACATAACCTTATCGATGCATGAAGTTAATCATGTCTTTTTACTGTGCTGTTCTGAGGTTAGACTAAAGAAGAATTGCTGAGGGTGCTGGGGCTGCAAGAAGAAGAAGGAAGCTCACTAGAATTTCTTCGGCGAGGCTACAAGGCAAGTGTTCCCCTCCATCATGTTCAAATATTGTCTCACTCAGCAGTTAATGTTTTAAATTGGGTGATTTGGGGTACAGTGGCTTGAGGTTACTTTGTCCGACAGATTCTCGGTTTGTTTTCACCTACAAGGGAAACGATTTACCTGAATATTTTCTTAGAAAGTAGTTTAGTTTCTTTTTCGATTTGCAATCAGTTACACCCTTCTCATCTCGCATTGCAGACCGCTACTTGGTGGGAAGAAGATGTTGAGTTGGAAGTATCTGCGGCATGGCGAAGTTGAATTTGGCACCAGGACAAGTTCTGTTCAAAACCTGATATTGATTTGTGCCGACTGAAACAATTTTTTGGAACCTCCTCTCAAGTTATGTGTCTTTTAACCTGTCCATCCTTTTTTTTGTCGAAGCAGTGGCTCCACTTCTGGACTTGATGTGGTCAAAGCTCAAGAAATATCATGTATTTTGACAAGTAAATTGTATTGAGTTTTTTGTATATTCGACCTGTCAGTGAATCGATTGAGTTGTATAACCCGAATCTCCGAGAAGCAGTAAGATGCCTCTTGTATGCTTAATTTTGAGAAATAACATGACAGAACAGAGGAGAAACTATACCTTGAGAATCAAATTGTCACTCCCTTTTCCACTTCTGAGAAGGTAATTTCGACCGAGCAACAAATCTATAGGTATATACATGCAGTACGATATTTTGTTTCACTGTCAAAAATCTGCTGCTACAGACAATATCACTGGTAACATGTGTGCCCCAGCTCTTCCACATTTTCGTAGAATTGTAGATCGACTACTCAGAAATGTCAAAATCGGGTTCAGATGGCTTCTGCAGTTTCACGAGGCTTGTGGAACTCTTCAAGTTCCGCATTCTATGCCCCCGAAGAGCATTCGCAGCAAAGCGAGAAGCCAGTATAGTTGCACCAAAGCTCGGCGAGTGGCTAATGCCTCTCCCAGTGCTGACTAATGCCCTCTCGTCATCATCATCGTAATAATCATAATCTTCTTCTTCCTCTTCTTCTATGCGCCGAAGCTCTGCATTCTTCCTCCTGGTATACCGTCTCCATGCCGCTTGAATGAAGCAGGCAGCCCAGGTCCTCCACTGCTGCGAGTAGAATCGGAAAGTGTGCTGAACCTGCCTGCTGTGTAACCTCCTGAACTGACTCGCCACGAACTTCAGCTCCTCAGCTTCTAAGGCGAAGGCCTCGACCTCTGTCAGGGCCTTCACTGTACGGGTTGATGAGGGCAAGTTAGAGCCAGCCTTTGGGTCGAGTGCCCAGGTCAGAAGCTCCTCTCCACAGAAGTCACCTTCCTTAAGCAACCCTCTGTTGAAGAACCCGCTCCGGCCTCCGTCTGTGGTAACACTCTCAAGTCGTCCTCGAATGATGAAGAGCATCTCGTCCACTGGGTCCCCTTCCCGAACTATGTAAGTGCTCTCTGTGTATAGACTTGGCTTTAGGCGCTCGCAAATGGCATCAAGTAGCCGCTCATCCATATTAGCAAAGAGAGGAACCTGCATAATCGAGTATGAACAGTACAAGGAATTTCCATGAACAGTTATTCAACGGTGGTATCAGAACCGGGGCAGAGACAAAATCTGACAGGCAATTCGAACTGTCTTGACGGGTAGTTTGTTCTTACCCTCCGAACCAAATTCAAACAGAGGTGGCGTTTGATGTCCCTTCTCAGATCTTTGGGTAGACTCTGAACTAAGCTCTCTTCATCTACTCCTCGAGTTTCCAACCATTTGTACTGATCATAGCGCCGCACTCGTTCCCTCAGTTCTTGTGGCAGCAGACGATGATGCATCCACTGCTCAGAATCACGCCTTTTGACCCTCATCTCTTCAAGACGGACAGTGAGAGATTGAAGGTAAGTCTGTTGCAAAAAGATAATAATAATACCATTAAAAGCAACAATAAGAAAAGGGCAAGGAATGCCTATCAAATATAAGTTCAAGACTCAGAGGAACTGCGTGCTAAGGTAATTACCTGCATATTCCCAATCAGAAGCGCAAACAGGATAAGGCCGGAAATCGCAAGTGCTATTGAGAAGAGGACTTCTCCAGTATAGGTACTAGTTTGAAGCCCCTGACCGAGTGTACTGAACCATTCATAACATAAAAACAGCTCTAATGAATCATATCTCAGACCGAAAAAATAAATCCTGAGACAAGTATACTGTTGAAGATGTAAGGCGTTACCTCAAGTTCTGCAAGCCCCACCATAGACAGTAGAAGAATTTTGAGAAAAATTTTCTCGAGGCAACTATATCGGAAGTTATGGCCTGAGTGTATATCCCATAATTGAACGGTGACATCTCGTCTGAAACAGAGCATTTATCATTGAGGACAACTCCCATGATCTTTCTCCAATCCTCGTATCCAGTTAAATGCTTGTTTCCACAGTACAAAAATTCTTTAATGCATTTTGGCGCCGTTTCAAAACATGCTCTCTGCCAACAATCATCCTTCCTTTCCACTGCTAGTAGGTACCAAAGAGCTCCGAAGATCTGCAGAAGTTTAAAAAAGTGTGCCGTTTGCTCAATAAATCAATTCAGATGTTTTTTTTTTCTTCTTTGGATAGATTGAATGATTAGATGAATTAGACTCACATGGCTTGCAAGCATGTACCAAAGGAGATAGTATGCCGCTCCAGCCCAAGCACTTTCAGCGAAGACGCCCGCTGTCTTCTTCACCTCTGAAGTCAAAGGTATGAAACGAGCGAATCTCGGGATATACTGAGCAAAGACTAGATTCAAGAGCTGCTGCTTCGTATTTAAGACCTCCGAGCCTTTTGATCTCTTTAAGAACTTCCAAACCACAATCTGAAAACCGAAAAAAGAAACATATGGGGAGAGCATGTTATGCAGAACAATAATTATGAACTTTGGGCGGATAAATTCAGAAAGATCACACGTTAATACCTGAGGAGCAGGTATGACAGAGAGAAGATCAATGATGAAGTAACGTGTTAAATATCGCATTGCTATCTGAGCGGGATCTATCACGAGCTCACCCCGACCGAAAACTCGCGAAGAAGGTGCAATATAAGCTGTTTTGAACTGGAAGCCCATACGAATTAGGAAGAAAGCATCGAGGATTGTCCTCACGGTTGTAGTCAGAGCTGCTAGTTTCTTATCTATGCCGAGGCAATTAGATGTATTGAACACGGGAAGGTAGAAGAACAAAGGATCAACCGAAACTGCTAAGATACATGAAATGACAAAGAGCTTGTTCCATAACTGGAGGGATTTGTCCTGTGGGTCGAAGATCTTTTTCTCGGATACTTTGAGATCTTCTGGGAAAACAGCTCGGGTGACCCCAAACCTGAGGGACTTTCCAAAGGCTTTGATTCCGTCAGATCCTCTCTTGACTCCGACGCGGAAAGATTTTGATGGGTTGTTTCGTGAACGCCCTTGATGAAATAGACTGCCGAGACTGAATCCATAGCCCTTCATTCCACCGCTGTGATGAGAAGGCAGCGAGACCGTGGATTCCAAATCATCCAACCTAGAGGAACCAGAAATTTCATGAAATCAGATTGGGAGAAACAGCAAAATCAATAACAGAAAATAAAAGGCAAATCCATCAGAGTATATAACAGGCACAATTCGGAAAAGACATGATGCTTTCTCTAACCTTACGAACTTCTCCTTCTGGCCTCCAATGTACTGTGACTTGTAACCGCATTCGAACATCGTATAAAACTGATTAGGCCAACATCAGACCTGGAATTCCGAATTTAAAGAGAGATAAGAGCAAACCAACACGAAGAAATTCAAAGGAAACTTGGATGTTTTTCAATAAATATGGAGCACCATTTGAGCAATATTCTTCGATTTCGTCAAAACTACAATGGAATCTGTAGAATTCCTATTTTTTGTTAATCCAAATTAGGGTTTGTGAAGAAAATTGAGGAATTTCACCGAGAGAGACAAAGAGTTCTATTTTGGGAAGGGTAGAGGGATTACCGTTATGTCAGTTACGGAAAGATAATCCTCTGCTTTGCGCGTCTCTACTCTCCAGTGTTGTCTCCCTCCTTCTATGCCACGTGGCATTATGTTTTTACCCAATTGGAATAATAATAGAATAACAATCTTAGGGCATTGCACGGATTATTTTCATGAAAAAGTTATATCTTAAACTCATTCAACTTAGATTGAACTTGAAATTATTTTAGCTTTTTAAAATATTAGAAAAATTAGACACCAACCCGTGTTATGCACGAAAAATATGGATCAATTTATTTGTTTAAAGTATCAATGAATGTAACAATATGTATAACTAAATAAAATAAATATTCAACTCTCCCTTAGTTCGAATTAGAGTCTTCAGTTGAGAGGTTCTCCATCGATTCAATATTTTTTTCTCACAAGGTAATTAAGCAATATATTATGAAGAAAAAAAATATTTTTCTTATATTAAACAAAAATGAGTGGCACAGACGGGTGAAAAGAGAGAGAGGGAGATAAGGTGAGAAGAGAGGGTGGAGAGAGTGAAAATGGGTTAGCGGGTGGTTATTTATTAAGTACTTATCATTATGATCTTAATTTAGTGGTCCGTGTTAGTTTAAAATATTATCCTAAGAGTAATATGAGAAGTTGAAAGTGCGACCAAAGTCAGGCCTTTGGCTTTATATAAATAATATAATATATCAAATATTTCTCCATAATTTAAATTATCAAATATGTGGATTATGTTATGGCATTTGAGGATTAAGTGATGTTGAATGAATTAATTAAAAAGATTCATTAAAAGTAGATAAAAACTTTTAAAAGATTGGGAGAAATATGTGAGTTGGGAAATATTTGTTGGGAAATTAGAAGGAATTTATATGAAGATTAAAAAAATATGGGGAAGTTTCAAAAAAAAAAAAAAGATGAACCAACCAATCATTAATCATCAATTCGATTAATACACGCTTAAGATCATACTGTTAAGCTCTATTGGCAGAAACTCTAATGAAGATCCAGGGCAGATTTCTAAGGTTGAACGTGATCAATGGACCTGAGGACTCTATCCCTCAAGTGTTCATTGAGATCCTCATTGCTGATAGGAAGTTTAGATCGAGATTTTAGAGGGGTTGACTACAAATAGATATTATTGTTTTTCACATTAACATTTTGGTTCGTGGTGAAGATAGGGTTTCACCTATATATTGTCGTTGTGCTGATATATTCTCTTGTACATTTTTTTTTTGGTTATAAAAGAGGCGTATGGATCTAGCTAGTACATGATCGTGTGCATTTTTTTAGTATGTGCTGAAATTCATATTATTACTCGAGGAAAAATAATACAGATCCTGCATTAGTACTTTCCATAAGATTATTCTTAAACCTACAAATAATAGATGGATGCTCGGTTAGTTTAAAAGGTTAAACTACTAGGCAGTAACAGAGTATGAACTCGACTAGCTATGGATATATGTTAATAATAAATACTAAATTATGACTTAATCTAGTAAAATTAAAATTATAGGATGGATCGATAAAAATATTAGAAAATCTGAATTTGAGTCTTCATATTCGTTCATTTGTCTCATATTCCAGTTCGCATGTCAAGAGGATTGTTAAAAGAATAACTAATAAGCCATAATCTCATTAATAAAATTAGAATAATATATGGTTTGAATGGAGGAATTTGGAGGGAAATGATTGTAAGAGATAGCATTATTGATCAAAATTTCATATAAAAAGGATGAATTGAGCAAACAATAGCCCATTGGTTTGATGATCAAATATAAGGGCTTAACCTTTCATGATCAGGCTACTCCATATACTGTTTTTTTTGTCCTTTATTTTGTTCCTATTTTTGATAGGTAAAATGTTGGGCAGTAGTATTGACAACCTTGCCGATCCCCGTTTCGTAATGTTTGAACTCTTGTGTTCAATTACGAATATATCAAACGAATTGAACAACTAGCACAAAAGCACATGCTCCGTCAACATAGCACCACTAAGAATTTAGTATTGTTTACAGAAGCCGGTATCCTCCAAGTCCAAGTCAAAGAACATACAACTAGCAAATGTTTTTAATAAATGCACTAGAGAGAATTTGAACTTGGGACCTTAAGGTTAGCAAATCACATGAGAGTACACATATTAACCGCTAGACCACAACAATTTGGTCAAATAGGGATTTGAACTTGCGATCTTATTCCTCATCTAACTTTGTTTAGTTTTAAATTCATGTGTCGAGATGTTGGGTCAATTACGTCGCTAAAGGTCAAGGACAAACGCTATGCTGGATGTGGTAGCCCACAAAGGAAATTGCATTCTCCTGTATAATTTTGTGATGATTTACTATTTTAGGGTTATTATTTCGGTGAGAGTTCCTTAAATTATGGGTAGATGACCTACCTTGAGCCTTTCTTGGAGGTAGAGTAATCATAAAGTAAGTCGACTTATTCAACGGATAATAGTGAAACAAACCAAAAACAACATGATTAATATGTGAAAATAAAAAACCTCCTTACAGAGCATGGGAATAAAAAATGCTGCGGGCATATTAATAAGATGTAATGAAAATAACTTACCATATCCTCTTAATTAGAAAGATGATAATAATCGAAACGATATCGTTTATTTGTTATTATTGTTATTATGATGTTGTAATAAAAGAAACTCATGGATGTAATATAAGATAGAGAAAATGATGAAATAATGAGGCAAGACAAATCGCATTGGTAAGGATTGGGCTCTTATGTTTCGGTTCTTATAAGCCAGCAACTTGTCTCATAGTACAAAGTCCCTTTTCTCGATTTAGTTACCATTTAAATAACTCAATTATATATATATGAGTAGGCAACGAGCGAATACTATGTGTTTGGTATTAGAGTTGAGTTGAGTTGAGTTTTGGTTTTAATTGGTTTGTAATGATTGTGTTATTGAATTATGAGAAAAAGTATGAAAAAGTAATGAATTATTGAAATAAAATAATGATTGTGTTCTTGAATTGTGAAAAAAGTAATGAATAGTTGAGAGAATTTAGTATTAAAAATTGAATTGAATGATTAATTTTTTTTTAAAAAAGTAATAATTGTATTGTTGAATTGAAAATAAGTTGAGTTGAATTAAAAAAAATTCAAATTTAAACACACCGTGATCAAGGGTTTCTGATCCCTATTTGTTGAAGGTCAAATAAATCTATATGTCAAGGATTTAAAGTAAAAGAACGTAAAAATTATGGTTAATCAAGAGATAAGTTCTTTTTGAAAAGATTTCAGGCTTTAGGGCCTTTTTTTTTTGTCTTTCGGTTACAAGGCTGTAAGGCTTTTGGCTAATCAATGCATGCAAACTGTGATCTGCTTTCATCAGTCCACTCCCTGATTTGATAAGGTGGGAACATGATAATGTTTTACAACGTGCAGTGTTCTTCACAAAATGCATGGTCCGAATCCGATTGAGTAGATAATTTATTGATGAAAGCAACTTTAGGCCATATCAGTCCAAATCATCTTAAGAAATTAATTAAATTAGAGAAATTATAAGGAATTAATAAAATATAAAATCTTGATGAAATTACATGGATTTTTTATTTTATTTTTTGACAAAGTCAAATGAAAAACTTCGTTATTATCTGTCCCACATTTTAAGGAAGACAATGACCCGGTTATCCATATATGGTATGTTGAAAAGGCAACTTCTACTTGATTTCCATTAATTAATCAGGCTTCCCAGCATCAACATTTGATCCTTAACGCAACTCTCCATGATTGATTAAACTTCACGGGATTACCGATGATTTGAATCCTCTTGTTTGACTAATTTTTCATATACATAATATAATGGGTTTGAATTTTGTGACCTGACCGGTGCATGACCATAATTGTCGTTTTTTTTTTCTTTTTTTGTGAAGTCCGATAAGACCCCGAAAAATAGAAATCCATGATGAACATGTATTTGACCCAATTTCAGTGTTATTTAATCAGAGTCTAGTGAGTTCTATGATTATGTTTGCAGAGAGAAAAGTAAAAAATAAATTACTACAAAGTTTTTATCATCGTAGAGATGTGAGAATTTTCTGTGAGAGTATCATCTATTATTATATTTTGCTATTATTGAATATGATATAGTCGATTCTTCTTTGCTCGTGGATGCATGAACTATTTATTCCGAGCAAGATATATCGAGTTTTTTTTTTTGCTGATTAAATATGTAATGCATGCAATCTTCTGTTTGTCTGTTCAATTCTTAATTAGAAGTGAATGGACTCCAACAAAAATATTTGTTCAAGGATTGCTATCTTATAACCTACAGTTTGCAGAACTCACAATATCTTTTCAGCCTCTCTCTCTCTCTATCTCTCTTTGTGTCTCTGTCCCTTCTGCCCATGCCAACCGAACAAAATCTTCAGGGATAAAGTCCATTACTTGTTCATTCCCATGAATCATAATGAACTCCTTTGACGAATATTCAAATTCAATTCCCCAATAATTCCAAAGGGTGTGTGTGTCAGCGGACATGTGGATATAGATAGGTGAAGCACTATATATAAGCAATACAAGGGTACTTGCGGTCACTATATATATATATATGAGAAAGCGGTCCGGTCATATGGCCTAATAACATTTCCTTTTTGAATAAAATTTTATGGACTTTTTGAGTTTCAAAAATTTTAAATTATCTTTCAAAATGAAATTAACGACAAAATTTTCCGAATTATTTTCAGTTTTAATATTCCATTTAAAAAAGATCGAAAATATCATAAAAACTTTTAGATATTATAGTGATCTCTAGTTGCAACTGAAGACAATATGAATTTTCTAAATATAATTTTTTATATTTTTTATTTTCGAAATTATTTTTAATAAAAAATATTTTTTAAAGATATCTCATCATAAAATTCGATTTCTTTAATTTTTATAATTTATATAACATAATGTACTTAAAATTAATGAGAGGATTTTATAATATGTATAGATATTATTTAATAATCTTGAATTTTTTAATGTAAAAATTAGTATCTCATCACATAAATATTAACATCAAAATAAGTATGTATTGGCATATATATTTTCTAAAAAGGAATTTTCTAGGTTTTTATTTATTTATTTATATATTCAAAATTATTTTTAACAAAAAAGTATTTTTAAAAGATATCTCATCATAAAATTTAATTTCTTGATTTCTTTATTTTTTATAATTTTTATAACATGATGTATTTGAAATAAATGAGAAGATTTTATTATATGTATGTATAGATAATAGTTAATAATCTTGAATTTTTTAAATTAAAAAATTTAATATTTCATCACATCAATATTAACATGAAAATAAGTATATATTAGTATATATATTTATTTACATAATATAAATATACCTAATATATGGTTAAATAGACAACTTTCAGTGTCTATATAGGAAGAAAAAATATAAATAAATTATATATTTTTATAGATATCTATTTTTAAAAAATAGATTAGATAATATTATATATATATATATGAATAATATATTTTTTTAAAAAAAAATCAGATTTATCAACCATAAAAGGAAAACTGATCAAATCATATTTTATCTAGACTCTATATGATAGTTATAAATATGAATCATTATGCACATACACATGGGCCTATTCAACTTTCAAATATGTCTACAACTAGACACGAGCTTTCGAAATGTATTTCTATCCCTAGGTGCTAGTGAGTTGATTAAATTTATGCTTTAATTTTCTCTCATTTTTATTGTAATTTTTTCATTTTTAAAATTTTTTTCCTTATATTTTTTTTCTCAATATCAGCGATGTGACTTTCTATCTCTCGAACGGCTATCCCTAGAAACAAGCTCTTAGAAAGTAAATTCGTCTGCAACTAATCGAGAAGAGGGTTGTTTGTTTATTTTATTATGTTCGTTTTACTTTTGACTCTCGAATGAATTTTTCTTTCTAATTCTTAATTATAATTTCTATTGGTGTACTATCTAGTGCAACATACGCTCTCCACGACTAGTTGAACAATAAAGAGGGATATTATATGTCCTATCATTGCTTTTGCACAATTGGGGAAAAAAAATGAAAAAGAAAAGAGGAAAATCCATCGGGCTCACTTTCACCCTTACTGAATCTAGTGCATATATACCGTCGTAATCATCAGACGCGTATCGTTTTATGTCCACTGATCGTTGACTGTCGTTTGCAATGTTCAAGCTTGTATCAGCCAACAACCCCATTGGAACATATTCGCCGATGACCTTCATTATGTGTGCGAAGATCCTCAAAGACTAGCCATTTACTGTATTTGGTCATGTAATAAAATGAGTCCATTACAGTGTGATTCTGAAAGTGTTGGATTTGAATCTTATGAAGGCCTAAGAATGTCGAAATCATTATTCTTTGCAGTTCACTTTTATCTCGGCGATCGCGTTGAATATATTGGGATATTCATTTACATGTGGTCGGAATGAGGAAAAGATAAAAAAAAGGTGAATAAGCAGGATAAAAGCCACTGCTTGTGAATGTGAACATATCAAATCTCACGTCCTTGTGGGTGGGTTTGTGGACCCAGCCGACCACTAACCCAAGCCGTGGTCCATTGTTCAATGGATAATATAGTAAATGTAGGGTTAGGCAAACTAAGAAAAAGTGCCATGGCAACATGACATTTCACCTGTAGAAAGCCCACATTGGTTTGATTTCTTCCGTTTTTAGCAAAAAGAAGTGCCCTTTCTCATCTCTCTATATCCAAAAGAGCAATCTATATCATATATATGGCTCTCCTCTATCTCGGGATTGATCCATCACCCGACTTATCGTAAAATATTGAAAATTGAGGATTTGTTACAAGTAAGGTTTACTGATCTCGGTGCGTTTTATATTTGAAATGCGAATGTATGTTTCTGTTGATTGATTGTAATGGTATGAGGTATGGTCGCCATGGACGAGAAGGAATCAATTTGTTTTGTTCACATGACATTCAGATATGGATAAAAATGCAGCTGCTGAGCAGCTTGTAGTTCCAATAGGGGAGCAATGTATAACAAGGACAAAAATCTTACTTTGCCGAGGCCATAGCCATAGCCCACGTCCGAATATACAATGGAATATCATGAGAATTTTTTTTTTTTCCTTTTTTTCTTTATTCATTATTCCTCAGGCTCTGACTGATAGAATTCATTAAGGAGCTATAACTATTGGAGCCAAGATGCGCCTGAAAGATACTACACAATCGTATATTACTTTGGACCTCTATACAAATTTTCATGCTAATTGTTTGTTGTGCTGTCACGTATGAGGTTATAAGCCGTGCCAAATGAGGCATGCTATCACAAATTCAGAGACTTCAAATATCATTTTTCGAACGCAATCTTACATAAATTGGTGATAGAACCTGTGAATCTTTTTTTTTTTTCGATGACAAGGGAAGTCCGTAAACTTAGTATAATAAAATAAAAAATCTAATAGATAATAAAATGGTACAAATAGTCTCACTGAATCAGTTAAGTTTTATTGTTCGAAACTCAAGTCTCGTAATTATGTATTTGTTAGCTATGAAAGGAAATAAACGGCGTGACATTAAGGATACCAAGAAGAATGGATGAAGAGAAATAAGAGCTCCCATGTTAGCAGGCTTATACGAAGAGGATGAGCAAATATTAAATGGTTACATCACGTTCATGGCGGTATGATACTTCTAAAGTTATGTTATACTTTAATAATATATACTTATCTTTTTTATTCTTGGAATTTAATATATTTTGTCGATAGAAAAAAAGTTATCTTTCTCTCCAGCACCTCCCCAACCTAGCCGTCATCCCTGGCTACGCTGTTGGTTGGCGCCTGTTGCCTTCCCCGGCCTGGATTATTGGTTTGATTTGGTGGCTCGACTCTGTGATTGGTCCCTAGAGCACGAGTATCGCTCAAGAACCCCCTCTGCTTTACTCTGATGTTGAGGTCTCCTCGGAATATCAATATCAAATGGCTGAGTTCTACATGGATATATGGCTCGAGGACCCTTCCCTAGTTTACCAGGGTCCATGTGTGACGGCAAAGGATTTTGATCGAAATTTTCGAATAGCTGCTACTTTGTATTTCACCTCAAATCTCCCGTGTAGTATATACCTAGGAGGATCCGATTATTTCTGATCTTGCATTTTTCGTTTTCTTGAGCATTTTACCTTATGTACTTTTGTCATGCACTTATTGCATGTTATGAATGAATTCTCAAGGTTCAAGAGCAAAAATATCTACATATATATTTTATCGATTTTTCTATGTGCTGAAATTTCCCAATTTTATTTATTTATTAGAGTGAACATATCTTGAGCAATTTCTCAATAATAAAAAAAATGCAGCACATATATTTTTGTTTGGAAATCAAAGAGCTTTTTTCTGTACATAAAATTACGAGAGGTTAACTTCAATTTTTGTACGTGATCATTTTCCTTATTTTTAAGAAAAGTAAAAAGAGGGGGAAAGAAAAAGAAAAGAAAAGAAGAAAAAGAAGTGCCAACAGCTGCAGTGCGGTCCATCTTCCCTCCATTTTCCCCTGTTCTGAGAAGACTTTCTTTACCTGCAAATGCAGTGCCAATGGTAACGCCAAGAACTCTCTCTCTCTCTCTCTCTCTTAGTCAAAAGCTCATCGGGACCCTCCACTCAGTCTGGGCCCCAGAGAAAAAAAAAAAAACAAGAAGCTTTATTCTAATCTCCTTTGTTCGTTTCCCAGTCACTTCATTCTCCTAAACACATATACTGTAGCACATAATAATCCAAAATCAACGTTTGGGTTTAGTGCTCATCACCATGATAGTATTCCATCTGTAAAGCAACACCCCCCCTTTCGTTTCTTGGATCCTCTTCAATTTTCACATCACACCCAACGACACCCTCACCCCCATGACCAGGGTAGTCTTCTTCCATCCTTAGCTTTGTCCTTCTTCGCTCTTCTTCTTCTGAACCAGCCGTGACCGAATACCAACCTCGAGAACCCAGAAGGGAAAAAGAAACAACCTTTGATCGTTTCGTCCTCACCCCGACAATGCCTTCAAGACAACTCCCTCCATCTCCTAACCTCGTAGCCCAACCAACCTCCTTCGCCAGGACCAAAGTCCTGTTCTTAGTCCTCATCATATCTTCCTCTGTTGTCATCCTCCTGGCTGTCCTCTACTTGCTCTACCATTTCTACTACTCCCTTCTCAACCGGACGAGGACCATCCCTTTCGACTCCAGCACTCCCCTCAAGCTCCACCGGTTCTCCTACCGGGAGCTCAGGTCCGCCACCGGCGACTTCGACGAGTCCAACATCGTCGGCAAAGGCGGGTCCGGGACGGTCTTCCGGGGCCTGCTCAGGGACGGCAAGTCCATCGCCGTCAAGAGGCTCGATGGTCTGTCTCTCGAGACGGAGCGGGAGTTCCAGAACGAGCTCCAGATCCTCGGCGGGCTGCGGTCTCCGTTCTTGGTGACCCTCTTGGGCTACTGCGTCGAGAAGAACAAGCGCATACTCGTTTACGAGTATATGCCGAACCGGAGCCTGCAGGAGTCCATCTTCGGGGAAGGGCAGTCGGGCTTGAGCTGGGAGATGCGGTTTGCTATCATACTCGATGTTGCTCGGGCCTTGGAGTTCCTCCACCTCGGGTGCGACCCGCCTGTGATTCATGGGGATGTGAAGCCGAGTAATGTCCTTCTTGATTCCGATTTCCGGGCGAAGGTGTCAGATTTCGGGTTGTCGAGGATGAAGGTGGAGGGAGAGTTTGGGCTGGATTTGTTCAGTCAGGATTTGGGGAGGAGTCAGGAGCTGTGGAAGAGCCAAGAGCTCTCGGGAGCTTTGGCTCCCGAGACTCCCGTTATTGGCACCCCAGGCGAACGTGTTGATAGCCCTCAGGAGGTAGATTTCGCCCTCGCCTTGCAAGCTTCTTCCTCGTCGAAAACGAGTCGGACGACATACAATGTTAAAGCTCTGAGCTTGAATTCTGCTAATTACAATGCTAACATTGAGGGTGAGAGTGATGTCTGGGGAGGGAGCGGAAAGGGTAAGGAGGTCTCGGTGGTCGATATTGGGTGCGACGAATGGAGCAACAAGTTTGTTCCATACAGTGATGAGCTATTCGGCTTTAACCGTGCGAAGGATGTGAATTTGAACGCTTGTTTGAGTGCTAGCGATGCTTCGGGTGGGAAACAGTGGGGAAAGGATTGGTGGTGGAGACAGGACGGGAGCGGAGAACTGTGCAGTAAAGACTATGTCATGGAGTGGATCGGGAGCCAAATCTGCCCGTCAACAAACCCTGATTGGGATGACGATGATAAGAAGAGCATTCCTGAGAAGACCGAGCAGAGCAGTTCTCCCCAGTTAGATAGAGCGGAAAATGTGAATGTACCTCAAGTTCGACATCCTGCGCTGGAACTTGACAAGAACGATGACTCCAAGGGCGAGAATAACTCTACAAAGAGGCACCGGAAGATGCAAGACTGGTGGAAAGAGGAGCGAGTGGCGGAAACTAGGTCGAAGAACAAGAGAAAAGGCAGTAGTAAGTTGAGAAATCTCAGAGTGAAGTGGAAGAAAGGCTTCAAGTTGCCTCATTTCGGCCTGGGACGTCGGTTTCACTTTTACAGGAGGAAAAAGTTTGGTGATCAGAACGGGAATGATTTGGAGGCAGATGGAGAGTTCAGTTTCCGGAGAGGTTGGAAGAAGAAGAGCAGCCGTTCCAATGGGAGCGACATGTGGAGTGGAGACCTATTCAGCCGAGAGCTTAGCAGCACGACGAGCATGAGAGGGACCCTCTGTTATGTGGCTCCAGAATATGGAGGTTGCGGTTACTTAATGGAGAAGGCCGATGTTTATAGCCTCGGAGTATTGATCCTTGTGATCATATCAGGCAGAAGACCTCTGCATGTCCTCGCCTCTCCTATGAAGCTCGAGAAGGCGAACCTGATAAGCTGGTGCAGACAATTAGCCCATGCGGGAGAAGTCCTCGAGCTTGTGGACGAGAAGCTAAAAGGCGAGTACAATAAGGAGCAGGCGAGCCTGTGCATAAATTTAGCACTGACTTGCCTGCAGAAAATGCCTGAGCTGAGGCCCGATATTGGAGAGATTGTTAAGATATTGAAAGGGGAGATGGATCTCCCACCAGTACCGTTTGAGTTCTCTCCCTCCCCTCCTTCTAAATTATTCGGTAAATCCAGGCGAAAAGAGAAGGCAAGCGCAGACTGAGCTTCGTCGCGAGCTCGCCTACGAAATTTGTTCAAAACTGATTTCTAACAAGTAGCTTGGGTCTGAGATTGCTGTTTCTGATGTTATTTACTTGCTGATGCCTGACCATTTTGTTCTGAAACTGTTAATTGTCAGTCCCCATTTTGTAGTATGAGTTATCTTGTAAATAGTTATTTGTACTCTGCAGAGAAGAAAATATTAGTTTTTGTGATGAATATACACGAATTTTCTTCATTTACATTCTGCAAATTGACCAATGACGTGAATACTCCAAATATGCAGATCAGAGGCAGACTGAGGCCCTATTTGCATTGCCGGTGTCGATTTAGCCAGAAAAATTAGATGGCCAGTTATCGGTTCTTGGGGAGAGAACAGAGATAACTTGACGCTGCAAAATACCGAAGAAACAAACTGTTTCTCATCTCCCCTTTTCTCGCTTAGGATTTGCATTAGCACTCAATATTCGGGTTCGCCTTCTCTTTTGTCGTCCACAGTGACAAAGTGGTGAAGAAGCGGTGAAAAGTAATCACAGTCCGATGGTAATCATGGACATGAATTATTTAGTCACGGGGCGAAGATCCCATCATTATCGGGAGACAAAAGTATATACTATAAAGACATGGAGGTTGTGCCACTAACAACCTTTAAACATGAAAAGCGCAAAGCTGTGCATCAGCAACAGAAAAAGGAGAGGCTCATCATTGAAGCTTGTCTTTCGCTTTTTCCAGAAGGAGGAAAAGAATCTGGTCTAATCAACGGAGAGTAAATACCGTAACACTATAATACTTCTGCTGGCTGATATTTGAGTAAGCTCGTACAGCATGAGATCGAATAGATGGGCCTGGATCTTGATCGCTGAGTCTCTTCTGTTAGACTGACGAAGGGCTTTGGCGGCTTTCGATCATTGTGGGCTTTTTGTCCGGTATTACCTAGTTTGGCATGTCCAGTGCTTCCCGTTTCCTTCTCTCAAGGATAGGCCTTTGATTATGGAATCGGGAGGACAGACTAACCTTAGTCATGTGAGTTTAAAAATGCGAGCTCGGATGCACTCTGGCAAAGAAGTTAGGACTGCTTGGATACATGGCCAGCAGTACCAGGATTAATGGCCCCTCGATTGAACGCTCAGTTTACCCAAAACCTGATGTGAATTTTAGAGAAAGCCATCTAATTTCCCTCAAAGTACACATCTGAACCTCCCATCAGTAAGTTCACTCACAATAGAATATCACTGAACTGAGCTGTCTACAGCTACTTGCAGAAATCATCACAATTAACATAATCATGTGTTACTTCTCTTGGCCACCTTCAGCTTCACTCAGCTTGTATGAAAGTATACGTGATCTGACAGTTCGGTCCTGATTCAGTAGCTGAGCTTGAGAACATTTTTATGCAAACTCGCTAGTGAAGCAGTTTGTAACTTCATCTATAGTCTCCTAGTTTGCAACTTCCTCTGCAGTCTCCTCTGAAAATTCTCTCTTCCTTATCCACCCCTTTGAACAGCATACCAGCACTCAACGTGGAAATAGCTGATGTGATGAGATGCATCTTCGTCGACAATCCCATCAGTCGCCTCTCAGAGCTCTTAGAGGGAGAGTACCCGGACCAAAGGAGTCTTGATCTTCAAGGAAGCCACCGGGTATTGATCAACCTTCCATTACTCAACAAGAAGTTTTCCTTCTGTTCAGCCTTTTCCTCTTGCTTCATTGACTTTATGATCTCCAGAAATTCACCATCTCTATTAAGATGAATCGGATTGATGAGCCAGTGATATGCGAAGATACTAGTTGACTTTATTTAAAGTATAATGGGGGTTAAGAATTAACAATCTTTGAGTTAGCATCACATAAAACCAAAAACAATTCCAATGGTGTACAATTTAAAGCCAATGACTTATGCTGGGGCAGTTAGCATCTTTCATCAGTTTCATTTTCTTTTTTTTGGCCTGGAAATTTGTGACCAGTTTTAACGGGAGGCCCACACGAGAAGTCCTACCGATAAGATTCGAATCTAGAACCCTTTTGGCTCTGTATCAAATACGAGTCCTGCTACAGTGAAGCCCCTTATCTCTTCCACAATTATATTTTTAGTGTGTTGTCTTCTGAACTACCTAATTTTAGCTTAAAGGTCTTTCCTAAACCAAGTCTGCCATGAAGCCAGACATTGGATAACTACGGAGAACACCATTTCAAACGAAACAAATGAGTAATGAACAAACTATGATTTGCTCGTGCTGCAGTGAATATTCCAATTACGATCGGTTTGGACCAATCGAGCCCACTGTATTTCCCTAACATTTGAGTGCCGAACACCTTAGGATTATCTACAATGAAGACATTTTATAAGGTAAGCAAGCGATTCGAAGAAGCTCTTAAGGGAAACTTGGATCCTCATCAAACTAAAAGGGCTAATTCATATTTAACAATGCCGCTTGAAATATCATAACTATGCCAACTAATTAAAAACAAAATGACTACTTTCCAAGAATGGCTATCTTTCAAATACAAACTTCTTCAGCAGATTACATACAGTTCCGAGACAATAACTAAAATGAAATAAACTTCCCATGACTTGGAAATATCAAAAGCAAAGGCATTTCACTAGCATTACTAAAACCCAATCCAACAGCTAGAGAATTAAACCAGATCCAAACCACATCAAAGCACCAAAAACAGCAACTAGATTAGCCCTCAAACCCATGAATCTGCCATCAAAGTCCAACCTCTGAGCTGAAGACGAGCTGTTGGAAGAAAGGTTGAGACTCGCGGAAGACGAAGGGGGTGGGGGCAGGGGGTGGACCAAAACGGAGACCTTCATGCCATTAAAGCACTGCCCATTCCCGCCGATGAAGTAGTATCTCTTGGCCTCCTTGAGGGGAATGAAATCCTTGCCACTGGTCCAGTTCCCAATTGCCCCTTCGGTCGTGCAGTTGTCGTACCCAGTCTGGTTCACCTCGAACACATTGTACATCATCTTCTGGTACCTAAATGCTGTCCCAAGAACCCCATTACAGACAGGAAACAGGGCATGGCAGCCATTGAATTATAAAAAAATTCAGCTTTCATCCTCATTCTACTCATGTTAAAGCAAAATCTTGTTCCAAGAAGCCGAGGTTCCCTACAGCTACTCATAAAAATTTCACCTTTTACTACTTTGGAGTTCAGATCCAACAGAATAGAGTTGGAATCAATGGGAGAGAGGCAGAAAGAGAGAGAGAGGGAGCATACAGATGAGGTCGCCGACATAGAAGGTCTGGTTGTTGGCCCAGAGGGTGTAGTTGAAGCCGGGGTTCCACCCCTTGTTGGCGCCGACAATGTGGTCGGTGGCGGAGACGACGTAAGCGGCGGAGACGAAGATGAAGAGGACGAGGAAGAGGCTGAGCTGGGTTGAGCTGGCCATCTTCACTATCACTCTGCTACTCTCTGCTTACCGGTGCAGAGACAGATATACTTCTCTCTCTATCTCGAGCCTTGACTGAGAGTGGAAGTGGGCGCAGTGCGCACCCTCCCCAGGCTTCCATCAGTATCATGTGGTCGGACGAATGAACGACGACCGTTAGATCAATGTGTAGGCCCTTCTATGATTGGAAAGTTTTGTTTGGGTTAGTTCGGACCTGCCAGAGGTGATGGTTTTGATTTAGGGGTGAAAGTAAGCACTTTCAAATGTCGGTGACCAGCTTGTAATAACTGCCGGGGACCAACTTCTAATATCTTCAAATTTTTATTTTTTGATCAATGATAAATCTTTATGTGGTGAATTCTTATCTTGAGGAAGCATGTCTGCCATTCCTCCATCCTTTCCTCTTCTTTTTCTGGGCTTTAATGTTCCACCAGCTTAGTCCCCAAGCTTTGGATGTCTTATTTATGAGTCCCTTTACTTCAGCTTGATTTGCTCAAGTGGCCCAGATAGTTCTATTCAATCAAGTCCATCGAGTTTGCATCCCTCAACGAGGAATTCGGCTAATCTCAATGTCAATCCATGCCCTTGATCAAAACTCAAGGACTCTTGATCGAGGAAACCAACAACTAGTAACCTTTTTCGGGCCTCCATCGAGGTATCTGCCTAGGCCAAGAATCCTTATTGGAGGATTCATCCTGGGTTCCTCAATCTTCAGTAGCATCTTTATGGACTTTTGGATTTCTAGGTCGAGGCTCGCGACTTGAGTCAATTCGGCTCAATGTCAAATTTTTATTCACTTTGTACTTTTTGAAGGATATCCAAACCTAAATTCAACAACCCATGTAGACACTTCTAATCATCAGTGAAGCATTTTATTTAGCAAAAAAAAAAGAAGACTTTATGGACTTTTGGATGGACACAATAGTGGGATTTATTGTCAAAAGTTGGGGGATAAAAGTACATGAAATTTAAGTTTGGGGACTTGAGTAATAATAAACTTGAGAATTCAGGTACTATTGCCCTATTTTGCCATTTCTTTCGATTGCAAAGCAGGTAGACCTATTAGAGAATGGTGATTCTAGGATGGAATGTCAACTTGTGTTTTATGGTGAAATATTAATTTTAACCATTAGATCTCACCAACTTTTAATATCATCCGCTATTATTTACATGTTTTGCCTCCAATATTTCTAGTCCCTCGTGTTTTTGTTTCATAATTTTCGTCGACAATACTATATCATTGTTCTCAAATCTTCCAGCCACATGTACTAAAACCCTATAATCCGCCACATCATCCACCCGACATCCACATGGCCATGTCATCAACATTAATTTCGACACGTAAGCAGCACTCTAAATTTATTTGACTTTATATGTGGCCAGATGGACTTGCAATCAAATTGAAAGTTCTATGGGCGAAAATGTTATCTTCAATATTAGAAGGACTAAAAAAATCGGCGTTTCACCATGGAACAAAAATTAGGGTTCCATCCTAGAATTTTCAAATATAATTAATGAGAAAGTTTATAACAACTAGTCGTGCATTTAGAATTTTATCTTTTTCTTTGCTAATTTTATCATATAAAATATTTGCTATGAATTGTTGAAAATAATAATTTACAATTGCACAAAAAAATTACAATCACTAAAAGTATAATATTAAATATATAATACTAATAGTAATTTAATTTCATGAATAAGATAAAGGAAAAATTATATAAAAGAAGAGAATTTAATATAAGTCTTGAAAATTCAATATTGTCAAGATTATGCATAAAAATATTATAAAGAAAATTTCAAATCATGGAAAGATGATTTTTTGTCTTCAGTATTATTGCAATTCTTATGGTGACGCATCTTGTTATATGTTAACACACACATAAAATTAGAAAACCCACAAATGCTACAAAAGTTTATATGTGAGAAAAAAGTAAAAAGTTGAAGAGGTCACCTTCAGAAGTCCAATTATAGACGTACTAAATCTATAGATAACACAAAATATAATATAAAGTACACATTGTAATTGTATCTATAAAAAAATGATATGATTTGCTTTTTGAAAAATAAATATATAACACATCATATCTATAAATATATGATCTAATTTGTTTTTGAAAAACAAATTTCATGATTTGTTTTAATTAGATTTTCTCATAAAATATTATTATTTAGAAAAATAAAAATAAAAAAGACAAGTCCCATAAATCTATATCTTTATGATTTGCAAAAATTAAAAATTAGTTAAAAATAGCTTAAAAACTCGAGAAAATAATGACCGGTCCCACATATGTATATTTATATATATATTTTAAAATAAAAATAAAAATAATTTAAGGAAAGCTAAAAATCGAGAAAACAAAGAACAGTCCCACATATCTATATCTGTATATTTTTAGACAATTTAAAATTTTTGTTATAAAATAAAAACTCAAAAAATTGAGATATTACATTTAAAAGATCGAGAAAATAATAATTGTTCCCACAAATCTACATTTATATCTTTTAAAAATTTTAAAATCTCTTTTTAAAAAAAATTACCTTAAAAAATCGAGAAAATAATGAATGGTCCTAAAAATTCTATCTATATTTATATATTTTTAAAAATTAAAAAAAATTTGTTCAAAAATTTTTAAAAATCGAGAATACTTCATTCAGAAACGGAGCGTTCTAAAAAAATTTAATCGGCCCACCTTTATCCTGGTTTTATATGCATATATAGATAGATTTCTAATAAAACTTGAAGAAGAAATGAAAACACCTTTTGAGAAAAAATGAAATAAAAACACTTCTCTATTCTCTAGAATAATTTCATTTTTTTATTGGGCCTCTTACCACCAAAGATGATGATTTAATTTAGGGAAAATAGCACCCCTTAACACAGTTTGAACGGCATTTTCACCTCCTAGCACGGTTTTAAAAATTGACACGTCATAGCACAAATCACCATTCTCTTTTCAAATCTAGCACACCGTTTAAATTTCATCCGAAACCATAACAGTGAGTTGAGCTAGCCTTCAAGGTAGGTCCTCTCTGCACATGTGGAACGCCACGTGTAAAATATTATACATCAAAAAAATAAATAAATTATACATAAAAAAAAAATAATTTTTTTTTTCATGAGGGGCAGGTCGGAGGAGGGACCTCTCTGCTGGCCGCCCTTTCTCAGAGGGTGGTCGTCGAGGGCCTATCGAACTTCTAGCAATGTCCCCCCTCAGGCGACATCACTAGCTCCGTTGGAGCACATCTTCCCAGCAACATGAATCTGGCTCTGGTTGTCGTGCTGGTTCAGAGCCCCCTCACAATACCAAAAGAACCAAACTTCATCTTCCCAATGCTCTCAATCTTCTTCCACCTCCTCGAAGAGGACGAGCTCCGGTTCACAGCTGCTGCTACTGCTCCTCCTGAAGCTTCTCGCCCCACTGCAACACTTCTCGAGCTCAAATAGCGAGAACCCACCTTGAAAATCAGAAACCCCAACAGCTCCAGAACTACTCAGGACAAAAATAAAACCTTTTGGCAGGAACCCATTTGAAACCAGAGCAAAAAAGGATCAAGCTTTGAGCATGTTAATACTATCTCTAGCTACCCATTTACTCTGCTGCAGAGAAGATCGGTGGGAGGAGGTCGATTGAGTGGAAAACAAGGGGAGGAAGAAGGAGAAGAGGGGATCAAAGCTTTGTGTGTGTGTGTGTGTGTGTGGGGGGGGGGGGGGGAGTCCGTCGGCCCTCGGCGACCACCCCTTGAGGGGGGCGGCCGGCAGAGGGGATCCCCTCTTTCAACCTGCCCGCACTTTTTAAATTTTTTTTTTATTTTTTCTTATATTTATAAATTATTTAATTTTATGGTGCAAGGGGACCAATCAACGTGGCCAGGGCTTTTTAACAGCAACCTAACGGACATCTAACGGCGTGCTAGTTTTGCCAAGAAAATTTAATTTTATGATATGACGTGCCAATTTTAAAAACCGTGATAGGAAGTGAAAATGCCGTTCAAACTGTGATAGGGGTGCTATTTTCCCTGTAATTTACACCCACTTTCATTTGGCAATTTCTTGATTTTCACATCTTGCTTTTATATCGTCTCTGTAGCTACTGCCGTCCACTGTATATAAAGAGGGAACAAGTTGCTGTATGTTCTCACATTTAATCATACACACATAAGGTGAAAAAGGTACAAATTGTCCTGCCCCTTCATTTCCGCCGAAACATGAAGAACATCTCGTCAACATTATTGCTTGTGGCATTCCTTTTCCTCGTTTTATCTTCCGGTATGTTGTTCATCTTCTTCCGGGATCAGTCGTGTTGATTTTCAGTTGAGAAATCATCAGAACAGAGGAATGTTTTTCTGATTGATTATGCCTGTTCCTTCTCCGGAAACAGGTTTTATGTTGGGAGAGGCGCAGGAGCAGGGATGCACCCAGCCTCCATTCAAAGTTCGGGGATGCTTTACAGAGGAGTGCGTAAATTTGTGCAAATCAATGTTCGGCAGCACCAGCAGTGGAAAATGTGTCGACGCCGATCATTGTTGTTGCATTGAGTAGCTTAGATATTGCATGAAACCTCATGAATAAAGCCAATCTCCAATAAATAAAACCTGCTATGGGTTCCCAGTTCCGCTCTTTAACAACGTACTCTTTCTCAACTTCACTATATACATATTGTCTGCAACTTAGAGACTGCAAAGAAATAACAAATTATGGCCACAATCCACCGAAGATATATCCGAAACATTTTTCCGTATAATCTCTACAGAGAGGGGAAGGACTTGCTCCTGATTTATATGTACAAAGAAACAGAGTGGAGGGAGGGAAGTGTATCTATCATATGTAAGGATTGATGTGAGAGGAGTAGTCCCGAATCCCAGCTCCTTCCCATCCCATCCACTCTTCCCACAAATCCCAGTCGGGATTATCCACCCCTCGCATTGGCTCGTCCACTCCTTGATCGCGAGGCTGGCACATCTGTGACCGATCAGATTCTCCTCTCAGATTGTTCATAACAGTCTGCATCACAAGACCAATGAACACTCAAGACCGACTTTTTAACCTTTTCTATGATAATTCAATTGTTTATGAAAATCATTCGGAATCTTGTGGATGGAAAAAATTCACACCACTAAAAAAAAAAAACCAATGGTGAAAGGGAAGCTTTTAACTTACTCCATATGCTTCGTTGATCAGATGAAACTCCAACCGGCAACTGCTTCCTCTGCATACATCCGGATGATACTGAAAAGACACCGAAAAAACTTTATTAGTATCCTGGAAAGGCACAAAATCCCTATTTCATTTCAATTTCGAATGAAGAAGCGAGGAAGGAGGAGGCAAGAAATGGAACTCGAACCTGAAGGGCGAGCTTCCGGAAAGCTCTCTTGACCTCGGACATGGAAGCACCGCGTTGGATCCTCAATGTCTTGTACGGATCCATACCCGGAGATGGGTAAGAGCAGAAAACCTTAACAAAAGCCCGACTCCCCTCCTCCGCCATATCCCTCGTATTCCTCCTCATTGTCCGGTCCCTTGGCTGATTCCAAACAAAAGCTGCATTCTTCCCGATCAATCCAACAGCAGAAGCCATTTTATCCAAAGCAGAACTGTGATATAAAATTGATTCAAGCAAGCCCGGGTTTATAATGCGGTAAACTTTTCAGAGTTTTATCTTGACCTTGGGGTATTGGTTTTGAATGGATCAGCAGGGACGGCAAACAGGAAGGTGCCCTTTGAAATACGGGCGATGACCCTTCCGCCTTTGGCCTTTGAACTTTGATTCATCAGGTTCCTTCGTAGCAACTTCATTGTAACGTAATCTGCTTTACGGTAATTAAAATTATTCTATGGAGGCACACGACCTCATTATTTAAATCGAGATTAGGAAGGACGAAGGAGGAGGTAGGACAGACCGATGTGTCTCACAATATGCGGATTCGAGCTTTTACAAGAATTTTATTAGTTCTTTCTTGTCAGATCGGCGCAACGGCTAACCATTAAAAAATTCCCAGAAGTTTCTCACACCAGTTGCCGCTTAAGAATTTTATGAGTTCGTGTTTTCTCGCACCATTTGGAGCTTAAGAATTATCGAAAGTTTCTCATCTGTCTATTGGTTGGCCAATTACTCGAGATTGATTGACCGTTAAACTTGCGAATTCTGCCAGATAAGGAAAAGGACAGAAATCTAATGTCAACCTCGACATCTCCTGACTTTTTCAAGATCGGATGAGATGAATTTTTATTTTTATTTTCATTTTTTTTCAAGCGTGCACCACTTAGTATTTAAAAGTTGAATAAATTCCGACTAATTTGAATTCAAGTAGTGTCGGTCCACTAAGATAAGCACTCCTCATCGTGAATCCAATCACAAGACTCGAATTAAGGGGAGCAGCCATCAGAACACCTAGACCAAGTCACGTTGATAAAACAATCTAAAACGTAAAAGATCAGGGAAGACGCGTTACATTTGAAGTCAAGCCAGAGAGCAGCGCCATCATTTTTCAATTGACTGGTGTTTCTTCGGTATTTCCGAAGTATATTAAAAAGAAAACCCCGTTTCCCACGTTGTATATATGGGATGAGCTCTCCGAGTGTGATCTGTCAATTTTCGGTGATCGGTGAATAGAACATATGTTAAATATATTTGTACATGTTGAGAAGTATATTAAGTAATAACTATGCGTGGTTTATATATTTATTACTCAATAGTACACGTATTCCATTCCTTCATCTCCTCTGTGGAACCCCATTTCCAAGCCAGTATTGATATTCAGTCGACTCATTTGGATATGAAATCGAAGTAACATGGCCAATCTGGTTACAGCCAAGCCAGGTCGGTGGGGGGCTACATCTTGCCTTGCAAGTCGTAGGTGTGGTTGGTCCGGTCATGACAAGCTTACGGGCTTGTTTAGCCTCGCTGGACCGTCTCTTCAGCCCTCTCAACCAGACTCCAATCCTCTGATCGAAGGGCCATAGAAAACCATGGCTCACCATTAGACCAAGGGCGAGGCGGTAGCATCGCTAGACCCTGTGCTCAACTGCCGAAATGTTTACTATTGCATATCTTCTAATTAAGGACAGCCATCCAATGACTCATTGATGAGAGATTTCTCAACCGGAGTTTGAAGAAAGGGAAAGGAGGAGTTTATACTGAACCGAGTATAGCTTCGGTATGTAATCCGACAGATGTTTCTCAAAAATTACAAAACAACTAGCAATCAAGTCCTTGAATACAAACCTCAAATCCTATGAGAACAAACAACCAAGACATCTCTTTTGTAAGTTATTTAAGGAAGGAAAAAAAAAAAAAAGATTACTAGACATTGAAAGGGAAAATTTGTTCAAATTCCAAGCCAAATTACGCTTAACAAAAAGCAAAACACAAAATCTAGCTAGTACAACGAAAATGAAAACAACTGAGTTTTTTTCAAGCCAAGATGAAACCTAAGCTCACCAATAACAGAACCGAGATGACAAACGATGGGCCGACTAAAGCAGGTGCTGCTGAGGCTCTGGGATTTGGTCGATGAACAACGTTTGCACCCCCATAGGCTCCCTTCCCTTTGCCACTTTTCCTTGAAACCGGAGCCATGTCCTGTTTCTTGTCTCTGACCAAACCACCTCCCTGTGGCAATCCATCCGTCAAGCTAAAACCTGCATAACGCACTTTGTAGTAGGCAAGTCTCGATATACAACAACAATACTGATAATATTGAATGAGTTGAAGTTCATACCTCGAGCTTCTTCTTGTCTTTGTGTGGAAGCAGATGAGCCTTCAACAGCCAAAACATACAGAGCCTGAGTGCACAGCAACGACAAGAAGAGCCAACCGAGAAGTTTCATGCTCATGTTCGCGTTATCTCTGTTCTTTTTCCCTCTCTCTTTTCCTGTGAACTTTTCGGTGCAAAGGTTTGTCTCGCTACTGAGGATAGGCTTAGCTCGAAGCAGAATGTGCTAGCGTTGTAGGGCATAAATTTATCAGATGAAATGCTAAAAGAACATATACTAAAGAAATCGAGGAGATGGGAGATTGCAGCTGGAGCGAATTAAAGAGAGGGCCCTGTCCTTTACAGAATCAGTCACAGACTCGCAGTATATGTATATACATATGGCAAACGAAGATGCCAGAGAAATATTAAGTGGTAAACGTAAAAGAAAAGCTGTACATACTCCCGAAGCCAAACATGCTTCTAGCTTTCTCTAGTCAATCGGTACATGCCAAATTCTATTTTGACGCGATTCCTGCTGTTTCCGTTTACTGATAGGAGTGAAGGTCAAATCTGCAACTGTTAAGGAGTATGAGATCTAGCCGAAAGAAACTCCTTAGCCATGTGAAACGTGTTATATGTAATATACATACACCTAAAAAACCTGTGCCCGGCATGAACCTTAATTATATTGAGAAAAGAAGTTCCCTCTATCTTAAAAGGTACAAAGAAAGATGCATGAGAAATCTGTTCATATCTCAAATAAAGCTACAAAGAGGGGGTACAGATTACCCACTAAGAAACTGAAAAGTACCTTTCTATGCTGGAAGGAGAATAAGATGCCCCGCTTCCATTATAAAATATGTTAAGTCTTTTACTTTCTGATGAAGCAAGCAAAGTAACATCAAAACGGAAAGCATACTGACCAGATGTCACGAAGCCTTGGAGAATCGGCTCACTGTATGCTGAGGCCGTGATGCCCGTTCCAGCAAAGGAAATCCTCTGATGCTTAAATCAGCCCATGGAAATACTAATTTTCATCTAATTTGAGATTACGGGTCCACCAACCATTACTCGCAGCTGCTAACTCTGATAAAAGCCCCCAGCTGCAAAAACAGAAAAATATTTCTTCAGTAGCACAGTGATGATCAGAGCCATTTGAATGCATATGGAACGAACACATCAAGCGATGCCAGGAGTTTAGGCTTGTATGTCATTACAGATCCTTCATCTACCCGTGGAGAAGAACACAGTCTGTGTAATTGCTTCCTTTATCTCCATGCATTAAATTCGCAAGCATATACGACCATCTAAAAACTGAACATCCAAAACTTCCATGAACGGGGTCATTGCATTACACACTGAAAAAGTAGAGTCGTGTCAGAAAGGAAAGGCGTTCCCAGGGCGTTCTGAATCAAGTTAAAGACGATACAAGTCATTAGCAAGAGATCTACATTGACATGGCAAAATACAGATTGGGCTGAATTCTTGAAAGACATCTCTTGGTAAACAAGAGAAGGAAAAAGGAAGGAAAAAAAGGAGCATAAAAGATTATTCTTGTTCTTTAATTGATGAATCTTGGGTCATCGAGCAGGCACGACTCTGCCAGTGGCCTACAGGGTCCAACATTAGATCCACCGGAACTCGGACTGTCTGTCTGCCATGTTAAATCCACACGAACTTGGGCGGTTCGTCTAACTTTTGAAACGAATACTTCGTTAAGTGCAAGCAGCACTGGCTAGAACTAATAAGTATCGGCAAAAGGTGTAAAATCCGAGTCAAAATTAAACAACGAACGGAAGCAGAGAAGCTGTGAAGAATTGCTGCTGTACAGATCAGATTCATTGAAACTGGATCGTGCCTTGAACCAGCACTCTGTAAAGTCCTCCCATCTCCGGATAATTAATAACTCACCTTTAAATTGGGAGGCCTTTCATTCGTCGTACCTCAATCTACATAACAATCTCAGAGAGCATACATACTACGAATATTGATCCCTGAGGCTCAGGAAAATACTGCAACAAAACCAAAACAAATAATCCCTCAGGCACGCCGTTTGCTGAGACGCCAAGAGTTAGGTTCGTGGTATCTGTCGTAGAGGGGTTCTATGCGCTCCTGACGCTTGCGCTTGCTCATCTTGGTGGGGTCTGCGACCTTGAAGAACCTTGGTGCCAGCTCCACAAGCCACTTGGGGTCAATCACAGTCACCTCACGCATATACTCCTTTGTGGTCATCACCAGCTCATGGTATATCACCCAGTCGGGCTGCCTCTGGAAGAGGGCACTGCTTGGATGTATGTAGACAGGCTGGTTCTCGACTAAGGTCCGGTACCCTTCCTGTGGATCCTTCCTTGCTGCATGGAAGAAGAACCCTGCTGTGATTGCTTTCCGGATCTTCGTGAAGTTCTTGCCGGCGCTAACAACATCCAATTTATACCTGAAATTTGCAACCATGCATGATTTAGCGCCTTGACCAAATATTAAAATATAAGCACAGCCTCAAACAGTCTAACCAACTAGAAAAGCTAATCAGAAAGCGATATGTATTAAGTTGGAACGTCCATTAGAACATTTTCAAAAGTTGAACATCAGTTTTGCAAGATATGCCCAACATTATTATCCTTTTATGTGGAATATTAGCATCTGCTAAGAAAACATCCTGAAACAGCCAAGAAGGATATCTGACCACTTGGATAGAAAGGAGGCAATTGACGAATATCACAGACCCAAGATGAGGTTAGGAGCCGGTTAAACAGTTGAGGAAAGAACAAACAAGCGGAATTTGGCATATATCCCAAAGATAGAAACCACCGCATTACACTAAGCAAAGGTTAAAGCAAGTGTAATGCAACCATCAACTGAAGAGTGTCGTAATTGCAATTAAGCACACACACATATATATAGATATATATGATGTCACACATGCACATCAGGACCCAACCCACGAATATGGTTAAAGGAAGTGTAATGCAACCATCAACTGAAGCTCAAGGACCTAAACACGCCGAGAACTCATCAATGTAAACCCACAGAACATACAACTAAACAGCCAAAAAAATTTTTAAAAAAATGCATGCTGCAGTTATGATATGGCGACTAGCTCAGTTGCACACTCACCAAATAAATTAGGAGCAAATCAAATATCTACGGAGAGGTTAGAAATACATACTTGTCCATGATTGATAGGAGCTGCTTCCTCACATCTTGAGCTCTCCTCAAAGATCGAGACTGGACAAAATTCTCGAAACACCAAGGCCCAGAAAAATTTTTAGCTTTCCATGCCTCGTATACAGCCAGAAGGGTCAGGTGGTCCCCCTCCGGCTGGAAAAACTTGGCTCTCTTCTGATCTGCCTGTGCTTGTTTTTCTCTAGGCCTGTAGAATATGTTACCCGTCTGAATCATTGCAATAATAGTTAAAATCTCATCGCTGCATCCCAGATCCACACTAGCAAGCAGCATCTTCGACAGAGGAGGCTCAATAGGAAATTCGGCCATTTTCCTGCCCAACTTAGTCAGGAGGCCCTCCTCATCGAGTGCTCCTAAGCTGTACAGCTGCTCCATGGCAGAAATAAGAGCTTGTGGGGATGGTGGGTCCATGAAGTCAAACGATAACAGATCATTTATCCCCATAGCCTTCAGTGTAAGCGTAGTCAAACCGAGGTTTATCCTTTGGATTTCAGGAATAGATGTTGGAGACATTTCATTCCGGTATGCACTTTCAGTATAGAGACGGTAACATTTTCCTGGTCCTGTACGCCCTGCACGTCCTGCTCTTTGCTTGGCAGATGCTTGCGAAATTGGAGTTATGACAAGTGAGTCCAACCCCTGCTTTGGATTGTAAACATTCTGCTTCGCAAACCCAGGATCAACAACATAGAATATTCCATCAATTGTCAGAGATGCTTCGGCAATATTAGTAGCAACCACAACCTTTCGTTTCCCAGGAGGGGCAGGATCAAATATCCTTGACTGCATTTCACTGGGCAGGGCACTATATACAGGGAGAATAATTAGCTCAGGGACATTTTTTCCCAATCCTTTCATTCTCTCGTACAGAGATTGGCAAGCAAAATCAATTTCCTCCTGACCAGTCAGGAAGAGGAGAACATCTCCTTCTGGCTCCGTCAAGTGAATCTGCAACACAGTGATAAGAGCTGCATCCAAATAATCACTCTCCGGCTGCTTTGTGTACAGGATCTCCACAGGAAATGTTCTCCCTGGAATTGTGAAGATGTTGCAATTGAAGAAATACCCTGAAAACTTCTCTGCATCAAGCGTGGCAGATGTCACTATCACTCGAAGGTCAGGTCTCCTTTTCACCAACTGCTTAAGAAGTCCAAAGAGTACATCGGTGTGGATAGTCCTCTCGTGAGCTTCATCAAGCATGATTACCGAGTACTGGGAAAGGTTCTCATCTATCAATATCTCCCTCAGAAGCATACCATCAGTCATGTACTTGATCACGGTGTCTGGTCCTGTGCAATCCTCAAATCGAATTGCATAACCAACCTCTTCCCCTACACGACAACCAAATTCTTCAGCCACCCTCTTGGCCACAGATGTTGCCGCCACTCTCCGAGGCTGAGTACATCCAATCTTTCCCCTGGTGGTGTACCCTGCCTCAGCTAGATACTGAGTGACCTGAGTAGTTTTGCCCGAACCAGTCTCCCCAATGACAACAAGAACCTGATTATCATGCACAGCCTGCACAAGCTCCTTCTTCAATTTATAGATAGGCAAGCTCTGCCTCTGTTCTTGAATGGAGAGCTTTGTTCTTTTCCCAAAGGTGACATCCTTACCAAAAGCATCCTTCTTCCACTCAGGCTCATTATAAGCAGACAAGCCAACACCTCGAAGTTCCTGAGCAAGATGCCTCTCACCTGTCTCTGGCATTGGGTCTTCCCACGGACGATTAAGATCCTTGGGTATAGAATCAAGCATCGTTCTCTGCTGTTGCTCCCTCACTTCTCTGCGCTCTTTTATAAGGGCAGATTGGAGTGCAGCAGCACGACTCAAGGACCCTTCAGGATTCTTGAAGATCTTCACAGGCGACATGTCGACAGAGTACCTAGTTTGGCCTTGCAAAAATGCAGGCTCATCCTCATTCAGCTCAATTTCGAGCTCCTCCTCAGCACCCTCTTCTTGGTACAACAGTCCATCCCCCTCCTCATCATACATTGGGTTTTCACTTATAGGCAGAACGCCTGAAGCCATCAATTGTGTTGCTTCCCACCTCTCTGGTGAGCTCATTCTCTTCAGTGGACGCCTTGATGGCGCTACACCATTCTCTTCAACAATTCTAATCCCTGAAAGTCCAGTTCTTACAACAGGACCCTCCCTCGAGCCGGACGTGGGATTAGTCCTAACAGTATCATCATTATCGCTCTTCTTCAGTGGCAGCAAGTCCTTCCCAGTATGCTGGTCCACATCTCGCATCGAAAGACTGAGCTTCTGACCAGAAACAGAAATCACCTTGACATAGACCTCCTGATCCCGCTTCACGACATCCTTGGCATTGGTAATCCTCCGGGTGGCAATCTGAGAAATGTGCACCAGCCCCTCCTTCCCTTTTAAGTCATTCAACTGTACGAAACAGCCAGTCTCCATCACTCTGGAAACCCTTCCTTTGTAAACATGATACAGCTCAGGCTCATCCGATCTGTGCCTTCCATTCCTTCTCTCTTCTCTATCATCAGTGTCCTCTTCATCGTACCCACCTCTCCTGCTTCTCTCCGATCGGTATTCATGCCTTCTTCCCCTCCGATCACCATCCTCCTCCCTATAATCCCTATCCCTATCTCTCTCCCTGTCCCTGTCCCTGTCCCTGTCTCTATGCCCCCTTTCACTTCTCCGATCATATCTATCCGTATCCCAGTGCCGGTCTCTCCTATCTCGATCCCTGTCTCTAACTCTATCTCTATCCCTATCTCTATCTCTATCCCTGTCCCGATCCCTATCCCGCTCTTGCTCTTGCTCTTCGCCTTCCCTGTGGTGCTGCCGCACCTCCAATTCCAGCTCCTTCTCGAGCTCCTTCACCCTGTCCCTACTATCAGCGATCGCCAAAGCCTTGAACTTTGTATCAGCATTCCCGCCGCCATCATCGCCCTTACTCGACCGCTTCTCTCCCTTAGAATCCCCAGGCAGAATCGCATGGATTATAGTGAAGAGGGTACGTACCAAGTAATCCGGCATATCGAATGACTTGAGCTTGTCCTCGAACTCATCCACCGACTCGCAGCTCTGGCCCAGGTCGATGATGTACGCGGCGACTACTTTGTCCCCCAAACCCAAATGAGTGTCGAGCTCCGAGCATACCTTGGAGACGAGGGAGAACTTCTCCAACTCCTTCAATTCGTCCTCCGTAGACGTAGCTGCCGGCATGGTTGTGGATAGATCCGCTCGGAGGAAACCACCAAAGGAGCCGATTGAGGTTTCGAATCCGAAGGGAGATGAGATGAAACTCGATGTTGAGGATCGATTCGGGCGAGGGCTGGAAATTTTCCAATCGCCAAAAACCCTAATTTTTCATGAGATTTAGGAAAATCTCTGCCATGCGGTTGCTTCCATCTTCTATGGTCTTTCTTACGGGTGCTGTCAGCTTGTGTCCCAACCGACCGATTAGAGAGGGACGAGCTGCTGGAATTGGCTCTCTGGGCCGGCTTATTCGATGACCCGGACGGGCCGCTCGGCCCATTGTGATTGGTTAGGCTTGCAAATGACAAGTACCTCGTTTTTTTTTCTTTTCCTTTTTTATTTTTTTTACTTATAATAACAAGGATTAGGTACGTGGTAGATGAAAGTTCTTACTCTTTCGAGTTCGAAGATGACGAGCACAACGTAGTTGATGGGGTGAACCTCGGCGATGACTCCATTGATTTTCAAGGTAGTGAGATCTCGGATAATGAAGTAGCAGATAATAATGATGGGCTTTCCGACTGTGAAGATATTAATTTATTGGGTTGGGGTGATGGGCTTAACATCATACCTCAATTATTTCAAATGGGGACTGGATGGCAAGATCAATTTGAAGGAAGGAATGATTTTTCCAACTATTCATGATTTTAGGAGGGCACTAAGAGACTACGTTGTGCAAGAGGGCTTTGAGATTATAAGAAAAAAGAATGAAAAATCGTGAATGACTGTCATATGCGCAGCTAATAGATGTCCTTGGCGGATACATGCCTCCTGGACCACCGATAAGGTGACGTTAAAGATTAAAACATTGAGAAGCTTACATACAAGTGTCAAGCCCAACAAGAACAGAGAGGTAACATCGACTTGGATTGCTGAGAAGTTGTTCGAAGAGCTTAGTGCAGAACCAGATATGAGCTACGAACTTATGCATCAGCAAGTGAATTCCAAGTATGGAATTGTACCACATTGAAGAAAGCTTTACCGAGCTCGAAGTAAAGCAAAGAAGATGAGTGAAGGTGATCATGCTCGTTCCTTTAGCTTATTGCCTACTTATGCAAATATGATCTTGCAACACAATCCCGGAAGCATTGTGAAAATAAATTATTGTGAGAGACAAGAGAACTCGATTGAACCTCTTAGGTTCAAACGAGTGTTTGTTTGCTTAGACGCATCCAAGACTGGTTTTATTGAAGGGCGTAGGTCTTTTATTGGTTTAGATGGACGTCATCTAAAGGGGCAGTCTGGGGGTGTTTTATTATCAGCTGTCGGGATGGATCGCAATAGTGATTACCTCTTTCAGATGGTAAAGTTTACGTCTGATAAGACACGTGCTCCCTTTCAACTTCTATGAACTTCCCGTTTATTGCCTTTTTTTGGATGTTGAAATAATTATCCTCGCTTTCCTTCATATGGTAAAGTTTAGGCCTGACAAGACTCGTGCTTCCTTTCAAATTCTATGAACTTCCCATTTCAGTTGTATAATGTTGCCAAGCAAATAACGATCGAATTCTGCCTGAAAAAGAGACCTGCATATTCATCTCCACAGAAAGATAAACTGGAGGCATTTTCTTAGCAAAGAATTTACTAAAAGCCATATAACCCAGAAAAAGGAATTATTCAACATGACATATGCAGGGAAGAAGTTTCAGCCTTTCAATGCTATAAACTCTCTAAGTTTCAGATGAAGAATTGATCCTGAAATCACATACATGCTCAATATCAGATTGGGTGTTTTTTCTTTTCTGATCTTCTATCGCGAACTACGCTTAAGTTCCATCGTCCAATAATAGTCGGTGTCACCTCAATAATCTAACTTCTCCAACCCAGGTGACAGCTAATTGATAATATAGGATCAGAATCCTCACACTGGACCGAAAAATTTCAGATAAAGGCATTAGAAATCCCGAAAAAAGAAACGCAAATGAATAAGTACAAGTGTTCATGTAATCGATAAAATTAGAAGCAACCGAGAGGATGAAACCATCATTCAACCCTTTACATATAATTAAAGGAAAAGGCAAATAATCGAAGGACACAAAAGGCAGAAAGAATGAAAGAGCATCAGGAATTTTGGGGCTCGGTCATAAAGAAGCTCATGGGACATAATTAAAAGAGATAGCCCTCAAAATAGTCTCCAACAATCAAGACATTCATTCAGAATTTTTGAATGAGGAACGCACCAAACGAAATCCCTAAAATTCTCGATAGAATAGCAAACATGAAAACACTTAGACGAATTGAAAACAACCCTTAATGAATCTTGAAAGTTGAATCCTTGGTTAGTGGGAGAAGTGATTGAACGTGAGGGTTTTGTGAGATGGAGGTGAAGAAATTTTGGTGATTGAGAAACCTTGCATTCATTGTCGTCCAGCTCGTGCTTCCTTTTGAAGATCTGTATATATGTATGCGTGTTTATAATATATAAAATCGGGTTGGATTCGGGTAGGATTCGGACTTGGTGACAAGGCATCCGCATGGCAAAAACTAATACTCTTGGTGCGATATCAGCGGAAAGAAAGGTGGTGTGTGACTAATTTTTGAAAAAAAAAAAGTGTCGCTGACCATTTAACAAATTAGTGAATCTACACGTACGTTGCACGTAAAAGGTTTCTCGATTAAGTGTACGACATAATAATTATAAAATGTTAGAAAATATATAATTAATTATAACACCATCATTAATCTTATCAGTTGGTTTAAAGATACCAAATCAATAAATATGAACAACTTAGTATCATTAATGTATATTGATAATTTTTTTATTTAGATATAACCTAATTTGATATCAATAATTATAAATAATTAATTCAATTTTTTTGCTAGAATTAAGTCAATTTTCTTTTAAAAAATTAAGGTTAATATTAGAAGTCAAGGTATCATATTTTAATATTTCACATTCCTATGCTATTATATATTTGTTGGAATTTTAAAGTAGTTAATTGAAACAAAAGAAGAAAAAATTTTCAATTCTAATATTTAATCGAAAAAAATTATGACAAATATTCATTTTAAGTACGTTAGTAAGTTAATGTTCTTGTTATAATACACATATAATGAATTTTTAAAATGCGCAAAATTAAAACGTGAGCAATAACTAATTAATATAAAAGGCCTTAGTCGAATGCAGAATTAAAATCATTGCTAATCAAGAGCAAAAAGATTGAACATTGTTGAAGGAAAATGAGAGAAAAGTAAAATATCAACAAAAAGATTGTCTAATTGCTTATAATTCTAATTCGTTGTAAAAAATTACCTCGAAAGTAATTAATAATTATTGTTAATCTTATTTTATTTGTAAATTACATATAATTTTAATTTCTTTTCAATTTTTATTTGGAATAAGTACCAAAAAAATAAAAACATTTGAAATATTTGTTTCTTTCAAATCAAAATATTTATTTTTGTATAAACGGGACATAACATTTGTTAATATTTTAATAAAGCCTTTCCAATATTTTGAATTTTTTCTATTTCAAAAGATAAACCTAAAATATGTAAATTCTAAAAAAATTAGAACAATTATATATACACATAAAGAGGAAACTTACGAGATTTGAAAAATGAAAGAGAAAAGCAGACCTGGTCGGTGGTGGTTCGTCGAAGGGCACCATCGCCCTTGATGAAGTCGGCGGCGAGTGGTGGTTGCTGGACAAAGGCCCCTACCACTCAATTTCCTGCTTTCTATGAAAATATGAGCAAGAGCATGAAGAAAAAATTAGAAAAAAAAATACTAAAAGACAATCAAATAATATCTCTTAACGGAGAGGAAAACCAATGATATCCTTAAAAAACAGTAAAATCGATAAAAAAAATTATTCGAGAATTAAACGTAAATATTCTGTATTAAAGACCCATAAAGACACTATAGATTATAAGCGAGTAGATTTTTATAAATGATGAGATACCTATTGAAATACAATATCAAGAATATCGAGATTTTCGAGCAACAACATTGAGAATCATTTGAGACTTCATAATGAAACTACCAAGAAGAAAAGTTTTAGAGGGCAAATGGAATTAAAATGATTTTTCTATGTCTATTGGGAAACTAAAATGTATATATAGTAGAAACAGATGCATCGCTTTGAATAGTCACGTCTCTTTAGTAATTACATTCTTTCACCAGAAAATTATTTAACCAAATATGAAATAGTATTTGATGATTACATTTTTTATACTAATTTAACTATCAAATTTAACTTTTTATTAAATTATAAGTTTCTCTTTATTTTTCCGATCATAACTTTATAGTTCTATACTATAACAAAGAAGATATAATTTTTTTAATAAAAATAAAAAATTAAACGATAAATTTTATTTAGCCCTAGGGGATATAAGGATCTCTTGAAATATTGTTTGAAAGGTTATTTCCCTCGCATTATTTGAATGTAGGGACATTTATCAAATTGTATAGTGCTTTCAAGAATTAATTTGATTTATGTTAATTATGCAAAGGAGCAAATTTGTACTATTAATATTTAAGTGAGGGCAAAAGTATGAATAGTTGGAGAAAAATTTCATATTTTTAACTTTTGTAATCGAAAGCATAAAAAGGATCCAAGAAATAAAGATTGTGTGAAATCTCTAGGTAACGAACATTTAATACAACAAAGTTTTAAAATTATAATCGATATGAAAAAGATATGACAAACGTACCTCCAATAGAGACTAACTCGATTGAAATAGATATGAGAGTAAATATGTCAATTAAAAGAGAAAAAAATTGTATATATGCATTATGAAAGCATATGACCAAAAGTAACGAATCTAAAATGCTGCAACAAAAAAGTCACAAGGATATAAGAGTATTTTTAAAATAATTAAAATTGAAGAAATTTATCATACTTTTATATGTAATAATTATAGATTACAGGATGCGTCATCGAAATTTACCAAAAATAAATAAAAATGCTCAAGCGGTTAACCGATTGCAAGATAAAGGAGCTATTATCACCTCCTGGAGTGACCGGGGAGAAGACACACACGGAACGCCAGCAGCTAAAGAGTCTTCATCTAAAACCTCCTATCATCTTCAAGGAATTCCAGTGTGGAGAATCCAATGTCCACGAATCCCATCCCGCCTAAGATTTTCATGAGAATCTCTACTGCAGAACTAAACATAAGAATCCATCAAATAATAGATGCTTCAAACAATAAGCGAAATTCAATTTGTCGTTCATCGGCTTGGACCATACGCTAATGTGAATTTGGAATGATCTCTTGCATAGTTCCTTTTCTTTTTTCTTTCTTTAAGATTTTTGGGAATAATTTGTCACCTAAATCTATTTTTATTATGTGATGCGATGTATAAAATGGGCAATAGATTCCGAGCAAGTTACTGATCAATAATACTATACCACCTTAACACAGATCGGTTTCAGCACGAATCTTGTTCGGCCTCGGTGCTACTTACGCTATAGAAGTCCCAAGGGATGAGAGGGATCTTCACATCTGATACAATATGCAGCAGAAGCAAGATAAGAGGTAACTTCACATCTAATACATTATGCAGCAGAAGCGGGCGCCATGACGGCTCGGTCCCACTCAAGCAGGAAGCAGCTGCATTTTCAGCTGCAGCAGGACCCCGAGCTAGGTTCAGTCTAAAGACGTTTGCAGCGAGGATCGAAGGCGACCGATTCTTCCTTTCCGATTGACAGATTTGGAAGATGCTTTAACAGAAGGAATGCAAGTTTAGAGATTCTAACAATTTCGGTTCTAAAAGGCTCCTGCATTGAATAACCGTAAACTCACACCACCTCTTCTGTTCTGTACAAACCTACAAAAGAGATCAAACCGTACGAAACCATAATAAGCCTAAAGACTGACACATCTCCGTAACATACTAACACTGGACTACCAATCACACATGCTCAATCAACCTCCTCAATCTTCGGACCAGCCCCAGTGCCATCCGACCCAGATCCTCCGTGTGGCATCTCAGTCCCGCCTCCCATCGGCCCCTCCCCGGTTCCAGCTCCCTGATACATCTTGGCAATGATGGGGTTGCACAGCCCCTCCAATTCCTTCAACTTGTCCTCCAGCTCTTCCACCTCAGCCAGCTGATTCCTGTCGAGCCAGTCTATCGTTTCATCCACTGCCTTCTCGATCTTTTCCTTGTCCGCTGGGTCAAGCTTGCCAGCAAACTTCTCGTCCCGGACAGTATTCCGCATGTTGTATGCATAGTTCTCCAATGAATTCTTGGCCTCGACCTTCTTCTTCACCTCCTCGTCCTCGGCCTTGTACCGCTCTGCCTCCTGCACCATCCTCTCGATGTCGTCCTTGCTCAGCCTCCCCTTATCATTTGTGATCGTAATCTGATTCTTCAGCCCTGCAGTCCTGTCCTCTGCCGTGACGTTCAGGATCCCATTAGCATCGATATCGAAGGTGACATTGATCTGGGGCACTCCCCTTGGTGCGGGAGGGATGCCCTTCAGCTCGAAGGTGCCCAAGAGATTGTTGTCCTTGGTGCGTGCCCTCTCCCCCTCATAGACCTGGATCAAGACTCCAGGCTGGTTATCAGAGTAGGTTGAGAAGACCTGTTCTTTCTTGGTCGGGATCGTGGTGTTCCTCGGGATCAGGACCGTCATGATGCCACCAGCTGTCTCAAGGCCGAGGCTGAGAGGGGTCACATCGAGGAGGAGTAGGTCCTGGACCTTCTCATCCCCTTCTCCCGTCAGGATTGCTGCCTGGACAGCCGCCCCATAGGCCACGGCCTCGTCAGGGTTAATGCTTTTGCAGAGTTCCTTGCCATTGAAGAAATCCTGCAGCAGCTGCTGCACTTTCGGAATCCTAGTCGACCCGCCCACAAGCACTACATCATTCACCTGAATAGAAACAGAGATTTATGTTAGATTATCAACTCCAATCAGCACCGAGATTTCTCTCACAAAGCAACAGAATACGATTACTAATCGATGCTGTGTCAATTAAGATGATCCTGATAGTTGGTGCTAAACAGTACTGGAAAACCGAATTAGGCCTAGAACACGTTCTTAACGCACCTGACCCTTGTCCAGTTTAGCATCACGGAGGCACTTCTCGACGGGCTCCATACACTTGAGGAACAGGTCCATGTTGAGCTCCTCGAACCTTGCCCTCGTGATCGTGGCATAGAAGTCGACCCCCTCGTACAAAGAATCGATCTCAATGGTCGTCTGGCTGGTGGAAGACAGGGTCCTCTTGGCCCGCTCGCACGCAGTCCTCAGCCTCCTTAAAGCACGAGGATTTCCGCTGATGTCTTTCTTTTGCTTCCTCTTGAACTCCTGCACGAAGTGGTTCACCAGCCTGTTGTCGAAGTCCTCGCCCCCGAGATGAGTGTCCCCAGCGGTGGCCTTGACCTCGAAGATCCCTTCCTCGATCGTCAGGATCGAGACATCAAAGGTCCCGCCGCCGAGGTCGAATATGAGAACATTCTTCTCCCCTGTAGGTAACGAAACAACTGAAAGTTAGACAACCGAACCGACCGCATAAACAGATAGACATCCTAAAGACAATAATGGATTCATCCAACACACCTGTCCTGGAGGCCTTCTTGTCGAGCCCATACGCGATCGCAGCAGCAGTCGGCTCGTTAATGATCCTCAAGACGTTCAACCCCGCGATCGCCCCAGCGTCCTTCGTGGCCTGCCTCTGGGAATCGTTGAAGTAGGCCGGGACGGTCACGACCGCGTTTTTGATGGTCTGGCCCAGGAAGGACTCGCCCACCTCCTTCATCTTGGTAAGGACCATTGAGGAGATCTCCTCGGGCGCGAACTGCTTCTCCTCGCCCTTGTACGTGACCACGATCATCGGCTTGTCCCCCGGCCCAGGGATGACCCTGAAGGGCCAGTGGAGCATGTCGCTCTGCACGGTCGGGTCAGAGAACCGCCGGCCGATGAGGCGCTTGGCGTCGAACACGGTGTTGCGGGGGTTCATGGCGACCTGGTTCTTGGCAGCATCGCCGATGAGCCGCTCGGTGTCTGTGAAGGCCACGTAGGAGGGGGTGGTGCGGTTCCCCTGGTCGTTGGGGATGATCTCGACCCGGTCATGCTGCCACACACCAACGCAGCTGTACGTCGTCCCGAGATCGATCCCGATCGCCTTACCTTCGGCCCTGGATGAAGCCATGTTACGAAGTAAATTTGAAACTATCTACTTTACTCTTTCGCCTGGGCAGTGACAATGTAAGGGCAGAACTTTAGTCTTTATAGCTATGGAACTCGGGTAGGAAAGGTGGATATATATGAGTAGGGTGGGTGGCCGGTCGTGGAAGTTTATACGCTGGAGGGGCGGTGAAGGAGCTGAGCTGAGCGGCGGAGAGGGAGACAGGTGGAACGGAAGGGAGGATCAGTCGAGAAGATGCAGGGGAGTTCTGGTGCGTTCTGGAAATTGTTCTGTCTTGGTGTTTAGCTCGAGGGAAACTCCACTTTTTTTACTTTTCGGAAATTTGATGATGATTTGTCGACAGAGTTGAGTTTGCGTACGAGGAATGTGTTGTGGAATAGCCGTAACAATTGACTCTTCAGTGACTGTGCACGAATTGTAAGAACTGTGGAGAAATCTGAAAGCAAAGTGATGATGCGATGCCCTTCTGTCGATCAAATTGGCCAGGGTGCTAGTGTGGTAACTCGAAGATAAAGTTTTATATGTAATGGATGAATAATGACCTGATATTATTTTCTTTTTTTCCTTGAACAATATCGTGTTATAGATTTGTAGCCATAGATGTCGATCGACTATTGACTTATGACATAAGTCACTTAACACCTGCAACGCAGGTTATATATTTATATATATATATATATATATATAAAAGATTTCCTCACTATTCTCAAAGGAAAATTATAATTTCCTGGGTTTTCAATTCAATTTTGGTTTAGCATGTTTTTTGGTAGAGATAGTAACCAAACTATAAATTCAATTTCTCAAAAATTGAAAACTGTATCCATATTCAAATCATTTTTTCCAAAATAAAACCAAATAAAAATTCGATTTTTTTTTTAATCAAATAATCAAATATTCTTTTGGGTTTGTGTTGCCCCTATTATACTATGAACAATTCTAGTGTGTTTGGTTTTAGAGTTGAGTTGAGTTAAGTTTTGATTTTAATTAGTTTGTAATGATTGTGATGTTGAATTATGAGAAAAAGTGTGAAAAATAATGAATAGTTGAAAAAAAATAATGCTTGTATTGTTGAATTGTATAAAAAATAATGAATAGTTGAGATAATTTATTATTAAAAATTAAATTGAATGTTTAAAAAATTGAATAAAAATGAAAAAGTAATAATTGCGTTGTTGACTTTTGTTGTGTAGTGAGTAGAGTTAAAGTTAGAATTAAAATTTAAAATCAGATTACAAAATTAAATGGGTCATTCAATTCCTATATGGGCTATATCTAATTCACCGAAAAAAAATATGGGCTATATCTAGACCAATTTTATTTACCAAGAAAATCACAAAAGCTTCATACTTGATGGATCTCATTTCAATTAATAAATGAATAAATCAAAATAGGATATAATTTAGTGGCGCACGCCCTCGCCTGTTGATATAAAGGTCGTAGGTTTGACACCTAATGAGACTACCTGTGTCCCTTTATAAGTTTTTTAGTATTTATCTTCCATTGTACTAGGCTTGATCTCCTTTGTAATAAAAAAAAATCAGTTTGAAAAATAATTTTGAACCCATAATCCACAAACTAGTAAAATAAATCAAGTTCATAACTCAATACACCAAAATAAAAAATCATGATGGGTTGCAAGTCCCACAAAAGAAAAGTCTATTATATACGGTTTTCAATTGTTCACTTTAAAAATCAATATCGATATTCAATCCAAATCCCAAATTTAAAAGAAAACTCGCACCGTAACCAAATCATATTTTCAAATAAGATGGTGAAAAAGAAATAATTTTTGAAGTTGTACAAAAAAGAAATTTACCCATGATATTCGTCACGTTTATAGGTTTTCAAGTTAATTATTGCTAAAAGAATAGGTAAATCAATGTGTGTGTGTATATATATATATATAAAACCATGGGCATGACCCGGACACAGCTTCGGTGTATAAAATTTTCTACAGAAGAGGATAGTATTCAACGATGGGTGTTATCTCTTTTTTTGTTATATTCTTTTTTCAAAGCTTCTGAAATGAAAGAAAGAAAATGGCAAAAGGCAATCTTGGGACTGTGCCGGGTGCTGGGGATCTTCATTCTCGATGAGAATGGCTGATGGCTTGCTGGTTTTGCGCAGAACGTCTGCTTTACAACGTCTGTAGCAGCTGAGTTTTCGGGTGTGAAGACAGGTCTCGAAGTGGCATGGCAATTGGGAGTGAGGAAACTGATTCTCGAGGTTGATTCTGATGTGGTTTCCAATATCATCCTCTCTTGTCGAGATGTTGCAGGTGATAACGATGCTATTGTTAAGGACATACGGCATTTGATCCAACGAGATTGGTCGGTGGTGATACAACATATGTACAATGAGGTTGATCGGTGGTGATGGCGGGCAAGGATGTTGTCGACATAGAGCCCAAAATGTGGTAAGATTCCAGGTCTGAGAGATCAATAATATAATTTGTGCGGTGGTCAAAGGTGGAGATGGATTGGATTAATTGCTCTTACATTTTCATTTTCAATCACTTCCATACAAGAATCTTAAGCAGGCCACACATCCTCATTTGTCTTCAAACACACATTCACACATGAAATAGCATTATAAACAGAGAAACGGAGACAAAACACCGGATGCTCGATCAGACTCTTCGGAGAGCCACCGTGGAGATCAGGACCATCACCGATAGCAGGACCGCCGCAATGAAGGACCCCACTACAGCTCCAGTAGCCTTCTGGCAGAAATCACCAAACTGCTGACAGAATGGCAGCCAGTTCGCATTCGGATTGCCGTTGTGGGCCAAGTAGGACATGGCAGCTGCCGCTGCACCAGCTGCTGTGGTCAGAGTCAGCGCCACCTGCAGTTAACATGGAAAAACCTCACTTATAATCTTTCCATACTAATCATATAATTTATAGGTGGAGGCGAAACATTGAAATACCAAGTCCGAGATGAGAAGGAGGAGCCTCGGCCCAGCTGCATGCGGACGAACCATGCATACTATGGAGAAAGGAAGCGAAAGAACCAAGTAGCCACCCACTATGGCCATCGCAATCACGAAAAATCTGCAGTTACGAGACATTGTCCGTATGTTAAACCAATATAATCTTGGAATTCTTTGCTATGTATTGGTTTGTTTTGCTTATGAAATCAGCGAATGAGAGACTATATATATATGTATATATATGCTCACTGAAAGGTCGGGATATCATCGTATCCTGCTTGAAACTGGAAGAACTGGGTGAAGAAAGGAAGAGTCTCTTCGCTGGTTCCCATGGAAGCAGCCGCAGCCAGAGCGGCCACTATAGCACTTATCCTGAGAATTAAGTCGAATATTGCGAGTCCCTTATTCCACCCAGTAGGCCTTGGCACAGGTGCAGCAGCTACCATAGCCGGCGCTTTCTCTTTGGAGGAAGAAGACCGGGCGGCTGACTCGGGGACATCGATGGTGGTATAGTCTCCTCTCTTCATCATTTCCGATATTGATAGCGTACTCGAATATGCTAGCTAGCCAAGCCTTTGATACTAGTGATCAAGCTCGAGATATGATCGGGGGAGAGGAGATATATTGAACTCTGAGATTGTTGATGGAGATGACTAAACCGGTGAACATTATATATAGATGGAACGCACGAGGATAACATAATAACAAGTAGCCAGCAAAGGAGTTGTTGCTAACCTCTCCCACATTAGAGGAACATTCTTGCCATAGCGTCTCAAAAAGGTAAAACACCGATATCATATACGTTTGACTTCAATCATTAGTACTATATTTTTTTTGTTCTTATGTAAGATAAAATAATGCACATGGTTTAGTTTGTCCTACCACAACATTCTCTATAGTCAACCCCAAAAAAAAAAGAAAAGAAAAAAAGAAAACCTCTCTATTTAATCGTCCCACTCCAGCAGCACCCACAATCTAAAATTACAATTTTTGAGTCAACTCTAAGCGGTTCGGCGCTTGTTTCATTTAAGTAAGGTCTCGAGTTGTAGTAATTGTGAGTGCGGAAAATTCACTTTACAAGAGCTTTACTTTTTAGTGGGCCAATCCGGCTAGACTTGATTAATCAGGCTCAATTGAGTCGAAAGGGATATTGCAGTGACAACACTCTAGTTTAAGAATAAAAAAATTTCAAATTCGATTTTTATTAGTGGAACCGTTTGTGTTCATTTATTTAACTTTTATTTTCTTGTGAACTTGTGCTCGTATAACCGAAAAAATTATAGATCTCGATAAATATCATGTTTGCTGGAGCCCATATATTACCTTTCAGCCCATAGACCATAGAGCTCTCGATTAGCCCACACCAGCCCATGAAGGTCTTTAGTTACCAATGCCCATATCACACCTCTGATATTCCAGTCGCCAACCCGTCAAGCGGATAAAATTACATGACATACGTAAGTAACAGGGCACAGAACCCCTTATTGATGAGAATTATTCCAATAACTTTTTGTTTTCGGACCAAGAATAAGTGTCGCTGCACTTAGATCCCAAAACCGTAATTATTTCGAAGGAATATCCTCCGAACTCCTCTGTGAATCAAAGTGACCCTGCTTTTCATGATTATTATGAAAATGCCACCCCCACTGATTCGGAAAATCCGAATCGGAGGGTATAGCACAGCTCTATCCCGAAATTGTTGATCGTTATCTTCTTCATCCCTCTCCAAACCCTTGGGGGCCTGGCTAACTTCTCCATTAGCAATTCATTCTGACAGCTTTATTTGGTTCGCAATTCCAACCATATGGTTTTTCTGATCAGCTGAGAAGAACATGTAGAGGTTAGTAACTATTGACCACTCATTCTTCAGTATATACTTCGTATATCTGGGCTCTTTTTTTTTTCTGTCCTTTAATATTCCAAAGTTCAGACACCAACACCTCAATTCTGCAAGTAAAGCAATACTCAAAAATTCAGGATTTTTTTTTCTTTTGAAGAGAATGTGATCTGTGTTTATTAATTAATTTCTAATAACAACTAAAATTTTCGTTCTGCGCAACCGACCAAACCGACTGAAGATGAGTTGCTTACGATACAATAAGGATATTGTTGGGAGATGAGATCGTGGACAATAAAATCCAATGCGATCGGTCGCTTATATATTGGCCATGCATGTTGTATCGGGAATAAAATGAATAATGAAAAAGAAAGAAAGACTTCGCCCTAAAAAGCAAAAGAAAAAGAAAGAAAGCAGGAAACAAGAAATTAGAAGGAAGAATGACAATGAGTTGATTCAAGCAATTCGACGTTTGTTTTTCTTAAGCGAGATTTCGGATTTGAATATTGTGGATAAAGAAAATACAGGCTGTGAGAGCTTGTTATCCCATAGTAAACTAACCCGGCTCGAGTTGGACTAATCAGGACCAATGGATTTTCGGATATCATGATACATATATATGTACATTAATGTGTTCGTATATTTTCATATATTTAAATTATATTGTTTACTTAACTTTGTTTAAGAAGACCTGTATTCTTACATCAAACATACTAACCTGCTGGCTAGTTCAGTATATTGCTTTCCTTCCACAGCATGAATAAATGTTTGGTAATAAAATTTGATTTTATTTAACTTAATTTAACTTTTCTCTCAACACAATCCTTACTCTCTTTTTTTATTATCTTTTTCTTCAAATTATATCTCATGTTTTTTCTTATATATTATTACAATTAATTTTTTATACTGAATTTTCTCAACTATTCAATATTTTTTCTCAATTTCAACACTTTTTTCTAATTTAACAACACAATCATTACTTTTTTACTTTTTTTTAAATTCTTTCATATACTTTTCTCAATTATATTTCATATTTTCAAATCAAACTAAATTAAATTAAATCAAATTTAATTTTGTTACCAACTGCTACGTAATATACTTTTAGCTTTTACCCCCACAAAGAAAGCACGTGTGGATTGAAGTAGTAAGCATATATACTATATAGAGATGATCAATAATCAATCAGAAGAATGTATAAGAATAAAGAATTGACATTTTCGGCAACCAAGAGAGGAGCAAAACTATTTCAATAAATTTATTGATTATTAGCCGATTCTTAATTGTTCAAGAAATTTAAATTGCAATAAATTATTTCTAATTTCTAAAACTGAGGAATTAATAATTTAAATAAAATCGTCACAAAATCCACATATTCATTTATATAATCATTTTCACTTATTTCATGGAAATGAAACATTCAATATGAAATCTTTTTATGAGTAAATTAAGCGGAAAATAGTTTAATTAATTGTAACCACTGGAACTTGGAAGGATAAAATATTATGAAATGTTAACTCAAAATAAAATCTCTTTGGGGACTCAACACTTGTCTCACTATCCGAGACCTTCTACACCCCGATTGATCATACACTATCAACGTTTAGTAAGGGGTTCCATTATTCTAAATCATTATATATGATTCTTAATTTTAAAAATAAATAATTAGAAAAAAACAATGTAAAATCTCAATCAGTACCTTCCATATGCATCTATTATTCTATATGAGTAATTTAGCCTATCATATGGTTGAAATATTAAATAAGGAATAATTTTCCTATAATGACTTTTTCTTCAAAAAAAAATTGATTCTTGCAATTAATGTAAAGTATCGTAACAAATTTCATTCAATTTTAAATCTATGATGACAAATACATCATAGCGCTAAATATTTCATAACTAATATTTGCTTAAATTTTCAATATATATACACATATATATTATTACTATGGATCTAATGTTTATAAAAAAAATATTTTTTTAGTACCTAAAGTATGCATTTTATTGAGATTGAAATTGCTTTGTATTTGTATACTATACGGATCAAATCTTATTTTTCGAAGAAAAAAGTTCAATAAACTAATTATTAAACTAAAAGAAAACAAAAAGATTGTAATTATATAATGCATTCTCTTTATATATATATATATATATATATATATTTGTAGATTTTCTAATGAAATGAAATTTCTTTCTTTTCTTTTTCTATTCACTAAAAATTAAGTAAAATATATAATACAGTAAATTAGTTATTAAGTTAAAAAAAGTAAAAGTTGTAACTATATAATATTAATATTTTCATGTTTTCATTTGTAAAATGCCTAATAAATATAAAATATCATATCTTAATTCATTACAATGTAATGAAAATATATCATATTATAAATTACATAATGCTTAATAGTACAAAGTATATAGTTTTTGTTAGTAATTTATTACATATTCAAATAAATTCAATAGTTAAAGGGGAAATAAAATAAGAAGGTCGCAATTATTTTTAAATTGCCTAATAAGGACGAAACAGAAATTGTAATATAGTATATTAAAATATATTAAAATAAAATAAAACAAAAAATTTGCAAGAGTGTAGACTATGGCATACTCTCCTCCTCATGTTCCAAAAATTGTACAACTTTATAAGTACTAGTGTTGGTGGCGTGTACATGCATGGGCGGTGTTATTATATATATGCGTTATATATCCTACTCGCATTTATTTGCATGTTATTATTATTTTTTTTGGGTGAATTATTATATTTAGATTACATCATTTAATACAATATATTAATGTACAATCTATATGATAGCAAAACGCAAAAGGGGATTTAACGAGGTTGCGTCATGTGTCATTCTAAGGTTAATAAGATAGTACCACATGTCAAAGAGATAAATTGGGAGTTAATCGGTGTGGGTCAAACTACCTTCATAGATTAGATGAGAAGCCATGTAATAAAGAGTTTAAAGTAATTAATTTTTTAAATAGAAATATATAACAATATTGAACTTAATTAATTTTATTTGATTCTATAATTCAATTTTAGCATTTCTTAGCCAATAAACATATAATTCAAAGCTGTAAACTATATATAAAATTAAATTTGCAAAAATATTAATAATTAATATTTTCAAAGAATTAATATGCTTTCCATGATTTTTCACTTAATAACCGGTATTATTTGATGAAAAAAATTTACTTGAATAAGAATTAAGTAATTGCTTTAATAAATGAAAAAAATATATTGCAAAAAAATTTAGAAATAAAACCGTAAATGCAAAATTTCAAATAAAATACATTACTAAAATGATAAGTAAACCACAAAATTGTTGGACACTTATATTAATTAATTACGTTAACTTTGTTCAAAATATTTTTTGCTTTTCAAATTTACGCAGGGAGAGTTGTACCCCCAGTGGCCGTCCTCACTCAACTGGATTAGTCGATGCCTAAATCAGGCTTTCGAATACCAAAATTCAATCGAAGAAATAATTTAACTTTTTTAAGGATTATATTGATAGTATAATATATATATATATATATATAATGTCTTTTAAGTGAAAGGAGTTTCTTTCTTATATATATATAAATAAAATATTAAAGAGAAGTTATCCACCATGAACAATTTAATACTTTTTATTTATGTTTAACTAAAAAATTATTAAAGAGCTAATTCTATAATTATAAATTAATTGATATGTTTAGGGATCCATTTGAATAATATTCTTATAATTTTTTTAAAAAAATCCTATTATGAGGGACATTTATGCGCAATGCGCGAGTGAAATTGCTAGTTTAACATGAAGAGCTTACTCCAAAGAGACCCAAATGGCCAACGGATGCTTTAGCATTTGATGAAATATGACATACATGTAAGAGATAACATAATGCTTATGCGGACTGAGCCATTTGTTTATATATATATATTTAACCGTATACTTGACCGTTAAATTGTATATCGTTACTTTTTATACTTCCTTAAACTTCCATTTTGCGTTGAATCTCGTTTTGTTTATTGTGTAATTAATTAGTCTGAATCCTATAATTCAAAAATAATATTAGATATAAAAAAATGTCTTTTAAGATTAGAAAGTAATAAATGTAAAAAGTAGTGATTACGTCTCAATAAACAACGCGGCGGAAAACTTTTTATGAAAATATTACCTTTTTTTAAAATTTTTGTATGTATTAAATTTGCATAAGATATAATAATAATAATAATAGTAATAATATAAATACAAATCATTAAAAAAAATAAAATCTTTTTAATTCATGCGTAACAAAACAAAGAGTAATAAGGGTAAAGTTTGTTTGCATTCAAAAAAATTATAATAAGATATAATATAATAAAGTAAATCTACAAAATAAAAAATCGTGCAAGAGTAACAACATATTACATACTCTTTCTATATATGGTCAAAACATTATAAGTTTACTATTATTAGATAAGTCGAGGCGCAAAATAAAAATGTGCCATAATGCCCTTTTCTTAGATCCTTAGCTCCTTAACGATCAACTTTTCGAGTCACTCTCATTAATATATTCACCTCCAATAGCCCATATCATTTAGAATAGGCACTTTCTTCACGTTTAAAAATCCGTTCGATTGAATAAATTAGGTAGCGTTTGGTATTGGAGTTAAATTCTACTCCACTCCACTCCATTCTTTTCTCAATTCAACAACATAATCATGATTTTTTTGTCTTTTTTCTAGTTTAATAATAAATTATCACACATAATTTTTTCTAACCATTATTAAATCAATTTGTTAATAATAAATTCCCCATTTACTTTTACATTCATATACATATAAATTTTTATCTTTTTCTCTCATTTAATGATAAATTCTCACGTACTACTTTTTTCCAACTATATTAACAACTAATTTTTTTAATTATAAGAGTTTTAGTGTGTTAGGGCGAAATAAATATAGTGTAAATAAATAAATAAATAAAGGAAAGAATGACATCCATTCTCCCCCCCCCCCATGTCTTTCCGCTCCGGTACACCAAAACCTAACTTACTAACGTGGCCCATAACGCGCGGGCCCATCAGGAAATGGGGCCCATAGCACATAAGCCCATGTCAAAGCCCGAAGAGTAATCCCACGTGGTCAACCCCACCTTCATCTTCCCCGTGAAGAAAATATCCCCCGCGAGGCATCTTCTCCTTCTTCTTCCGACATCTCTCTCGCTCTCTTTCTAGAACTCTCTGGTTCAGTGGTTCTTCTTCCGTTTCTTCCCTTCCCCCAATTTTCACCGCCTACGCCCTTCTCCTTCTCGTCACCTCTCGAATATTCCTTCCTCTTCTCCCATGGCCTTTATATACCTCTCCCCTCCTCCTCCTCGCACCATCGAAGCACAGAGCAATCATTGTAATACGATTCGAAGCAATCACTACACGCTCGCGAACAATCTTAATTAGTTCCCATCGAAGCTCCATCAATGGCGCCCCAGAACGAAGGCAAGGCAATTGGGATCGACCTCGGCACCACTTACAGCTGCGTCGGTGTCTGGCAGAACGACCGCGTTGAGATCATTGCCAATGACCAAGGCAACCGGACGACCCCGTCGTACGTTGCGTTCACAGACACCGAGCGGTTGATCGGAGATGCGGCGAAGAATCAGGTCGCGATGAACCCCCGGAACACGGTGTTTGACGCCAAGCGGCTGATCGGGCGGCGGTTCTCTGACCCGTCTGTGCAGAGTGACATGGTGCATTGGCCGTTCAAGGTTGTTCCTGGTCCCGGTGACAAGCCGATGATCGTGGTGACCTATAAAGGTGAGGAGAAGCAGTTCTCTCCCGAGGAGATCTCCTCTATGGTGCTCGTGAAGATGAGGGAAATTGCGGAGGCTTACCTTGGGCACTCCGTCAAGAACGCCGTGATCACTGTTCCAGCGTACTTCAACGACTCTCAGAGGCAGGCGACGAAGGATGCCGGAGCCATCGCTGGGCTCAACGTTATGAGGATCATCAACGAGCCCACCGCTGCTGCAATTGCCTACGGGCTCGACAAGAAGGCCTCGAGGTCTGGCGAGAAGAATGTGCTGATCTTTGATCTCGGAGGTGGGACATTTGATGTGTCGCTGCTGACAATCGAGGAGGGAATCTTTGAGGTCAAAGCCACGGCAGGGGATACTCACCTCGGAGGAGAAGACTTCGACAATCGGTTGGTGAACCACTTCGTAGCGGAATTCAAGAGAAAGCACAAGAAGGACATTAGCGGCAATGCTCGGGCTCTGAGGAGGTTGAGGACTGCCTGTGAGCGGGCGAAGAGGACTCTGTCCTCGACCACGCAAACCACGATCGAGATCGACTCGCTCTATGAAGGTGTCGACTTCTACTCCACAATCACGAGGGCGAGGTTCGAGGAGTTGAACATGGACTTGTTCAGGAAGTGCATGGAGCCCGTGGAGAAGTGCCTGAGGGACTCAAAGATTGACAAGAGCCAGGTCCATGAGGTGGTCCTTGTGGGTGGTTCGACCCGTATACCGAAAGTCCAACAGCTGCTGCAGGACTTCTTCAATGGGAAGGAGCTCTGCAAGAGCATCAACCCGGACGAGGCTGTGGCTTATGGTGCCGCTGTGCAGGCTGCGATTCTGAGTGGTGAAGGGAACGAGAAAGTCCAGGACTTGCTCCTGCTCGACGTCACGCCTCTCAGCCTCGGAATCGAGACCGCTGGAGGCGTGATGACTGTTTTGATCCCGAGGAACACCACCATCCCGGCTAAGAAAGAGCAGATCTTCTCCACCTATTCTGATAACCAACCTGGAGTATTGATCCAAGTCTATGAAGGAGAGAGAGCACGGACCAAAGACAACAACCTCCTTGGAAAATTCGAGCTCACAGGCATCCCTCCTGCTCCAAGAGGTGTACCACAAATCAATGTGTGCTTTGATATTGATGCGAATGGCATCTTAAACGTCTCGGCTGAGGATAAGACTGCTGGCGTGAAGAACAAGATCACGATCACCAACGACAAGGGCAGGTTGAGCAAGGATGAGATTGAGAGGATGGTCAAGGAAGCTGAGAAGTACAAGGCGGAGGACGAGGAGGTGAAGAAGAAGGTCGATGCCAAGAATGCCCTGGAGAACTATGCATACAACATGAAGAACACGGTGAAGGATGAGAAATTTGCAGGGAAGCTGAATCCCGCAGACAAGCAGAAGATCGAGAAGGCTATTGAAGAGGCAATTGAGTGGCTTGACAGGAACCAACTTGCTGAGGTTGACGAGTTCGAGGATAAGTTGAAGGAGTTGGAGGGGTTGTGCAACCCAGTCATTGCCAAAATGTATCAGGGAGGTGCTGGTGACGTACCGATGGGTGGCACTGGGGACATGCCGAATGGGTATAGCAAGGCCACCCCTAATGGCACCGGACAAGGGCCAAAGATTGAGGAAGTCGATTGAGGTGTTCGGCAATCCTTCTGCTTGGTGAACTGCAAAATATGTCTTGGATTGATGGAGAAGAGTGCAATTGAGAGTGTACAAACCCCCAATAATTCGTTAGTTTAGAGTATGTGGATGTAATTCGAGTCCTTAAAGATACTGCAGATGTAAATTGTTTCCTTATAATGAAATTGTAAGCAACTTTTCATAGTTTTCTCTATAATCAAAATTCGAACTCGAAATTTCTTCTTCTTGAGCTATCTGTGAACCATGTCTAGGTCTCCATGAAATAAATCGTACATTTCTTTTGCAGAAAGCTTTTAACAGCAAGATGGGAATTGCGCCTTTGGTAAGTAGACTGCTCTTCTCCACCTCGGTCAGCTCTGATATGAAGTAATGACTAGTATATGAAGATTTTTCTCGTATCGTGCTTATCACAAGGTGATACGGAATGCTCGTACTGAAGGAAGGATAATCGTCGTCTTCTAAAAGACTATTTATCTGCCAAGAACATTGTCCATTGATGCAATTGATAATTTGATAGCACCGATCTACTCCATCGGCTGTTGCTATTGGAAAATAACTCAATTCAGGATGTTCTGCTCCAGATTAGGAGCATCACAATCTTTGCTCTGCGTGACAGTCAAGTAACCAGCAGCTGTCATTTGGAAACATTATCTGATAAATAATTTGCCACTACAAGGAGTGATAGGCTTCTTAGGATCCCATCTATATCGGTAACAACTATACTAATTAAAGAAATGTGAGAGCTAAAAGTTTTGTGTTAGGTCATCACCGCAATCTAAAAGTGATTTGAGTATCCTTAACGAGCTTGCTTTCATCATGATGTCTCGCGGGCTTTTACATAATATACATTGAACTAGATGGATTATTTTAATTCCTAGGGATTCTATATCTAATCTGCTTTAACTTTAGATAGCCAGTGGACTATGAGATGATATTACGCCATGAACATCAACTCGTTCTTTACTTACTTTTAGTTATCTCTTCGCATGCCACTTCCACCTTTCCACTCAATCGTGCAGTGCCAGTCGTTATCTTTGATCGCTAACCAACCCGATAAGGCATTTTATGTTCTTTCACGTGTTGCTTGCTGTCTAATTATGGCTCTGTTTTATGCCTAAGTGGGATGCCCTGTAGTCTGCCATCAATTATTATAATTCTCTTTGGTGTGTGCTGAAAATGATACGAGTATGTTGATCACGTCCTGACCCGACCCATATATCTGGTTCCGTAAAAAGGTATTACCATCGCTAGGCGTGGAATTGATATGTCAATACTTGCTCTGATGTGGCTTGAAGTACTAGATATCCATGATCCTTTAGGTTTATTTAACATCTATGGAATTTAGATCAGGATCGAGTTCAAGGAAACATCATCATGAATAAAAAGCCCTTAGCTAGTCATCTCCGAGGGTGGAAGAAGAAATTCCTAGTGAAGAGGTGAAAGTTGCGGTCGTGTCTCCTCTCAGGTACCTCTTGAGCCGGTCCAGGTCATCGGCAGCATCCAGCATTGTTGGCCTGGCGGAAGGAGAGTCCTGTGTGCAGAGGATGCCCAACTCAATTAACTCTCCAATTGCGACTTCCCACATTTTCTTCACTTCGGGGGATTGATCTCTCAGAGCTCGTAGGATTGAGGAGTCTATGACTCTTTCCACCCTCCCGTGGTAGTGGCTCTTGACCCATTTGTGCAAGCTTAGCCCTCCGACAAACATGTCATCAGTTGGCCGCTTCCTAGTTACCATCTCAAGCACGAGGATTCCGAAGCTGTAGACATCTCCTTTTGTTGAGGTGTTTGCTCCGAAGCCATACTCTGCACGAGAAAAATTTTCAATCTATGAGCTCTACATCTTAATCTCGATACCCGTTTACTACGTTGCTTGGGCTCGGAATTTTTAATGACCAAATGGAGCAAACCCAAATTTTACTAATTTCCAAGGGTTTGAGATTCCCTCCTATGCAGTTGGCAAGTTGGGGTCAGGTTTACGGAGCTTTCAGATAAGAGGCAATGCCTATAGTTTGTACTCCTACATGTCGAAATAAAGATATACATAGCAGAAAGATATGGTTATACCTGGAGCTATATATCCAATGGATCCAGATAACATGTTCGCCGTGGAGTTCCCCAGGTTCTCGACAAGTGCAGTAGTCCCTCCTACGGCTGTGATGAGTCTTGCAATCCCGAAGTCAGAAACCAGAGCAGTCATATCATCATTGAGAAGAACGTTACTCGGCTTCAGATCACAATGTATGACTTTAACCGGTGAATGATGATGCAGATAGGCCATACCTTCAGCTACATCGCTGCAGATATTAACTCTCTGAATGAGACTAAGATCCGAAGATCCCGAGCCCAAATCTATTTCAGAATGAGGATAGAGGCGACCGTCTAAGCTCCCGTTCGCCATGTAGGGAAGTACGAGAGCCTTGAAATCGGGAAGGCTGCAAGCAGTTATGATCCGAATCAAGTTCCTGTGACGGATCCTCTTGAGCACTTGGCATTCTCGGTTGAAGCTCTTGGTGGAATTTCCCGACTGTAAGACCAACACTTTCACTGCTATTTGAGTGCCATCCAAAAGATCCCCTTTATAGACTCGTCCATAACTTCCTGATCCTATCAGCCTCCGATTATCGAACCCTTCAGTGGCTTCTGACAACTCTCTGTATGTGATTCTTGGGAAGTTGTGGACCAGTTCCAGCGGCTTTTGCATATCTGCTGTTGATCCTGGCATTGTTGCTTCAGTTTTTCGGGAGGAAAGTATAACTCTGACGCGCCGAACTCCAATCACGCAGCATATAATTGATATGCATGTCGAAGCAAATATTATCAGGACAAATATGATCAAAAAGATACGAGAGTGGAACAGATGCTTCCCTTGAGAGCAAGGTGATAAACCCGGAATTGCGCCACAGAGAAGCCTGTTACCTATCAATGACTTAAGCGTGATGGAATTGAATATTCCGCCTTGAGGAATCCTTCCTTGGAAGTTGTTGAACGAGAGATCTAGAAAGGTAAGGCTCTGGATCTTGCTGAGGGTCGCTGGGATAGTTCCGGAGAGTTGGTTTCCGGAAACATCCAGGGACTCGAGGTTCTTAAGTTCCGATAAGGTATCAGGGAGGTGCCCTCCCAGAGAGTTGTGAGAAAGGTTTAGCACTCTTAACTCGATGCAGCTCGATATCTGGGAGAAAATGCTACCACTGAAGTTGTTCCATGAGAAGTCCATCTCCTGCACTTTCTCGAGCTTGCTGAGCTCCATTGGAAGAGACCCTTCAAGAGCATTATGAGAAAAATTCAGATATAATCTGATTTCGCTGATGCTCCCCATTATCATCTCCGGTGGGATGATTCCAGTTAGCTGATTGTATGACAGATCGAGCTTGGAGACTTGGCCCAAGTTTCCCAGCGTCAAGGGTATTTTTCCGGAAAGGAAGTTGTTGTTGAGAATGACTGAGAAGAGTTGTCCCATGTTTCCAAGTTCCACTGGAATCTCACCTGAGAGATGATTGTTCGACAGCTCGAGAATGGTCAGTTGATGTGACCGGGCTAATGCTGCTGGGATTGTTCCAGTGAGGAGGTTATATGAGAGGGAAAGCTCTTGCAATTTTGGCAAATTGCCAATCTCCGGTGGAATCGACCCGTTAAGAAGATTCGATGTAAGGTTTAACATTACAAGACGAGATAATATGCTCAGGGACGTCGGAATGGGACCAAAGATTCTGTTTTCCTGCAGAAACAAGTTTTTTATGTGAGCAGTTAGATTGCTGACAGAATCCAATCTTCCTCCGAGACCCATGCCCGCCAATTCAAGTTCTTCCAGGCTCGTGCAATTTCTGAGGGATGTGAAGAAAACATCGAGATTAGTGTTGTTCTCGTGACTTGTCATATCATTGTAAGATAGATGAGCGCTTCCGAGCGAAGGAAGCTTCCCTATAATTTCTGAAGGGAGTTCTCCTGAAATATGGTTATATTCCACATCCAAGTTATTCAGTCCCGAGATGTTTGTCAAGGAGGAAGGTAGTGCTCCTGTAAACTGATTGTTCCACAGATTTATACTAGTCAGATTTGGACAGTTTCCAATCTCTTTTGGGATATTTCCAGTGAGAGAGTTGTTGGAGAGGTCGACAATGTTAAACATAGAGCAGTTTGAGAAGAAGGAAGGTGGGATCGGGCCAGTTAAGTTATTACTGTTCAGAAAGACAAGCCTTTTCCTTGAGAGGAGGGCGAAGAGCGAGCCAGGTATTGGACCCTGCAGATTGTTGATGTCGAGCCGTAGGCGGCGAAGGAACCTAAGGGAGGAAAGCTCAGCCGGAATGGGCCCGAACAGGTGATTATTTGCAAGTTGAAGTACCCGGAGGCCGGTCAGGTTTGACAGGAAAGGCGAGAGAATCCCCACCAGGCCCGCATCCATGATGCTGAGGTTCGCCACCCGGTGATGCTTCTTGCCACACCGGACTTTGGTGAAGTTGCAGACATGGACTTGGTCGTTCCAGTTGCTGAGGACAGACATGGGATCGGAGGTTATAGACCTCTTGAACTCAAGAAGGGCTGCCCTGTCCGTCTGCCATGTGTGGGCCGTGTGCCGGTGGTGAGGCCCTCTGAGCAATGCCCGACCCCCCACGACAACCTGGGCACAATGCAGCAGGAAGAGAATGATGATGGACTTTGGGAGTCCCATTTTGGGTCTTCTTCAGCAAATTCCTCTCTTAAAGCTACTTTCCTCCTCCATGCATCATCATTGGCATTATCACCATCATATCAACAACAACAATAACAACGACGACAATTTGAAGTAGATATCCTATGATTATTTATTTATTTATGTGTGGATTGCAAATTGCAGAGGTATGATCATGATGACTAGACTTCCAACTCATCATTCTTCTCCATCAATGGATTACCCACTCAGACACAATGTATATTATAAGAAGTGGGAGTGGTTTTGCTTTCTCTGGCAAATCATTTGGAATCAAAGCTGATTTTACATGCAATCCATTACATAATGAGATATTGCCCTTTGACATTCTTTTAGGCTGACAAAATCTTTCTATCCATTGATGCAGCTTGTGATCTTCTTACTTCTTCTTGGCCTAAAAGGAGAGCTTACATGACCGCCATTGCTCCAGAGTTGACTATTTTCAGAATGTCAAAATCGAATTTTCTGCATCAGAAAACATATATAGACCATTTACCATCGTGATGTCGGCCAATAATAATGATTCCATTGACCACAACCACTCCATGTGTGAACACAAATGAATGAGTTGCGGCGGGGACACAAGCCATTCGTGTAAACATCCATCGATCACAATGGTTGATTGGTATCAACTTTTAATAAGTGGCTAGGAGTAATCTCTCGAGCTTTGAGTCTGCTCTTCGTTCCAATAGTTCAGCTGCATACAGTCTTTGATCAACATAATCAAACAGTCGGTTCAACATTGAGACTTCTGCAACCCTACTGAGCCAGAGAAGTCAGTACATCCACGAGATACCAGGAATTACTTCTGTTCATTGGGTCCGTCTGTGTATGTGAGATGTGCCGGATCATTATTCACGTGGGCTAGCAAGCAGCATCTTCATCAACAGCCATGAGCATCTTGAATGGCCAGCTCAAAATGTCAATGCACATGATGAGTGGATCTTTTGCCTTTGGTGTGGTCTTAGTTAGATCGATGGCTGTGTCTCTCAGAGCACTAGTCTTATTAGTACCATGCCCAGTGAGCTTATCATGGTGCTGCACTAAATGGGGTCACTAGTCACTATACCATCTAGAAGGAGTGCTGCTGGTTGCTCTGCAGATTTTTACATCCCGACCCAAAATATCAGATTTCCATCACTTCTCTGGCGACTAAGTAATCGAAGATTCACTACTTAACGTCGAAACTATGGAGTGCAGTTACTTATAACTTAAACGGCCAACGAATTTCATCGTATCGTCCTTTCCTTCAAAGATCTGTTTCTCTTTTGGCAGGTGTTTTTTGGTATTAATGAACACGAAGTTAAATGGAAAATCAATACAAATGATACAACAGTAGGATGTACACGTGAAAGATTGATCTGTCTTACTAGCTAGTTCTAGTGTGGACACTCTGCTCTGAATAGATATTTTTGTCAGTGCCATTCAAAGCAGGAAGTTCCACTATATGCAAAAAGCAGCAAATAAATATATAACATCGATTAATTGGGGATTAGCAATGTTATTGTGTTGCTAAGCAAGTAGGATTAGCAGTTGAATACAGAAAATAAATCCATTAGACTATCTCCAATGCGCTAATCTCTCTTTGGATCTCTAAACGGGGCCCCACTGCTGTCACATAAACGCCATATCAGACAGAGACTCAGCTCACCGAAAAGAGACTTACTACTTCAATCATAGTTTCTGATTTCAAATTTCTTAATGGGCCTCACACACTTATTTATATACATAAAAAACAATTAATAATTATTTTTATTGATAATAATTTTATTGATAATTAAATTTAATTAATTAAATCGCATTAATAAATAATTATTTAATTAATATTAATCAATAATATAATTACGAACGCTTAATAAAATTCATAAAATAAATTGAAAATTACATGACGGGAAAAAATACACGAACAACGAAAAGATAATTATGCGAGCAACAAAAAAAAATACACAAGCAATGGAAAAATAAATTTAGTTCATATTGTGGTCATGTTCAAATTGCCAAATATGTTCCACCAAGCCTGCCTGTAGTTCTCGACAGTGTTGTTTATGCCGAATACAGATATGATTTCGGACATATTCCAATATTTGGGTTTAGTGAGAAGACGTATGGTTGGGGATAATACAGGTGTGAATGAAGTGGCTGATTGAGATGATTACGGTTTTGGTTGTTGGAGGAGTCAGAAGGTCGGGAATTTGGATTTTGGGGGAAGTTCAAATTCGGCATATAATATCCGAAACAATTCAATTGGTTTGGATCGGTCATTTTTTTTAATCAAAGAAGAGAGGAGAAAATTTGGGGTGAAATTGGAGTTAGAGTTGATAATTGAGTGTGACGTTGAAGTAGGAGTAGAAAATTGGATGTGAAATGAGGTATTTATATAGGTAATTTTTTTTCAAATATAAATTTAAAAAAATTGCAGTTGGGGGGCAATAGCTAGATTTTTTTAAAAATAAATAAAAAATAAAAAGAGTCGAGAAGCTGCTGTGTGGGCCTCGCTGCCACCACGCGGCGGCTCCTCAAGCATCTCTCGCTCGAGAAATGCCTCTCTCAGACAAAAGATGCGAGACAACCCCCTAGTGGCGTCTCTCAAACTGGGCAAAGACCCCCACTAGGAATAGTCTTAGATCAATCGTGTGATCAATCATGTGCAAAGCTGTATTAACTCGAAATGAAGATATGCGCTGAGGACCAGCTCTTTCACTTACGATGTAGCGGTTGGTGTGCATGGATTGATCATGGAGCATGAAATTAGTTTTAACATAATCTACGTGGATTGTGATTCGACATCTCTTCCCCTGAGTAAGGTTTCAGTTACAAGTCGCGTGAATGGAGAAAATTCACGATTATGAGAGTTTTCCCTCTTAATACACTAATTTCACTTGAACATTACTCGGTTGGGGCCCTTTAAACTTTCAAGGTATCGAGTGGTGCAGGTCGAAAAACAAAGGTGTCTTAACATATTCTTCATAGTCTTAGAAAACAGTCCCATCTTCATTAATGTTTGTTCCACTCCCTTTGCATGTCATATATACCTCCTAGGATTAAATTTCCATAAGAAGCCTCTTTAAAAGGAGGGATTTACAGAGATTAGTCGGAGGGTATCATGTCACAAATTATCGGATGGTTGTCGATAACAAAATAATAAAAAACTTGTTAAACAGTAAAACACTTGTTATTTAATAAGAAACTTATTGTTTTTTTAATATAATAAGATACTTGCTAAACAATAAAAAAAAACTTGTTATTTTGTAACAAGCTTATTATTTTGAATATAACAAGACTCTTATTAAATAGTAAATTATCTTACTAAATAACAAGAAATTTATCTTTTTCAAAGCATCCTTAAATCTCCTTTTAAGAATGCTCCTAATGGTAGATACTCTCATATCTCCTATGCCATGTTTTCACCATGCATTAAAGAATTGAGATAAACTTTGATAATGAGGCTCTTTTGAAGGAGCAAATTACAAAGGTCAATCGAAGAGAGCCACGTAACTATGTGTCGGATGGTTGTCGGTAAATTTTCTCACTAAATAATAAGAAATTTATTATTTTATGAATACTTTTTTTGATAAAGTGATGCATTATTTTATGAGAAATTTATTAATTTTAATATAAATTCTTTATAAATAACAATTTTTTTACGAAATAGTAAAATTCTTGCTATTTTTTGGAGCCTTGATGGATACACGCGGAAGATTTTTGACTAAAATCTAGTAATGCTAAATTTCTTGCTTGGTTTTTTTTTAATTATTCTAGAATTTAGCCAGAATGAGTAGCTTGACCATACCTTTCGAGAGTTACGTCAGGTAGTTACCATTGACTTTTTTTTTTTTAAGTAAATCGCCTAAAAAAGCACGAACTTTACATTTTTTTTTTGTGATTCTAGCACGACCTTTGAATAATAGCACAAAAAGGCACAATTTTCGGGTTTAGTTTTTGAATCTAGCACGACCTTTGAATAATAGCACATAAAGACACGACCTTGGAGTTTAGTTGCGAATCTAGCATGCCGTCAAATATAACGGTAACGACTGACGTTGACTTAAAGGTACAACATGGCACAACATTATTGAATGAGTGGACCTCATACTATTTTATTTAATAAAAAATATTCCTAAAAATTAAAAAATATTAAAAACCTAAGAAAGTGGGAGTAGGCCGACAGTAGTGGCCATGCTGGCGGCCACCACCCCCAATCGGGGTCGCAGACCACCTCTGTTGTGGCCTGCGACGTGATTGAAGTTGTGGTAGTCGTAATCGAGGCCCCCATCACCGAAATCGAAGTAACTCCAAAATTGGAGCTTTTTCAATTGTTGTGGCTGACCACCCCGATTGCGGCCACTACTCCCCAATCAGGGTAGTCAGCCACAACAGAGGTGGTCGACGACTGTTTGGGAGGTGGTGGCCGTAATTGGAGACCATCGTCGGAATGGAAGGAGCCCCAAATGATTTAGGACTCCTTCGATTACAACGGTGGTGGCCCCAATTGCGGCCACTACTCCCACAAATGGGGTCGCTGCCTAGTAAAGGTAACCGACGACTGCAATTAAGGGGGTGGCAGCCGCTGATTTGGCCACCACCACGAGCCCCTCCCCTTTCTTCCTTTTTTAAAATTATTTTTTTATTAAATAAAATAATGTGGGATCCACTCGTCCAATTATATTGTGCCACGTGGCACCGTTAAGTCCATGTAAGCCGTTATTGTTACATTTAACAGAAAATTTGAAGGCGTGCTAAATTTGCAATTAAACCCAAAGGTCGTGCCTTTCTGTGTAATTATTTAAAAGTCTTGTTAAAACAACAAAAAAAAGTGTAAATGTCATGCTTTTTTGAGTTATTTACCCCATTTTTGAATATTTTCTCATAAGGGGTTTTTACCTAAAATGGTCCATGGTTTATCCGTTTTGTCAAATTTATCCTATGCTTTTTTTTTGTCCAATCTATCTCATAGTTTACCTTTTGCATCAAATCTATTCCGGCGTTATCTTTTCCGTCAACATTTAATGGCCGTGCTGACGTGGCACGTGGAGAGATAACGCCGGGATAGATTTAATGCAAAAAGTAAATCATGGGATAGATTTGACAAAAAAAAGCATATGATAGATTTGACAAAACGGGTAAACCATGGGCAATTTTAGGTAAATTCCCCTTCTCATAATGGGAAGTTTAGAAAGTTACTATTTCATGTGCATATAATTGAATTCAATTGAATAGAAAAGAGTATAGTATAATGCTGCACGCCATTATCTATTAGTCAAGAGGTTGCAAGTTCGACTCTTATGGTGTGACCCATACTCTAGTATCAGTTATAAGGATTTATATTTGGGTAAATTGCACTGAGTCCAAAAAGTTTTACAAATGTTTCAATATGGTACAAAAAAAGTTTTTTTTGCTACTTGATGGTACAAAATGTTTCAAAGTTGTTTTAGTATAGTACAAACCGTTATCTCGCCATTGACGCCGTCAAGTCGACGCTGATTGTGCAAAATCGGTTATTGTGGAATGTTACATGATAGTGCAAAATGTTTTGAAGTTGTAACTTAATAGTACCAAATGTTTTATGTAAGTTACATGATGATGCAAAATTTATAGTCTTGTAAATGACAGCTTAACGGCGTTAATGGCGATATGACGGTTTATACTATACTTAAACAACTTTGAAACATTTTGTACCATCAAGTAGCAAAAAAAACTTTTTGTACCATATTGAAATATTTATAAAACTTTTTGGACCACCACTACAATTTACCCATTATATTTCCTATATCAGTGGTGCACGCATTCGCCTGTCAGCCAAGATTTTTTTTTCTTGTAGCATCTTAGCTTGCGTTTTGTTTTCAAGTTAGATAAGTGATCCGGCTCGACTTGATTTTGTGTAATGATTGCAAGTATTAACAAATATATTGATATTGAGAATATATATATGTATGGATATATAAATGTGAAAGTATATGATGAATTTATTATTAAAAAATTGATTTTAAAAATGGTTAGGAAAAAATATGAATAAGAAAGTATTTTAAATGGAAGAAAAAATGAAACAGTAATGATTATATTATTAATTTTGAGGAAGAATAAAGTTAAATTGAGTTTTAAAAAAAGGAAGATGACAGTTTTATCCCATGCAACACAGGCTCCGCGATCAGTTCTAGAAGTACAGCAGCAATCTCCCTTGTTGGCTCCTGAAAAACCCGATTGTTCCTCTCCAAACATGGTAAATGTAGGAGGTCCCCAAGAGCTTCAGTGTGGTGGTACCAACTGCCAAGGCTCCTCCCCTTCAGACTACTAAATGACTGATCCAATCTGCTTCCAGTCCTACTCGCCCCGAAATACACTTCCAAATTGAAATTGTGACTTTGACATGAGAAGAAAAGGCGCTCCCTACTTCTTCAAGCTGGCCACATAATTCACACTCATCAAATCCTATCTGAAGTCCCCCCAGCTTTGGTTCGAGTATTAGCATTCAAACTATCAAGCATGAATAAATAACCAAGCAACGAATGAAACTCTATGTATATTATTTGAGAACCGTAATGCTCTGACCAATGTACAACAACCCCAGTAGGCCGAAAACTAGCTAGTCCATGGGCTAGAATTTTTACCGCTTGACATGATCATTCTTCAAATGATTAGCTGAAGATATATCCTACTGTTTACATGTTTAAGAATCAGCGTCAGCATCAGATCAAGATCACCATCTCTTGCAGTCAACCTGTAGTCACTTTCACTTTAACTGCTGCTTAAGCTGCTAGAATCACTATTACTGCGAACGACGTATTCCATTTGTTTCAGTACCTCCATCAGAAGAATATAAAATGAGGGGCACTGCAAAAAGAAAAGGCGGAGAATAAATGAATGATTTCTAAGCATTCTCATAAAAAAAGAAAGAGAAGCAAATAACAGCATATTTCTTTCATAGCGGAATGAAGATAGACATTAGCTTTGCAAATTAATATTCCTCACTTTCTGATAACTAGAAAGTTTACAGTTATATTATAAGTGTTAAGAAACTCGGTTCATCATTAAGTGCAGGAATGGGGAAGCGGTATAAAAGGAAAATAGCACTAATCAATGCATGAAGGTAGTAGAACCGTGCAATCAATGATGGCCCCAACCAATTTTACAGCCAAAATCTGCAAAATATTAGTACCTGCGACGGGCATCACATACTGGAAAAACACTCACAAATTACTATGCAAACAAGTTGGCAGAGCATTGCTGTTGATCATATGTGCTACTCAATACTCAACAGGGAAGATTATCCTATATTATTAAAGCACTTGCATTGAGAACTGAGAACGCCTGCATTCGTGTATAAGAAGAAACTATAATGAGGTAGAGAAGTGAGAAAGCCATCGTGATGGAGATGCAACTATTAGCTTTATCTCATTCCTGCAAATTATATGTTTTAGACGGCAAACATACACCTTTTCAAGGAAGATCTTGTCAGCGATGTTTGCAAGACCAGGACAAGCACTCCCTCGACTTGGTAAACGGGTGACTTCTCATGCCATGACCGATCTTGTGAACCCTTTTGCAGGTGATTCAGCAGCCTGATTCTAAGTTAAACTTCTAACAGCATGCAAGCCTGATTGAGATGCCCAGTCAGTTTCAAATATGGGAGCACCAAAGATCTCTAATATGGTTTTAACAAATAATATAATTTTGTTCATTGTGGCCTACTGTTCACATAATAAAGCAAAGTTTTTGCTTCAACACATGACAGGGCCAAGCTTGTAAATCAATAATATTATTTGCTGAACAACCAGCAACTGAGGAACCCCACGTCAACGAGGAAGGAAAACAAGAGGTCTTGTATACAGATCGAATGATGCGATTCCCGCCAAGAATGACAAGACCCGACAACTAAAGGAACCCAAGATCGTTCCACGATCAGATTTGATTGACGAACCCTCAACCTGTTGTTTACAACATAAATAAGAACCTTGGTATAACTGACTTCAACTCGTTATTTATTACGAAACAAGAACCTCGGTATATAGGAAGACGCCACAAACGGTGATGGAAAGCCGTTTGATAAGTCGATGAAGACGCCACAAACAGTGGTGGAAAGCTGTTTGATAAGTCGATGATGAACGCCACGGAAACTTCCGATAAGTTTGAATTAGTTCTTCAAGAACCAAAAATAATACTCTCAAAGTTCCTTCCTTTAAAAAAATTGACTAAGATGAATATATATAGACATAAACTAATCCTAATCTGGTCATATCTCCCACTAAAGATAAAGAAAATAAAACCTAGAATATCGATAGAGATATGACATAATCTATAAATATATGAAATCTAAATACCCATAGAATATCTCTATGAGATTTAAACTTTAAACAAATATGATGATATCTTCTCTTGATCATCAAATATTCTATAAGCTTCCTCAAACACTTGCTGAATTTAGATTTGTCCGGAATCTTCTATAACTTGAATCATGTTGATGGATTTTTGTTGATCACGTGGTTCATGTCCAATGGGCCTCCACGAATTTGCTTGAGCTCAAACCTCTTGAATCAGGCCGTTGAGTTCATCTTTAAACTTCTTTGCTCGTGCTCGCGTAATCGGTCCAATTAGAACTTGAACTGGATCCCTTGAAGTCGTGCTACAATTTGCATCAGAGCCTGCCTGGAATTCCAAGTAACAGAGAGAGAGAGAGAGAGAGAGAGAGACACTAACCTGGAAGTCTTCCAGCAGAACTGGAGCGCTTTGATACATTTTCTATGTCATCACAGGAAGGAGCCAGGATATGTTAGTTAAAAACATGTAAGATTTCACCTTTATATGCATATCTAAAGAAATCCAATGCAAAGCAACTGCACAAGCAGAGAAAAAAAAAATAATAATACTGCAGGAGCAAAAGGAGAACAAATAATAACATGCACAAAGATTCCCCCCTGTAGCAGCAAAGACAAATTCGACTGTTGGTTGACCTCTCCCGCAAAGCACCAAAGAATTATTAGCCAGGTGAAACTAGACTGTATTATACGCAAAAAGGGGTGGAAAAAGACAAAATGGAGGCACAGGCACGGAACCTGTAAATTTCTTCACCATGGAATGAATTGTTCTTTGACTAGACATCTCACAATGATCTGCCAATACCAAAAGAGAACTACTTAGATTAGAAAGCTTATGCATCTGATGTTATTAAATAACAATCTAATGGAGATCCAACTCTCTATACAATTTCTCAGCGCTTGGAAGAGGGCAGCTGCAACCTCTTCTGAGTCCCCAGGAGTAAACCAGACAACGGATGCAACAGCTTCAATAGTAAAAGTAAAAATGAAAAAATAACATGCCTTCTCACATATTTAGGACCTTTAATGTGATATTCAACCAAGCTCTACTCTCCCAACATATTCAAAAGTGGATAGGGAGGGGGGAGAGGGGAGAGAGAGAGAGAGAGGCTACTTCCTTCAGCTTTAGATTGAGTGCATGATTCAATTTAAAAAGAAAACATTATCCATCAAAGAAAAGCAAGAGAGGGGGAGGTACATTATAAAGAAATAAAGGAAAATCTGAGATCATGACATACCCCTTCGTTTCGACACTGACGCTTGCGATAGATGAATGGTGGCCTGGAAGAAAGGGCCACAGCTTGATCTTTTCATCTAAGTTTTCCATATGGAATAAACAACGCTCAGATAAACTAATATCTTCTCCTTTTCATTTCTCCACGTTGGGCTTTGGACAAGAAACCATGTAAACTGTACAAAGACAATTTGAAAGAAAATTGTCGAGCAACCCCTAGTTTTATCATATATACTGCCGAGAAAACTGAACATTGGGACTGCGCTGCCACTGGTTTACTAAATACAGTAAGAGCGAACCATTTATGAGCAAAAATTTCATTCACAGGCCGAAAAAAAGATCTAGTTTTATATTTTCTTTTACACTTTTGTACAACAATGAGCCAGGAGCCACCTTGATTGGATGCCTAGAATTGTAGAAACTCGTAAATCACAGAAATTTGCTTCATTTCACTCAGAATCACCCATCCCCCAGGTTCCCCTCTGTAATGTTTTGTAATACATATTATCATGCTAGCAATAAGTTGATTCCAAACATTCTTTGATGCCTATTCTTTGGGTCTTTTAGTTAGGCTCATTATGCAGAAGAACATCTTTGAACGTCGGAAAAACTCTGGGTCTAAAATGCATCGCTAAGTTACTTATGGAATACAGAAGAAAAAAATTAAATCCCATAAGCATACCAGAGATGGATATTGATTGATTTTTGTTTGAAATCTTTCGTTAAAAACCAATGCTGATTTCATGCGGTTTTATATTAGATAGCCTCATCTGCTCATCTAAATCATTTAGAAACATACAAATTTTATCAGAAGCTGGGTGACTTCTATCTGATGCAGCAAACTGACAAATATCTCCTCCAATCTCGATCCAGCTGTGCCCAGGACACCCCTTCTCAATTCCTCTTCCCTTCATCATCCTCCTGATCTTCGTTACCTCATCCCACTGGTTGCTCGCCGCATACATGTTAATCAGGAGCATGTAATGCCCGCTATTATTAGGCTCCAGCAATATTAACGCGTCAAGACAGATCCGAGCTATCTCCAAGTTCTTTTGAACCCTACAACCATCCAGCAAAGAGCCCCAAATAAAGGCATTAGGCTCAGACTCCATACTTCTAATCAAACCTAGCGCGTCTTCAAGCAACCCAGCCTTGCTGAACAGAGCAACCATGCACCCGTAGTGTTCTACTCTCGGTACTATGAGGTAATCCTTCTTCATGCGCATGAACAATCTCCGGCCTTCTTCGACTAATCCTGCATGATTGCAGGCATTAAGGATGCTCACGAAAGTGACCCAATTCGGATATATTTTCTCAGATTCCATCTTTGAGAGCATCATCAGCGCCTTTCTTGCGAAACCGTGGACTGCCAGCCCATCAATGACCGAGTTCCAGCAAAACAGGTTCTTCTCCTGCAGCTTGTAGAATACCACTAGGGACTTTTCGAGGCTCCCACATTTAGAATACATATCAACAAGAGCTGATCCAATATATACATCGAGATGGAATCGGTTCTGCATTACGTAGTAATGAATTTCTCGCCCGATGTCGAGTGACCCAAGATGAGCGCATGCAGAGATTATGGTTGACATGGTCACCTCATCGGGACTGAATCCGAGGTTAGTCATGTCTCTGAACAAAGTCACCGCTTCCCGAAACAGCTTGTTCTGAGCATAGCAAGCAATCATTGTCGTCCACGAGATAATATTTTTATCGGGAATGTTCTCAAACAGTGATTGAGCCGACTCCAGATTCCCCAATCTTGCATACCCATCGATCAAAGTGTTCCATGTAGCATTATTCCTCTCAGGCATTTCATCAAACAGCCTCTGAGCGGATGCCATATCCCCGGCCTGGGCATATGCCGACAGCATAGTCGTCCATGCAAAGACATCTCTTTCACTCACGGGCATCTCGTCAAACACCTTTTCTGATTCCACAATCCCACCGAAGCTCGCATAGAAATCAATCGCAGCAGTCTGCACAAACACATCCCGCTTGCACCCATTCTTCCAAACACCACCATGGACGCATTTCCCGTATCGCAGGGCTTGTACCAAACGACAACCCTTAATCAGGGACGAGAATGTGTGACTCTCTGGCATGACACCAGCTCTCAGCATGGACTTGTATTGCTCAAGAGCCTGAAGTGGGTAAGAACACTGAACAGAGACTCTGATCATTGCATTGTAGAGAAACACATCCGGGTTTTGAACCTGAGAGAACATCGAAGCAGCCAAATCCCAGCAACCCAATGTTGAGCATGTGGTCATGAACTGGTTCATCGCGAAGCAATCTTGATCAACACTGGTCTTGATCATGAAGCCGAGTACCGACTGCAGCTCCTTCAGGGTTGTGCACCCTTTCAGGCGCTCGACTAGAACTAATGTCCGAGTCAGAAAATCAGGGTGCCGATGAAGAAGAGTCATCGTTGGACGAGAAATTGACAAGCTGCGGCGGTGGCTGTTGAAGGTCGCATTCGGATATCCGCGCCAGAGGAGTAAGCACAGCAGAGACGAAGCTGTTCAGTTCTCCGGTGGCGCCGGCGGGTTTTGTTATTTGATTTTTTGAAGCGAAACCGGCTTTCCTCTAGCATCGGACCGGCCCTCAAGAGGACCGGTTCGAATCCCGGTTCGGATTCGGTTTAATTTTCAGTCAAACCACATGTTGAGAAATGTGAGAGAACACGACCGAGATTCAGAGTGAAGAGATCGAATATGGAGAAGAAGGAGGAGACCGTTGCTGGCGCTTCCATGGCGGCTTCCTTCAATCGAATTCCATCAGCCATGGAGGCCCTCCTCATCCACTTGTTATCCGGATTAGGCTTGGCGATTGCGCTCTGGTTCGCTCAATCCGTCGAGTCCGTCGACCTCGTCGCCGACCCTGCTCGCACCCTCGGCCGCATCTCTGTAAGCTCCCCGATCCTCATCGTGCTTCCGTTCGTCCTATTCTTTCGCGGTAGGCTCATTCTCCAGCTCAAATCTTCGTTAAGGTGATCGAGTGCCCGATCGTGATACTGCTCTTCAGTCGCTACCGCCAGAATCCTGAGAAATGCTCGGTAAATTGAGAAAGTTTGAAACTTTATACTCTTTTGTTTCGGCTAATTTGGGGAACTCGAAACTGAAACTGAGAGACTGACTGATATTGAACAGTACTTGAAAGCTGTCGGACGGGGAGCACTGGCATTACCTGTTGGTCAGCTCACTAACTGCTTCTCCCTTGATCTTCGGGTGTTCGGAATCTTGAATGTTTCCTCTGATTCTTTACTATCTTCGTCTTCAAAAACTTGTAGGGGCTCTGGCGAATGCTTTGGGAGCTATTGCCTTGGGAGCGCCCGTCGGGACACAGTAAGTATAGAATTGATTGATTGTATATGTTTCTTACCTTATATTTTGGAGAAATTATGGTTCTTTTTTACTTTGATATATGTAATTTGCAGCATCTACGCAAGACCTCTAGTTTTAAATGCAAAACTCGTTTTAGATTTCTGATATGCAGTGCTTGAGCTGGTGCAGGTACCTACAGAAGACCATTCATTGGTCTTGCATGATGTCAGCATTCACTGTAAGTGGCAATTCCTTCCTTGTCTCGTGATATTTCGACAGTGACCTTTAGAAGAACTTGAATGATTATGGGTTTTTGAGGTTGGGAAAATCATTTACATATTATATGCTTATCTTCTATGTTGTTACCTACCATAAGTGTTTGAATTCCCATATGAGACCACAAAACTTTGTTTCAATAATTGGATTTACAGCTGGTTATTGGTACCAATGACGTTGCCAGTTTTCTGTACTCCTCTATGTAGACTATAATACTAGAAGTATTTAAGCTGTGTAGCTGAATGCTATTGCGATACCATTGAACATGAGCCATCAGATCACAGATCCAATCCTTCGATTTCTGATTTCTGTGAATTGTTTTGCTTGACACAATTGTTGAGAAACTAATCTATTTGGCTCTTGGCAGTTTGTCCCAGCGGGCTCTGTTTTTGGTTCATCATGGAGTGATTGGCAACGCATTTTTGCATATACAAAGTAATACCAATGAGTTCCTTTTGTTGCCTGACAGTCCAATATTGCTATCTTGTACACATACTTTCATGTTCTTTCTCATGCTGAGGCTGCCTAGTTTTTGAGCTTGTTCACTGGGGCATGAGCTGGTGCTGGATCTGAATGTATAGTTCCTTAAATATGCAGGCCCGTTAGGTCTATAGACTACATGATTTGTCTACCAGCTCATGGTGCTATTATTGGAGCTTGGTTTGGAGCATGGCCTATGCCACTTGACTGGGAAAGGCCATGGCAGGTACTATCTCCATCCACCTCTTTGCTAAAAGTCCGGTGGTTTTATGCTAGATTGCCCTGTTACTACCCACAGATAATTATGTAAATCAGATATGCTGAATTATCGTATTGGTGTACAGCTGCACTTGCATTTGCTGTCCTGAGGACGCATATAGTTGTGTTTGTCAGAACATCTCTATGTTTTCACTAGGCCACCAAAGATCTTATTTATCTAGGTTATTTATAGGACCATAGGTTTGTTTATTTCTAGATTTCATGCATTGTCCAATTAGTCATATTATCGAACATGGCGGCAAGTAATGGTGTCTTTTTTCTTCGTTTAACAGGATTGGCCTATTTGTGTAACTTATGGAGCTATACTGGGATATGTGCTTGGAATGGTGGCTTCAATTGTCTTTATCCTCCTTCACGACAGTCACCATTGCACCAAAGTAGATTGACAGAGAAACTATCTGATTCTCAACTAACTTCCTTAAGTGCATGAGGCCCATGGTGGAGGTTGATATCTAACTGCTTAACAGATTTGATAGCATTCAAAACCCAAATTGATCTTCTATTTGCCAGTTAGAATCAGACAATTTTGCACTTGTTGCAGCCACTGGTGATCTTTCAGCTAGAAGAGATCCATTATCGTGCATCTAAATCTGACTAGTTATGGAGGAAAGACAAGTGAAGCCGGGAGCTACTACTGTAGTATCAGTTCGTTCGAGCAAGGGAAGCAGCACCTTTGAACAGAAGCAATTTTGAAGCTGCTGATTTTTGTTTACAAATTTATTGTAATTGTATGCTTGATTACACGAACAAAGAGCTGCCCTTCGTATTAATTCATGTTGAATCTCACTAGCATTGTTTTTTATCCCTCAAAGGTAAGATTTTCCCTTTTATGGGTAATAAGCTGTATTAATTCATTTAAGAGAATAGGTTCAGCCCGAGCCCACTAAGTTAATCCATCTTGTCGGTACGGAGGAACGAATATCTTATTCTGCGTTTGGTTTCAAAGTGGATTTTAAAATAAGATTTTGATTTTGAAAAAGAGTGGTATAAATGGGATCTACCCTTTGATTTTGTATGAGTTATTTTGTTTTGTTGTTGAAAAAGAGTGGTATAAATGGGGTTCACTCTTTGATATTTTGTTTTGTTGTGGGTAGATTTAGGTTAAAGTTGCAATTTTAAAATCACATTTGCAAACCAAACAAGTTATTATAATAAATATCCACGGAAAGGGTATGTGATGTAGCTGGATATACATCCTCATGTACATTCAAGAAATTTCAAATTCGGTTCTATGTTGAATTTTCAAATTCGGTTCTTGATGGTAAGACATTCTATATTCGACAATATACTAAAAAGAAGAGACATGATGATCACCTCCTTTTCTAGAGAGAGTTTTACTGCTTGTTGGGTATCATTCCATTGGAAATCAATGTCATATCTAGCAGTACAATCTTTAGAGCTTTTGCGCATTTTCGTTAATCCATGAATGGAGGATCACGATGAAAATGGCATCCGATTGATTAGTTATAATTTATAGTTATTGACCAAGATCAAATTTAACCTTGATAAATAGAGATGAATAACCATATGCTTCGGGAGGAAATCGAATAAAAATCTGATAGACTAAACGAGATGTCTAAATGAGAACATCTACTCCCAAACTGATAAACTGTTCACATAAAAAGGGTTATATATCCGGTGATCAATGAGAAAAAAATAAAGAAACCCGAGGATTGAATGTTAAGTCGAGGGGTAACTGCCACTAAACTTAGTGGGCTCTCTGAAATCAATTTTTTTTCGGTCTATACTATCTAGTGTTCGGGAATCTAATGAATTCTGACTAGTTCAAGTTCTTATAGGGTCGATTTATTAAGTGATAAAATACTCAGAATCATAGATTTTCTTCTTGCAAGATGGAAGGCCTGTTGACATGGTCTTCAATCCATTAGGAGTCCCCTCCCGAATGAGTGTAGGATAGATATTTGAATGCTCACTTTAGCTGGGGATCTCCTATATAGACATTATCGAATAGCACCTTTTGATGAGGGATATGAGCAAGAGGAGTATTTTCTGAATCATATAAAGCCAGTAAGCAAACAGCGAATTCATGGGTATTTGAACCCGAGTATCCGGGAAAAAGCAAAATATTTGATGGAAGGATAGAAGATCCATGAATTAAACTCGAGATCTCACTTAAAATAAAGAGGTGGTGAATCACAGTTCACATTAGTTCTAATGGAGCTTTTGAGTATCTATATCTATATCTATATGTGATCCTATTTTGTTTTCTTCTGACTTCTACAGCAGACACTTTGCAAAACTGAATACAAGCCTGCTTTCTGATGTATGAGGAGAGATAAAATCGTGTAATTTACTCATTTTTCATATCAAACTAAACGTTTCGAATGCAAAAAATAAAGTGACGTGATTTTATATTATTTTTAATTTTTTTCCCAAATCAAGTCGATAGCTCGATTTTTCCTAAAATGTATATTTATAGTGAGATTTGGGCAGTAATTAAAAGATTAAAAAACTAAGATTTAGCAATAAATATATGGTAAACACTGTTGATTTGAATAAAATCGTGTAATTTATTCATTTTTCAAATGAAACTAAACGTTTTGAATGCACAAAATAAAATCACGTTATTTTATTTTTTATTTTTTTCAAAATCAAGTCGATACCTCAATTTTTCCTAAAATATTTAAGTGAGGTTTGGGAGGTAATTAAAAGATTATAAAAGTCAGATTTAACTATAATTATACGGTAAACAGTGTTGTGTTGATCAAATTAAGTATTTGCCTCCTCTTATAAGAATCGGAACAAGTATCTGATCAACAATCCAGGTCGAGGGCGAGTTTCAATGCCGAAAACTACCTTCCTCACAATATTGGAGTAATTAAGCACTTGAGTATGGCTGTTTGGATCCATCAAGAATATTGGCTTTGCATCTTATGTGCTAACGGAGCCATGGAGGATGAATATGAGACTGGATTTAGTAATGTCAATATGCACGAAGTTTCTCTCCAAATCGATCTCGTATCTCATTGAGTAGTCGCTATTGTAAGCCCGCCATAGTATTGTAATTTTTAGCTTGAGCCATTTGCATGTAACCTTGATTCAGCATTCTTTTTCATTGGCAGCCTCGTCTATCTTCTCAAGCTCGTCTAGTGCACACATCTATATTCGATCAAAACGAATTTGGCCGATTACCTATCCGAGCAATGTGCTGAGCTATGCGTATTGAGTAGAGGAGGTGAAGAAGACTTTTTTAGCGCTTATGTGCAAAAGAGGTGATAAATAAAATAAATTAACGTCAACTAGGGACACTAGATAATGTCAATAATTTACAAATTAATCTTATATATATTTAAGTTCGGCCTCAAAATGTCACCTTAATTTTGAAGAGAGAGAGGAGAGAGAGAGAGAGAAAGATTGACTTGACTTGACTTGGAATATACAATGATCACACGATTTAGTATTTCAAATTTGAACATTTGATTTTATTTGGGATAGTGAGTAAACTACATGTAATTTACCTTTCTCCTAACTGCGGAAAATTTTAAGTAAGATGGTTATATAGAAGAAAAGTATATATAGTTTAAGTATATATATTTTAGTTTAGCTATAGTTATGCGTATATTCTTAGAGAGCTTTTAACATCATAGTTGTTATTATTCAACTTCCATTGACTATATATATATATATATATATATATATATTTGTGTCTTTGTGTGTGTGTTCAACTTTTATCCTATTCATAGTGACCCCAGTCTATCTTTATTAAACAAATATATGAAGAATCTATCATTTCTTAGTATCCTATACTGTTGAAAGTTTTGTTTCTGTTTTCTCAACATTTTAGGTTTTATCGAAAGATTCATAATTATTGGACATATTTTTTAATATTTATTATTATTATTATTATTATTATTATATACATGGTTTTAGTTAATATATTTTAATTTTTGATAAAGAGACTCGCAATATAGAAAATAATTCATCAACTTTTTTTACTCCTTAGATTTCAAGAAATTCTTTTATTTTAGAAACTTGATTTTTAGTTATTTTTATATTTCTGGCAAAAAAATCACATTTTGTATCAATTTCTATGTTTTCTTTATTGAGAATCCAAAAGTATTTAATTTGATATTGGGCTTTTCCTCCATGATGTTTTTCCATATCATACAATATTTTAGATATCTAATTTTCACAATGTGTTATTTATTTCTTATTAATATATTTTTCTTGGATATTGCACTAAGATAGTTTCTTGAATATTGTACTTTTTGGAGATCTTCTTAGCGGTAATAGTTGGAAGATAGGCTAAGAAATTAAGGTTTGTTATATATGGCTCAATAATATGTGGATCTTAAATATGTACTAACCAATAAATGAGTTAATAAATACGATTCATTGGCCTCTTATAATTTTATGTAAGATACTCTATATCTATACACATAGTCGAATTGAAATTGACAATTTCTCAGTAGATCTAATTGGGGTAATTATCAGGAGGAAACAATTATTTTTCCGAAGAAAATTATCTCGGGAAGCTATTTCTCCATTGTCTTTCCCCCTAAGATAACTATATAATATTACTTCTTCAATCGCCACCACGTAATCAAATTAAAATTGACAGTTTGCTTGATAAGTCTTAATTGTGGTAATTATCAAATAGGAAACAATAACTAGGATAGATGCATCATATAATTATTTTTCCAATTACCTATAAAAAAAGTATTTTTCTTTTCTAAAATAACTATATAGGATCCTATGTAATTCTACACTAGAAAAAGAACAGGAAATTGTCTTTTTTTTTCTTCCGAATTGTTTTTAAATTTCAAATTCTAAAAAAAAAATCAATAATTTTGCTTTTTAAGATAGCTATCTCAGTCGTGCGAGTTTCGGACCGGGATACCAAACCCCTGTAGGATGTTGCTGAAAGGGCATCCATCCTGAGGATGGCATCCCCTGCGAAACTTATCCAATTTCCAAGTGAATGTGAAACAATATTTCTTAGCAATGTATATTTAATTATCTCAATATTTCTTATATTAAAAATATAAAATAAAAATAATTCCGTCCGCGGCTTCTTCACTTCAGTTGTTCCTCTATGGAATATAAAGTGTAAACTGTAAGCTGCCGAAAACCGGTCCCACACCGAACCGTTTGAAACTCCTGCGAGCCCTCCCAATAATAAGCGCCAAAAAACAGCCCGATTTGATTCTCTCTCTCTCTCTCTCTCTCTCTCTCTCTCTCTCTCGCTCTGCTTTCATTCGCTTGAAGTGTTGTGAACTTCTTTTGAGTTCTTTCTTGTCTTTGGTCTTTCTCCATTCAATTCGATTCCTCGTCACTCGCATATTCCTCTGTCTCAGCTCGCAGGTTTCAATCTTCTTTATGTGGGATCGCTTGATATGAATGCAAGATGACCACGGGTGGGTCTTTAATCGTTGCCTGAGTTTCTACTGTCAGGTACAGCCCATCTTTCCTCCATATCATTCACCTCGGTTTTTTATCCCCATGCCCGGTGTAGTTCTTGCAGTTCTTTAACATTGAGTTCACATTCCCATTCCAGTTCGGGTTTCCATCGTCATGTTTCTCCCTTGCCGAGCCATCTTTCCTGGTCCTTTTTCGTGTCTTGGGGTCTTTCTCGTTCGTTTCGTTCACTCACTTTGTTCATGCGATCATGTCAGTGGTGTCGACGCTACAAAGTTCCCATTTTTTCTCTGCATCATCTGCGTTCCGTCAGTATTGATGATCAGCTGCTGATGTCTTCACCCTGCTAATGTTTCTTTCATGGGGTCTGCTTTGTTTGGATAGTCCTTGTGATTTGTATTGCTGACGGTGTTCTATTTCAGGCATGGAAAATCTTAGAACTCGGTGAAAATCAATTGCTATAATGGACAGAGATAGTTCGAGCGGAAGATCTTGGTCATTGACCTCTACTTCCGGCGTAAGAGTTAAACAAGAACGCATCTCGCCTAGTCCAGAGAGAGAAGATGATGTTGCCTCTGGTACTGATTCTTCATTCACCCCACAGGCTCCCGTTTCGCCCTTTGCATTTGGACACACTCCCGGAATGTCGCGCTCACAGAATGTGGTCTTTTCATCTGATCCTAACAACATGGTGCATCCCGTGACCGGTGAGCCTATTCAAGATCTCAGTGTTTTCGGCCCGCAGCACTATGCTCGCTCATCTCTGTATTACCCTCAACAAAATCCAGTCGGTGCCATCGCCGCACCAGACTCCAACAATGATGCATTTGAGGATTTTATAGGTCAAAACGTTCTTGATTTTCTGAATCAAATTTCGAGTGATAATTCTCCCGTTGCCAGTCCCAGTGAAAACGTTCTTGATGCTGGGGCTATTGCTAATCAAGCTACTGATGCCTCCTACGAGTTGAGTCTCACCGATGAGACAAGATCCAGAGCTGGTCTAGGAAGTTCATATTCATACTCCCAGCAGCTTCAACCTCTAGAAGAAAGTGATGGGCCATATCTCGCTCTTGGAATCAGGGGTGGTTCAGAGCTTAGCTCAGGTCCCAGCGCTTCGAGCAGTCGCTACCCTCATGCAATTAGTGCCAGTTTTCCCCACCAAGCCAATGCGGCTCTTTCCCATGGCCGAGAAGGTCCTGTGAATTTCTTGCAACCTGATCCGAATGCAAGCGGAGGCTTCCATGCTCCAACAGACCATGTTGCTGGCGTGTCACCAAGCATATATGACCAGATGATATTTGATCCTGAACCTTTACAAGCCGTTCAGGACATGAGGCAAACTTTATTCGGCACGTGGTGGACTCAGAATGCCAATAACAGGCATGGATATCATATGGCGAACTCTGGAGCCTTCAATGGAGGACCCTCTAGAACCTTGCCTTTTCCAAGTCAAGGTCGTGCAGCGCAGCCGTTACCGTCAATCAATCGCAACCAGGGTGAGCTCCAAGGTTTCAGACAGTATGCACAGAAGCAGTCACCATTGCATTCCTCCTCGAATTTCCATGGCGCTGCTCAAACAGCCTTCCATGGAATGCAGAGTAGTCATGCACAAATTGGGCGGAATTTCTTACCTAGAGGGCCAATGACGATTGCCCCTCCTGGACTCCCCGGAACTCCTGCAATGTCAAGACAGAATCAGCCTGGTATTTGTGACTACTTTTAGCCCCGCCGAAATCCTTTTCTCATAGATATTATTTCGATTTCTGTAAACCTACCCATGCTTATTACTTGTGACTGAACTTGCAATTGTCTGAGGCGGTTAAGAAAAGAGTGGGTCGGTCTCGAAGTGTAACTTTGGGTTTCCTTCTTCATGCAGTTTACGTAGGCCAACCTCAACGTGGTCTCCAAGTTCAACCTCATACCAATCTCTCTAGCCGCAATTCCCGTGGTACCTTTTCTTCTCTTTCTAGTTTCCACACGACCGAGCAGTGAGCATCTTTAGTCCGTATAGGTAATCATATGATGGTTATCATGTGCAGGTCAAGTACGAGCAGCTGCAAGTTCCCTTCAGCATCCCCAGTGCTCTCAGCTTGGCTGTCAATTCCATAAGAGGACCGCCCTGGGGCATGCTCTTGTTAACCCTGGCATAACTCATAGGAGGACTACTCCTCCGCCATCTCTTCCGGTTCAAGGCGAGGCTAGTCGACCGGCCCTACCCCAGGTGGGGCTATACCTGCCTCAGTTAGGGCAGGCTGCTCAAGCCTCTTCTATCCCAGCCCAGATACCAGGGCCCATTCACTGGGGTCTCCGACCTGTTCAACCAAGGGCAAGAGCATCGAGGCCTATGTCAGCCCGGGCCAGGAGCTACGTACCTTTGTCGCAAAGTTCAGTTCAGAAAATCCCATCTCTTCAGCGCAGAGGTAGACAAAGAGGTTCTTCATCTTTGTCCATTGATCCAAATGCACATATTCCTCCATCAGCTCTGTCCCCTCCGAGTACTCCCATTGATCGAATACGATGTGAAGGTACATTCTCTGGTTTCTGATATACAGCTGAGAACTGCCATCCCTTTGCTTCCAAATTTTTCTTCAGTCGCTATCATTATAACCGATTTGCCCCAGATCATAAAACTTGAGACTCAAGCAATGTGACGTTTTTGGAATCCACAAAAAATCTTGTACATTAATGATTGCATACTACGGTTGATGATAACACAGCGAAAGCATCCGTCCCAATAAAACTGGTTTTGCAGGAGAGAAACATCAGCTTACTGGCGAGAAGTGTTTCTTCTGCCATAGGGATCTCTCATACCCACCAGAAGGACCCATTGTGGAGAATCCAGCAATCCTACCGAGGACAGCGGTTCTGCCTTGCGGCCATGCGTTTCACGAGTTCTGTCTGTTTCGAATCACTCCTCCAGAGCAGATGGAAAATCCTCCGTGCATCCCATGCGCCGTCGGCGAGGAGCCATGATTTCTCCCCTGTGATGAGACTGGAATAAAAGCTGATCAACTGGAAGTTTACCAGAGTCAGCAGAGTTTTTCTTCTATTCTTTTGGCTGAATAAGCATTCATTGCAAATGAAATCCAAGTGAACAATTTAGACGGTATACGTTCCCGTGATACATTTAGATGGTATCTGCCATGCCGGATATGGAATTGGAACCGAATTCGCTTCACAAAGATGGTCATTCAGCAAATTGAGTCTGTACTGGTTTGAATTCGATTTTTGGCGGACATATTACTATCATGACGGCAAAGTACTCTTTACGAAATCCGGCAAGCATTTTGATAACACATAAAGTAAAGCTCCTTTGGTCCTCGTAAGGGTATAATAGTCTTTTTGAAAAACGCCCTCCCCGCCGCATCAGCGTCACTATCCAAACAAAGGTGTAGGTTATGGAGGGTTATCGTTCACCGCCACACCCCCCTGACTATTGCTAACCAATAAATAATCTCTCTCCCAACCACAGGCGGAGCCAGAAATTTCATTCAAAATGACAAAAATAATACTTGATATAAATAGTACATAAATATTTTTTTTCAACAGAGCAAAATACTAATTTTACATATAAAAAAACTCATAAATAAACGTAATTTGACTCCACCTCTGCTCCCAACCCCTTCCTTCTAGCCCCTCTCCTTCCTACTTTAATAATTTCACATATCTTATAACTAATTTGGTTAATCTTCAATTTAAAAACTCAAGCCGATAGATTATGGTATGAAATATCCTATGAACTTGTAGTTTTTTACTTAATTTTTCCATATGGAATCTCTTAATTTCAATACCTGCCCTCATATGATAACATGTAAGCTCTGCGTCACACACTGTCATGTGCCATTAAACATGTATTCTCAACAACTGATCACACTCTCCGATTTACTTGCCACGAATTCTACACGCCAATCTAAATTAACATGATATACACTTTAAACTGCCTCGATACTAAATTTAGCATTTGTGATATCTCCTACTCTCAACACCCCACCCCTTACGGTTGCTAACCAATAAAGGAATTCAATATCTCTCCCTGCCCCTTGGGCCCTTCCTTCCAGCCCCTCTCCATCCTACTTTAAAATTTTCATTGATCCCTTGAGCAATTGAGTTAATTTTCTAACCTCAAAATTTGAATTGGTAGGTTGTGGTACTCTTATATGGCAATTGTAAATTGTCATGTGTCACGTGCCATTAAACACGTACCCTCAACAACCGACCACTCTCTCAGATTTACTTGTCTCAAGTCTGAATTAATATGGGTGTATTTTTTAACCGCTTGATATAGAATTTGGCACGTGTGATATCTCTTATTCTCGACACGCACCCTATTGAGGCCCCTCTTTTTGTTCCATTAATCCCATCAACCACTCCCGTTTTCTTGCCTCTTACTTGATGGACACATTGAGATGAAAAAAGCTTCATATAATCATTTCCGTTGAGGGAGACTCCCCCGGAAGTAGCTGCCGTTGATTATACGAACATATATAATATAGTGGGATTCCTATTCTGAAAATATTTATTTGACTTTCATCGACTCAATTAATGACAAGACCAAGCTTTGGTAACGAATCCTCGAAATTTGTGTTCATAATCTCCATTCCGAAGCAACTGGAAAGTGTCATCCTTTCATGATTAAATTAATCAATCGTATAATCTTTTGATAGGTATCAATCGTATAAAAATTCTTTTATATTGTTGATGATAAAAGCATCCTAAGCCAAGGTGATTATCTTACAATATTAACATATGATTACATTACTTTTCAGTTGGGTGTCCTGTTTACATAAAAACAAGTCCTGTTAATAAAGATCATGCATATACGTCTTTCATTCTAAAAATGGCTATTCGAATTATCTTATAATAATTTATGCATGTAAGTTACTAAACTAAGATACGATTGCTGACCATGTACACATTCGATCACTTATAGATCGCATTTGTTCAGAGTTTTATATAATAGCCAAATCCGTTGAATTCCAACTTATTATGGATATCAAAAGAACCCAATATAGAGGTCCAAATCTAGTTATTGCTCGAATACGAAATCCAAGCTCTTTATTTCAGTTTTCGTATATTATTATACATATATACGAGAAGATGAACCAAACTTTCTACTCATTTGCTATTCTCCTATTCTCTCTCGAACAAGTGACATGTACATAGCGTTTGGTAACGAGGTAAGTTCGATTTAATTTGATTTAGTTTGATTTGAGGAGATGAAGGCAAAAATAGTCGAAAAAAGTACGTGAGGAAATTTTAAAAAGAAGATAAAAAGCAATGATTGTGTTGTTAAATTGAGAAAAAAGTATTGAAATTGATAAAAAGTGTTGAATGGTTGAGAGATTTTAGTATTAAAATGTTAATTGTAATAATAAATAAGAAAAAATATGAGAGAATTTGAATAAAAAGTAATTCTTGTATTGTTGAATTGTTGAATTGAGGAAAAAATAAAATTCAATTAAGTTAAATAAAATCAAACTTTATTACCAAACATAGAAATAAATGATCATCTTTATTTTTTCAAGGGTTATATGCACTTTTCCTTCCCGACGTATGGATTGAAATTAGGTGTTCGCAGTGGACATCCTCTTCTTACCAATAGTCTCAGTGTTCCCTGTGGACATCCTCCTCTTACATGTTCGATTTTCGTTTCATCCAAGAATTTTCAACAACTTGTCGACCTCAGCAGGGTCCCTGAGGATTCACGCACAGAAGAGCACATAAGACTAAAGATCCTATCACCAGTGATAGCAGCAACTCAAGAAATCAAAAAGGATAGCAAAGTGAAAATTACCTGGAATTTTGTTAAAAAGCTTCATTCAAGTAAGGCCATGATTTAGAATTATCTGCTTGTGCTCATCTCCATGAATCACCAAAATCTCAGAACAAATTAGCATTATTACATGTCAATCCTATTATCCTATTCCCTGGTTTAAAAGCAGTCATTTCAACTGTCCTAAGAGAGCTCAAAATGAACCAAAATCAAAACAAAATGCACCAAGGAACAACCAAAAGCTAAGACTAAACAAAATGAACAAATACAACCAACGACCAAATATAAGTATTATAAACAACCACCATCATGTTGTTTTTCCAACTGTTGCATTATTCAGCTTGTCCAAGGTAGTTTGTTTGCATCATTCAGCTTGTCCAAGGTAGCTCAAGACATAGACAACACTGAAATATGACAAGGCAGACCCAATTTTCACTGCAGAATCTCCAATTGACCAATTTAAACTTCAATTCACCAATGTAAGAACCCAGTCCCAATGCCCATCATTGGGAAATTAATAAGCAAAATCAACACCGACCCAACCAAGCAGGACAATTATAACCATAATTCGACATTGAATTGCGTAACAATTGCATTAAATTGCAGAACGAAGTGGGAAAAGGGGGCGAATTCAATAGAGAAATGGGGCACCCACCTGAACTGGAGTATGGTCGCGCAGGGAGATGGTCGCCGTGGCTACTTGGGAAGATGGGCTTGCAGGCTGGTTACTGTATATCAAAGTCTGGTCGAGGAGAGTGTCATCATGGTCGAGGCCAATCACTGGCGATGGAGTCACTAGGGCAGGGGTTTGGTCTCTGCACCGTAATCTGGTCGCACAGGGAGAATCGCCGCAGCTACTCGGGGAGATAGGGTCGTGGGGACTGGCCTGCATTGGAGGTAAGAGAGATAGGGTCGCCTAAAACATGGATACGTTACACTGTTCTCTTATGTTCCTTTTTTTTTTTTTGCAGGTAATTAAGAAATATGGGGACAATTTTATCCTTTTTAATTTAATTTGACATGTGAGTGGCATGTGTCCTCTATTAGATAAAAATTTGGCCGGAATTTAATCGAGTGGGCATGTTGTTTACTTTCGATGAGGTCGGGAGGCACTTTACAAAAATTTAAAGGTCACGAGCACACCCCAACTCACCTTATAGGTAGGGAGGTTAAGTACATTTAATTTTTTTTTTTCAATATAATAGTCTAAGAGAACGGTTTAAGGTGCAATAACTTCACATACATGAAAGTTAATTGTTTGAAATTGTAATAAAATGGCTTAATATTAAGTAAATTATATTTATTTCGAGAAATTGATGGAGATAAATTACATATATGCATAGTGAATTACTTATATTTGAAATAAATTACATAGATCTAGAAAAAAAAAATATTTACTTACATCATTAGTAGATTATATTTAGATTTTGAAATACCTTTACTTAGTTTCTACTAGAATACTTAAATGCACTATATCACCACCCTTTATGATTGCTCTATAGAATTTCCCGCGTCTAAATCGCTGTCACGTTTGATTAGTATTAATTAATTTCATGACAAGAGAAGATACACATGTTTAATTGATTATTATTGTGCTTTTATTTAAATAAATTGGTTATTGTGTTAATAAAGAAACAAAAATTGATTATTGTAAGATAATTAATGGACACAGACAGGATAAGGGGAAGCATATGCTGCAAGGGAAAATGGCACGAGGGCTGAAACAACCGCAGGCATAAGATCTACCGCCAGCAACCGGTGGATCATGGCCGTCGGATCAACACTGAGGGCCCCACCAGCTTAACGGGACTGGACCAGACCCCAACAAACGGACAACTGTCTGTCTATTGTCTAATCTTCTCTTTCTTGGTAAGAACAACCGTATCAGTAAGAAAGCTCAGACGGACCAGACCTTGCCCTTCCCTCCCCTTCCATTTCCCCCCTCTTTCCTCTCTCTTTCTCTCTCTATGCGGTAGAATTTGTCTGTCTGTTCACGGTGGAGGGAGGAGCTCTCTGACCTTGATCTTCTTTGTTTCTTGAGAAAGGAGGGAGCTTGGGGGTTCTTCACTTCCTGTGTTTCTTGGTGAACTGCTGCTGCTGTCTGTTGCCAAGAATAATGGAGGAGGCCATGGAAGGGAACAAGGACAAGTTGGGAGATGGGGCACTCCCGGGCTTCTCCCCCGCCACTTCCACCCGGATTTTTTGGAGATCCCGCAAAAGATCAGGTTCCGTACACCACCACCCCCCCCCTCTCTCTCTGTTATTTCTTGGGGATGCTGTGACTTGATGTTCTTGAAATGGGGTCTTTCCTTTCCTATGCTTGTTCTGTCTTTTTATGGTCTGGATCAAGCCGATTTCTTCGATCTTTCCTTGTTTTCCTTCCCAAAGTCAACTGATTTTCTCCTTTTACTCCTTCCGCGTGGATCTAGGGACTAACAGAGCATAGATTGCTCTCTGATCACTTTCTGAGAGAGAGGAAGAGGGGGAGGGGTATAACAGTAAAATTAAGGGTCAATTCTCAGTCTTGCGAACGAAAATATTTGCTTGTACGTTACCTTAATGGTTGGGTTGGTCAGCTTACCTGCCATTATGATTGATCTCGCTCGGATATATCTTGAACTGTGACCATATGAATATGAATAAACTATTACACGTGACAACGCCCCTTTATGTTCCCCCCCTTTAATCATGTTCCTGTTTGAGGTTGTTGGTTTGTATTATATTATGTAATAGAATATCTGTTTTCTCAAACTCATATTTGACCCCATTTCATCATTGACTTTGGACATTGGGTGGGAGGTCTTTTCCGTTTTCCTCTGCCCTTTTCTTACTCCACCATCATATTTTAGTACGAAATCAAAGCTTTTAATAATATTCAATGACTAGTTATCAGCTATTCATCATTGGACTGCGTAGCCTTTCTTTGAAGTTAAAAAGAGATTTAATACGACAACGGACAGACCCGAAACTTTCTTTTGAAGTTTCTGTAGACTTCTTTATGATGAAACTTCGTGACTAAGGCTTGCATCTTTTTTTCTTTTTCCAGTTTTTCGAGATTCGACTGATTTTCAGTTGGTTATACATACTCTGCACTTCTTCTGGCTTCCTAAGCTTAGCTTATTTGAAAAAAAAAAGGGGCGAAAACCATATATTTGTACATATAAGTAGTGTCCGTTTTGCTATTTAGTAAAATCAGTTCTGCCCCGTTTGGATTCAGAGTTAATTGATTTTAACTTTTAACTTTAACTCAACACGCTACACAACAAAAATACATATTTTCCAATTTAAAAATTTTAACTTTAACTCAACACACTACACAACAAAAATACACGTTTCTCAAGTTAAATTTATAATCACATCTCATTTGTCCTTTTCCACAATCAAAATTAAAATCAAAATCAAAGCAACTTTAACTCTAAATCCAAACGGCCCTGAGCATTTCTCTTATACTGGTTCATGGCTGTTTTTGGAAAGTTTGAAATCAGTGCATTTCTCTAATACTGGTTCATGGCTGGTTCTCGACTTTACTCGATATTCCTTAGTGGGAGATCAAGGAATCTTACGAACAAGCTGCGGGCCATGCTCGAGTAAATTCTTTCAGCTCGGGTTCCCTTTGGGGATTTAGATAGGTCAGGAGAGAGTCTGGTAAAAAGTCTCGGGATGTATAGTGCCCGAAGGGAAGTGGTTATAGCATAGAATAAACTTGACTTGATGATCATATCATTCTGGCAGTATTTGATCAGATTTGGCGTTCCATGTTTTTTGGAGTGGCTGGCAGTGATTATTTTAAACAGGCAGTGCCAGCCACTTCCTTGATGGGTGGGACATTTGGGTGCTTTTTTGGAACAAAACATGTGCGTCTATATCCCACGACTTTGAGGGGGATCCAGTCCAGGCATTTATCTGCTTATGTCTGCTTGTTCTGTTCAATGACATGGGCAGGATTGGATTTATAGCCTGGGGAATGATTTTAGCATGGGATTCTACTTTTGGCAATCCTGTTCAGTTGATGTAGAACAAATTGAGTTGCTTAACAAGCTTAATGCTGAAATGATTCCTTGACAGCTATAAATTCCAGGCTTTAATCCACGCTATGATTCTGAATTATTCAGAAGTAGCATATCTGTTTCATTTTCCTACAGCTAGTGGACGGGGTTTGGACGAAGCAGCAGCAGATATTGCTAAGAATAACGCACCTGAAAAACAAGAAAATGTGCTAGTTGATGAGAAGATGCAGGACTCAACCCAAACTCCCGAACTCTCTGAGCGTCGCAAAGCACTGTTTGAGCCCTTGGAGCCTCCAGAAAGCATTAAAGGCCGAAGACCATCCGCTGAGACTTTGCTTCCTCCTCCTGACTTCGACTCTGCAAGCTATCCAAAGGGCTGGCTCATAGGCAAAAAGCGGAAGCTAGTAAATGTTGATGTCGTAGAAAGTATGCGGAGGATTGCGGTTCAGGAGATGAACAGAAAGGTGCGCACTACTTTTCTTACATATCTATAGTTGCTCTATAGATTTATTCTATGTGTTTCGGGATGCTTTATGCTTAGATTCACCATAATTGACATTTTAGGGAGCAATCTTCCTATTTTGGTGCATGAAAATGTTTGAGAATGAAAATCGTATTTGGTGAACTAAAGCACTGAAGTATTCTACTAAGTTGGGTTTTGCATCACACCACCGCCTCCGAGATCTCTAGAGGAAAGTTGCCCCACCCTGTTGTCATATGCTGGGCGGCAGCAGGAATCATGAAGGGTGGCTGCAATGACCTTCGGTGACATGCCAGATACATTAGAATACGAGAATTAGACCTCCTTTGAACAAGTCCCTGAGTTGCTATTCTTTCTCAACTTTGCTGTTCATGCGGGAATCACACTAATTATGGAATAATAGTAATCATTTTCCTTTCTGCAGGATAGGGAAATTGGCGGTCTAAACGAACAGCTGGAAGAGGATGCTCGGTGCCTCGAACACCTGCAGTTGCAGCTTCTAGATGAAAAGAGCAAACGAAGCGAGGTCGAGAGGGAGAATGCAATGTTGCGGGATCAAATATCAATGTTGATGAACATGTTAGAAGAAAATGAACCAATGGAAGACGGGCAAGACCAGGAGGAGCCTTAATTCATCAAACATCCAAACCAAAAAAAATTTCTCATAAAGAAAATAAGTCACTGTGGACGATAGAGGAAGAAAGCCAATTATAATATGGATCTTCAATTCTCCTTTGTATTTATATTCTTTTGCCTTGAATTTGTTTATTAAAGATAGGCACTGTGAACAGAGACACAGCTTCGTCTTAAAGATCTTGTATAGTGGACGGTGTGTGTAAATTTGTTCATGCATGATATTATGGATTTGCTCTTATCATATCGGTTGTAAAGATCTTGCATATTGGATGGTGAGTGTGTAAATCCGTTCATATGATATTTATGGATCTGTTCTTATTACAATGAGATGATGCTGAAATTATACACATGCAAATGGAATGGAATCGAGATGTTCCCTCTTTTTGGTACTGATTGCGCAACCATAAATCATAGTACGGATGCCCTCAAGAAAGAACTGAAGATATCCTCTCATTTCTCGAGAGATAACAAACATCATCCAAATCTAAGAGAACGTTGCAATTTTGAGAACTAAACAAGGTTCCTAAGGTTCACAACCCAGACAACTTTTCTCGTCATGCACAACCTAGTACAAGAAAGTCATGCACAACCTAGTACAAGAAAATGCCGCAACGCGAACTTGGAGGGTCATAATTTAACAGGAGCAGTTCCAGATTCTTCATCAATGTAAATTTCAGAATCTTTGAACTGCTCGCCTTATGGAGTTGATGCACTTCGACGCTATCTCCCATTGGAAGAGTCTTCTGGTACGGCTGGCAGAATATGCGGGAGGGAAGCTATTCTTGGGAGATTAAGCAGCAACTCCCCGACAGAGTCCTTCCTCGTCATGGCCCTTGCAGTTGCAGGACCACCACTCAACTCTGCCCCTGGATCAGAAGGGCCTACCCCGGCATCACTTTTCCATACTTTTGTGAAGACTCTGTCATTGGCCACATAAGTATCAGCTCTGGTTGCAGCATCCTTCTGGAGAAGGTTGCAGAGGGAATTAACTCTTGACATGAGAGACTGCTCATCTGTGGTACCCGGAATAGTCGAGTCATTCAACAGGTATCGAGTCAATTCCTCGAGGACATCTCGGTTCAGCTGCTCGTCACCCGGAAACAAGGAATCTGCAAAACCCTTTTGCTCTGAGATGCAGTGGCCCAGATGGGTGACCAAATCGCTCATTGACATCGAGGGGTGAATTCCAGGAACTTTGACTTGACCCCACTGACTGAGTAAGCTCTGCTCCTTGGGTATATTGCTTCCTACTTCTTCAATGGTACCTGTGTCCATCACTAGAAACATGAGATAAGTTAGACCAAGTAAACGTACAAAATAAGGCAAGTTAGTCATCAACTTCGATGAATGTTATGAGAGATGACTGCAATAGGGAAACATGGAATTACCTGAGCTGGGGGAAGATGAATAATTATCAGGACCTGTGCTTAGAAGCTCTTGAGATTCATTCTTCGATGAAGATGATTGAGTTCCACTTTGAGTTGCGGTTCCTGGAATTGTAAAGAAAGAAGACCCCTCCTCGCCACTCAAGCCAAATCTACGGTTCGGTTCACTATGTTCATGGAACATTGAAATTTTTGGCTCGAAGTACAGAGATTCCAGAACTTTCTCAGGCTGTTGGCTCAGGAAGTTAAGCCGGGGGTCGCACTGAATAAGCTTCTCGAAGTGCCTCCCGAGTAAACCTTGCGGGCAATGCAAAAGATGGCGCCTTTAAAGAATTCAACCACCAAATTACCATTAGTCATTTATCAAGGACCGAAGCTCCAGTAAGGCTCACAAGCACATGGAAATACCCAAATTCCAGCAAATGCACTAAACCATGGAGTTTTGGCTGATGGAGATGTTCAGCCGGACAAATTATATTGATACTTGCCCACAGAATACTCTGTCAAATCAGTGAGCATATATTTGTAATTTAGCTGGAAATAAATGGATTACAAATATTACCTGTGTACGCTTGCCTGACCACTTGTAAAATCTGATGTAGGCTGCCATAATGTGTGCTTTCGAGGCTGCGGATTTGTCTCCCTGAAGAAAAGGGGCTGCCTTGCCAGCTGTAAAGGACCAAATAATGAATAATGAATAAGATAATGAAATATGCAGTCAATTTATAATAAAGAAATATCTAGTATGGGGGATTACCACTACTTCAAGAGTGTCTGTTGCATCGACTGCATAGTTCGCCTTGATCGCCACGATATCTGACCACTGAATTTCAATCTTGTTCTTCAGGGCACCGTCAAGAACTTCCCACACAAGCTTGTGCTTCGCAAAGTAGCATTTCCCCACCAGATCCCCTTCGTATTTCGACTTATACTGCAACCCAACAAAATCATTCACAAAGGCGTGAAGACTGAATACCAAACACACAAATTCACCTTATCAGCAGGGCAGAAGAGTAGGGTGTATGCTACATCTGTGTACCTCCCAACTCCCGATTTTCAGGAGTGAAGCAGGGAAGTTCGAGGCCTTCAGCTTATCGGTAGAGCTTGTCTTTTGAGACTTGGCGCCTAAAGATGACGGCTTGGGCTTTTGCTCCCGGGAGAGCCTCATTTGGATCAACTCCAAGAGGGAAGGGCTCTTTTTGAGGCGCAAACCCAGCGGGCTCGGCTCGTTCAGCGGATTGTACTCCGTCACCAAGCTCTCCAAGTCAATCTGCACATCAACAGTACCAAACATTTGAAAAAGAAAGACCAATTGACCCAAAAAAGGTTCCAGATTTTATCTGTTCCAATGAAATTGACAATCCCCTGTTTTTCCTAGGAAACGTCGAATCAAGCAAAATCGATAAACAGCAGCCAATCCCACATCAAATTTCACCTTCAGTATTGGGCCAATATAATTTTTTTCTAATAAGTGAAATTAATATATTCGGCCATGTGAGCTAAAATTCGAAATGGATATGTCGTCCAATGATCAGCAATCAGCTCCTCAAGCCTGTTACAAGATGCAAAGGGGAATTAGACGTTCACGAACCTGCGGAGCGCCGTCACCGGAGAGCCTGGGCCGCTTGTCGGCGGGACCGAACAGCTCTAGCGCCGCCGCGTCGTCTCCTTCCGCCTTCACCTTCACCTTGTGACACGAATCCATCCTGTGAACCATTAGAGCAGCACGAGAAGGAAGAGAGTTGAAACCTCACTGACAGAGTTGACTCGGGGGAATCGGCGAGTCGTGATCCTCGGCCGCCGCCGCCAATTAGCTCCGGTGTCTAGAGAGAGTTAGAGAGAGAGAGCGAGAGAGAGAGAGAGAGAGAGCGCTGTGCCTTCATTCATTCAATTTCAGAGTCAGAAGAAGAGAAGCGACACGCTCCCAGCACAGATGCCACGTGTCCGACCTTGACAGCTCGGAAATTTCTTGGACCCCGCACCTAAATGACCAAAACACCCCCGCTACTGAGGCCGAAATTGCCCTGTTAGGGGCATCTTGGTCTTTTCGGGTGGTGACGTCATCTATTTTGGCTTGTCTGGCGGGGAGGCGGTGGCACGTGTCAGCACGTGTGCTTTTAGGATAGACCGGCGGGGCCCACTTCGGGAACCTTCTCATAGTTTTTTTTTTTTGGCTTTTTGGGTGGATTTTTCACATTCGGCTTTGCCTGTATTAGGAACCGCTACGATTGGCTCTGCCTTGACACGTGGCGATATCTGCTGGGCTCGCGACACGTTTAAGGAATGGTTTGCGTGTCGGGACACGTAAGATTGCGAGGAAAGGATACGACATGGCACATTTGGATAAGATCCTCTCAGTTTTGACTACGTGATGATTTTTGTTTGCTTCTGCATTACGATAATGTATAATATTAAATTTCTAATGGCTTTTCATTCAGGATTAATAAAAAAAAAAGTACAAATCATTCACAATTGATAATATTTTAACCACGGTCTTTTTTTTCTTTAATCTGGATTTGATAACCATTTTAATACGGTGTCAAATTTTTTATTAATTTGGATGAAATCGAGGCACAAAGGGTGCTAATAACTCCAATTGGGAAGTGGTGGCAGGAATTGAGAGAACCGTCAAATTGGGGATTCTCCCGATTCCAGCCGGTTATGCCACGATCCCCGGCCATCACCCCCGATTGAGGTCACCGGCGACATCCCCCGATTGGAGTCACCAACATCCTTTGTGGCCTCGATTCCATTTAAACTAACAAAAAATTTGACGTTGTGCTAAAGTTATTATCGTATTGAAAGTTTATATATTTTTAGATTAAAAAAATCGTGTTAAAATTATTAAAATATGAAAAGTTTGTGTTTTTTTTATTATTAACCCTTTCTTTTATGGAAATCTAATAATTGTCAATTGAATTACATAAAAATCAATTTGAATTGGTTCAAGTGATTCAATATTTATTTATCGTAAATATGATTTATGTTTAGAGTATTGTGGATAAGAAAATTCACATTCAAAGAGTTTTACCCTTCATAAATCGATTCTACTTGAATTAAACTAGGAGAGATTTATTGAGCTCTAAAAAAACTTATACAGAGTAATAATTATTGACACTCCATTCGAGTGTTTGTATGCGCTCTCGTTATCCATGGAAAGAGAAAAGTGTGTGAGAGCGGATAATTTCAATTCTGTGGTTGGTGAGGTCATTGGATAGGATGGGATAGATTCTTCTTTATGAAAGTTAATTGCTAGTACCACATTCGACGTGCTGTAATTAGATTTCTGGTATGGAAAATGATATGTCGTACTACACTTACTATTTAGGATGAAAAATTATTGCCCCCAAAGGAAAGGAAATAGAATATTACTATCCAAAGGGGGAAAACGAAAAGCAAATCCTTTGTTTTCGGTGGATAAGATAAAATAAAATGTAGAAAGTCGGAACTTTTGGAATTGAAAAAACAGATGAAGAAAATTTTAAAGAAAACTAAAGAGTATCGTATAATAATCTCGCTATCTACTACACTATATATAAATTAATAAGCATAAGAAGAAAGGAAAACAAACAAGAATATTAGGAAAAATTATACATTTAGTCTCTTAACTTTGATTTCTTTTTATTTTAATCATTTTCCTTTTTTATATTTTATATCCTATATGTCTGAATATTTTTTATTTTAATATTTTTCCTTTTTCTTGGTTTGATTTCGTCCAATACATTTGACTATTTTTCTGTTTATATCCTTTTATCAAAATAATTAGTAGGAAAGTTTTAATTTTGGTCATCAACCTTTTTATTGCTATTTCTTTTGTCTTAATTCTTGTTTTTTTTAAAAAATTTTGGCTCAACATTAAGCTTCTTGCTCCTCATAGTTCCATCACTCTATCTTTGTAAAGAATACCGACTAACATATCTGAAATATATAAATTATTTTTTCAAAATTATTAAAATAAATTGATAACAATTAAAATAATAACGTGAAGTTTGTGGACCTACTCGAAGTTTCAGGTATTGTTAACCTCAACTTGAGTGCTACTAACTATTAAAAGGATGATGATAACTTGAGATGGAGAAAGGACGACGGTAGAGGATGACAACAAGCACCACCACCCTATGGGAAGTTACCTTATGCCTCGCCTATAGATATGTTAATGTCTCTCTTTACAACCACGATCATCATTGCACTTTACGAAACCATTCCTTACATCAGGGTCACCATGTCCTTGCTTAGTGTCATGGCCAACCTCACAAGCGTGGTTGGTGACGATCGAGCCACAATCACCCCTATTTTTTCTATATTTTTCCATTTTTTTGTTCGCAAATTCAAGTACTGATGTTATCAACGCAAATCGCCACTGTCCCTGCCAAGATTGCCTATAGCATTAACGCTCATCCCCTCTCATTCTCTCGAGTATGTTCACGGTTTTCCTTTTATTATTTTAATTTATTTTCGTTTTATTATAGAAACTGAAAAATCAATTTTTTTAACAACACCGTATGGCCATTTTTATGGAAAACTAAGAGGTAGAATTGTGAGAAATAAAACGTTCAATATTAACAAAATATTAAACAAAAAAGATTTAAGATGAAAATGGTAGTCACAAATAGTTGAGGATAAAAATTAAATTTTTTTCTAATAAAAGTTTGATAAAATGATGAAAATAGAAAAGTAATCAAAGGCATTGGATAAAAACAAAGCCAAAAAAGGGGGGAAAAGAACTGAAATATAAAAGTATTCAAAGGTATATGACATAAATAATAAAAAAATAGAAAATAATTAAAATAGAAAAATAACAAATTAATCAAACAAGAAATCTAAATATATAATTTTCCTAAAATATTATATTGATAGGCAAATTATTCTACTATGGAATATTAAATTATGTTTAATAGTGGAACACTAGTTTTTTTCTAATCCTTTTAATATTAAAGACAACGTTTTGACCCATGGATCTTTCAATGACATCACAAATTTATCGAGCCACATGTAAAATACAATAAAATTGGAGGGTCGCTTACGTGTAGATGGTATGCCGTTAACGTGTATTTAGATTAAAACCCGCTTAAATGTCAATGACGTGTCACTAACATGTCCAGCTTGTATTAGACCGATTTTCTTTAAAAATCGATTTAGATGGTCCGGTTCGGTGATGTGACGATGATGGGTGACGTGGCGGAATGTGATTGATATATGTGGCGGGAAGATTCGAGAACAGTGGTATAGTACTGTAGGCAAAAATTGTGAAATGAAAATATAAAAGACTTGAAATACTAGGTAAAATATGTAAATAATGGACGGATGAGATGAAAAATTGATAAGACCTAATTGTTGAGATTAACGTTCCATCATGAAATATTAGTTGGGATTCAATCCTAGAATATACCATAATTAATAAGCATAATATCCACATCTATATTTCTATTTATTTATACATCCATATTCGTATGCTATTATAAAGCAGAAGAGCGCTTTGTCTCACTTCGCTGTTCCAAAATGCCCGTAATACTATATTTAAATTTATGGGAGTAATGGAATCAAAGATATGATTATAAATTCAACAACACAATTACCTATTTTCCCACTTTTTCTCTCCCTCCCAAAGCCAACGTGCAAGACTATTTTTTTAAAAAAGTACAGGTCATTTTTTTCTATGAACATGCCACGCGAACTCAACTGGTAGTAGGAGAAAAATAAAATAAACGGATTTAAGATAACCAATTAGCAGGAGTTTATTTAGACCCGTGCATAGCGCTAATATTCATTAATATATATATATATATATAAAGAAACATGTTAATACATATTAAGATAATTACCTTTTCATTCAAAAATTTTCAAACGAATAATAAATCACTAATTCTATGAACTTATGGTCATAAAACTAAAATTGACTCCTATATTAAAATTTTAAACTATTTTTTGGTATTTTTATGAGTTTTAAGAAGCAAATTAATTTTAAAAAACATATATAATTGTAATATAAATGAAATAAATGTATAAAATTATAAATTTGCGTACAATATAAAGATAGAATACTAAAAAAATAATTAATTTTTCTATAAAAATACCCAAGAAATAATAACAAATCACTAATTCTCAGAACTTATGGTCATATAACCAAGATTGACTCCTATATTAATGAATGATCTCTTATTAGTAATATTTTTTTTAAAAATGGTAGAACTAATTTAATCGTGTGAATTTCATATGTTTAATTAGATGTTAACATAATTTCTATTATAAGATTAAAATTGTTATTATTATTTATGAACTTATGATAATATTAACAATAAAACAAGGATGTCCCAAAATTTTCATATTTAAAAAATGGGTAATGAAGTAAATATATATCAACTTATCAAAAGAATGTCATCTACAACAAATCTCTCTAATATACTTACTATTAAATAAATATATATAGTATAATGATTACTAATTAGGACTATTTGTTGCAAAATATATATTAAATCATGCAAAATTAGTCTAATTTTATTATTTAATTATCAAATTAATTATTAAAAATATTTTATTGTGTTAAGAAGTCAATATATTTTCCAAAATTCAGAATAATTGTTATAAGAATGATATATAAAAGTTTTAAGCTCATAAATAAAATTGAATTTTTTTAAAAATATGGTCTTATAAATGAAAAATATTATGATATGGTGCTATAAGTTTAAACTCATAATAAAATTTTAAAAATAAGAATTTCATAAATATTGTTTAAAAGAATGAGCGAAATGAAATTTTATTCTAACTACTAGACTTAATAAATGTCAATCTATATTGATAATTAACAAAAATATGATGATGCATATCAATTAAAATAAGCAATTTCAAAATATTATTGTAACAAGTAACTTGCTACGTGACAAAAAAAATAACTTACTCTATCTCTTAACAAAAATGTTAAGATAAATATTTAAAAATATAATTTATTTTTAATCAGAAAATTTACGTTTCAAAATGTAAATAATTACAATAAGAAATGATATAGGAATATATGAAAACAAATCCGTGCAATGAACGGGGATAAAAAAACTAGTTTGCATGTAATAGAAAATCCTCAAAAATGACCTTATATATATTAATAATGGTGTTCCGTACGTGCTTCGCTGCAGAAGAATTTCGATGACTATTATCATATGGAATTTAATATCATCCAAGAATTTTATAAGTGAAAATAAAATCTAAGGACAAATTAAGTAGATGAAATTTTACTAAAGAATTGATTAATGGTACTTTATCAAATTTATATATGGGTAACAGTTTATGTAATGTCTCATAAAGTGCTTAAGTACACGCACTACTGGGAAAAAAAAAAAGATGCGCGACTTATTTTTTTTTTTAAGGTAAAAGGGATCGGGGCGACTGTTGTAGCAACACTCACAAGCGTAGCCATATGGGTCCGAACTCCGCCGCCAAATGTCCAATTTGAGCAATAGATACACCAGGACCCGAGGGACAGGGCTCATCACCGTGACTCCAATAAGGTATCAGAGAAACACCACCCATCCACAAGTCTATAGTCAGAGTACTATTACCGCAAGCTGGTTCGACAATAAATAGAGAGACCTTCCCCCCTTATTTGCTTCAAGTCTCCAGGGAGACTTGGACCTCCGACCTAGTGCTTGGAATACTAGCACATTACCAATTGAGCTACACCTCATTGGTAAGATTTGTGATTTCTGAAAGAAAAAGAAATGAGAAGATCGTGTGAATTAGCTAAATTTGAAGTAATTAAAATTCTAACACAATTCACCGAAAGAAAATCTAACACAAAATTAAGCTGGGGTTTATAAAAGGTTCAGGAATATAATTATGTCAAATTTACCTATAAGTAAAGTAATAATAAAAGGAAAAAAGACATTTTTGATCGTATAAGTTTGACCTTCAGTCATTTTTGGCCTTATGGGTTGTAAAAGTGTCGAATCAGTTCTACATGTTTACTCCATAAGGCAATTTTGGTACATTCTATAATCGAACGGTAGTGAATGCTGATATAAACACTAACGTCGTTAAATAAGGTTACGTGGCAATTTCTTATTGGCTTGAATTTTAAAATTTTTAAAGAAATCAAAAAATAAAATAATAAAAAATACATTTAAAAATAGAAAATTTAAAGAAAACAAAAAAAAAGTGACCCAGCCCCATGGATGAGGTCATTGGCAACCTCAAGGTTCGCCGGCAATCTCTTCCAAGGGGGTGGGGGTGCCGGCAAGGCCTTCACCCTAGTGAAGTGCACCCAACCCCGTCAAGTGGTTGGGTCACTTTTTTTTTTTTTAAATTTGTGTATTGAATTAAATATTTTATTAATTATTATTATTATATTCTTATGTCTTTAATTTTCTTTTAAATTTTAAAAATTCAGGCGAATAAGAAATTACCATCTAGCTTTATTTGATGGCGTTAATGTCTACGTCAGTATCTATTACCGTCCGGTGACAGAATGAATAGAAATTGCCTTATGAAGCATAAATATAAGACTAATTCGGCACTTTTAAAATTTATAGGATAAAAAATGACTAAATGACAAATTTATAAGATAAAAATTGTCTTTCTCCCAATAATAAAATAAAGAAAAAGGAAAAGAAACATGCAAACTAAAAGTAGTTGAAAAGGCAATAAGAAAAAATATATTATTATCAACGTGAGTTAATTCAAGCGGTTCGGCGCTTTTTCTTCTTAAGTAAGGTCTCGGATTCGAGTCTTATGAATGAAAAAAAAATTATTCTGTAAGAGTTTTACCCCTTAGGGCCGATCCGACTCGAATTAGATTAGTTAAGATCTATTGGGCTTTCGAATATTATAACACACATCGAAAGAATATATTACGAAAATAGGGATGTGGTCTTGAATCTTGGGAATACAAATATATTTGTGAGGTTAAGCTAGCACATCCATCGTCTTGTAACACAATAAATAAAGTTTATGAAAGTTTCCGCGTTCAATCAAACATTAGGAGTGACCAACGAAGTTTGACTAACAACAGCAGGCAAACAACGTGATGCCAATATTGCTTTGCTAGTGAGCCAGTAACAGGTCATTACTCCATCGGTAGCACATCAGTATCAGCCTCAGCCTCGAACGCCCTCAGCATCAACCCACAATTGGATATGATCAAGTCTGTCAGCTACACCCTCAAACGATAGAGATCATCATGAGCATGAGCAAGGGGATGACGAGTATAACGAGTGGCCTCTTTTTCTTTTTCTTTTTTTTGGTGATGCTTAGATTTCACTTTACGCTTATTGTTCTATTTTTATTGAAAAATTAAATTTGACTATGAATTTTATTTATGACCTCTTTTATCAATGGTACTTATTAGATTATGGCTTCATCTGGGAATGCAACGACGGTTGCATAATTACTTTTATTGTTAATTTTTAAGCAGAAACGATGCTCGGTGAACTATTTCAAAATCATGGTTTGGTTGATTTTAGCCGTTGAACACGTGATTTTCTATAGTAGATTAGTAGATACTTATAAAAATTACTCATATTCATTCCCCATTTTAAGCAATAGTTTTACTTTTAATATTTTCAAATTATTACTCCCCAAATACTTTTGTTCATAATGAAATCAACACTTATTTTTCAGGAATTATAATTGAGCATTTCTATATCAGCAACAATACTCTCAATCCAGGCCTATATACGTATTTTGAGAGGGGGTGTGTTTTCTAAATTATAAAGAAATTGAAACAATCTGGTTTCCATGAACTTTAATTTAAATTTTTGTTAAAATAATTTTTTTGGGAATATTTTCTTGGAATTCAAAGGAATAGTCCCTCGATTTGCCTTGAAATTTTTATTTCGGAAATAATTTTGAGGTAAATTTCCTTAAAAAATCCTAAAAAAAAATCGAGTAAACTAGCAATTTGGTCCCTGAGATAGTCAAATTGCATCATTTGGATCCCTTGAATGAAATCTGCATCATATTAGTCCCTAGTAGCATCAAATTGATCCCTTATAGCATCAAATTAGTCCCTTATAATATTAAATTAGTCCCTCGTAACATTAAATTGATCCTTCCAGCGTCAAATTTGTCCCTTGTAACATTAATTTGGTCCCTCGTAACTCTAACAGTGCCTGACGGAGGGACCAAAGTGAAAAAAGTAGGGGATCCAATTGATGTTATGACGGACTGAAGTGATGTTGCGAAAGGTCCAAATTGATGTTCGGGAACTAATTTGATGTTATAAGGGACCAATTTGATGTTTTAGGGACTAACTTGCTGCAGATTTCATCCAAAGGACCCGATTGATGCAATTTGTCTATCTCAAGGACCAAATTGCTAATTTACTCAAAAATTCTGAGGGTTATTTTTTTAGGTTACAAGAGAGGTCCATAGACCTAGTATATTGAAATAGAAATTCTGAATATCTAATAAAATGACATGGGTAATCCCACTGAATATTGAGCTTGGAACCTCTTGGTTATCAAGCGAAAGGAATATTTTTTCAAGGCATGACTTTCCCTCGGAAAAGCGCTGGAAAACTGTCGAAAATGGCCGATATACAACAGTTTTCAGACAAATTGGGATATTCCTGTAGTTGCATGGACAAAAGGAAACTATCATCACTATCCTTATATAAAATGTTTGTTGCCAATTCCACGAGTGGCTTGGTGCAAGCATCTCTGAGACTAAAGTCTTGAGTGTAAATGCATCGTAAATCTACGTTCTAATAAAACAGATATTACCCTTATTAGTGCCTCGCTTTGAAAATGAAGTAGAATCTGTATATATATAATTATAAAAATACGAAAAACCTTCCAATAATGTCAAACTTATCGTGTAAAGTAGTCTAATCTTCCCGAGTGATAATTGTTGTAATGTTTCAATTGTTACGGACTAAAGAATACCCAATATATGATTTAAATCTTTGCTTATGAGACTCCATGCAGCTTCTTCCCTTTTCCCTTATTCTCTAAAAGTTAGGGGCTTCATTGAAGCCTTCAATGGAGGCCCACCTCATATCGAAGCACAAAGGCTCCAGTTCAAGCCTCCGATCCAGCCCAGCTGCAATGGTGGAGGCAAGTTGGCGGCAACATGGTTGGGGGAGGCATGGAGGAGGCAATTTGACGGAAGCTTGCTAGAGGTTGCCGTTAGGGTACGTAGGATGAAGCAGAAGAAGAAAACGGATAGGGAGGTTATGGGAGGAATAGTTTAGGAATTACATTGCCGATTCTAGTAATTTACCGTAAAACTTTGATTATAAAGGAGCTCATACAGTAGAAAAGGAGAATTTTTTTGGTGAATTTACTTCACAACGTGACGTGATAAAATATTAATCAAATTGTACTAAATGAGCAAATATTGAGCGAGTATTATTAGTCATCTCCTTAATACTACCCGATCAACATGTCTAAAACTAGAAAACTGATCAATAGATTCCCACTTATAAATATTCTAATTGCAGGTTGTTACATGGACAAGTAACACTTACTGCATATTTAGTCGTTAATTTATCGAATATATTGGCATCTAAAGATTTCTCCTAAAAAGAGATAGCTAGGAAAAGGAAAAAAAAAAAGAGTTACAAACTTTGCCCTTCATAAATTATTAGGAAAATATATTGATGTAAGCGTCGACGTATAGTAAGATCCAACGTAGATAAAGCATATTAAAAAGATATTGAAATTTCTCATATATGAAATATAAGTAATTCTTAAATAACTAAAGTTATATTAAAATGCCATTTACCACGGATTGATATTATAGTATATACACCGCATTGCAATTGTACTCATTCCATGATGACCTTAAGATGGGCCAGCCTGAGCTTTTAGGCCTTATCTTGAGCGAGTTTCGGGCCTGAAATTAAAAGTCTCGCCCCGCATAATCCATATGTCTATATCCATTTATATAAGTCGGGATGCGACGTAGGGATACATTGCGTAGGATGAAGAAAGCCTATCATGTAACCCTTCGTGTGACAATCAATAAAAATATGACAATATCATGTTGTCACCTCGCTTTTGAAAACCCAAAATGGCATGCACTCATAGAAGATTAATTTGTAACGTATATAATAAATTACCATGTTAAGCAATATTGCAATTATTCACAAGCTAAAATCTCTTCCGAGAGGAAAGAGTATTATTTGGATGTTGAATATAACAGCTCTAATGTGGGGGTTCGGATGCAGGCAACAATATCACTCTACAAATTTAACTTGATTGGAAGTCATTTTTCCAATCTTTTCAAAACTGGCCCGGGCATCGAACTGGCCTCTTTGCCGGGTCATGTGTCATGCGGCGATCTCATGAAGCTGGAAAAAGAAAGGTCGTTAATTTGAAGATACAAGGGAGAAGGTAGAAGACATGGAAGGTGAGATTTCAGGTAGAAGACATGGAAGGTGAGATTGAGCACATTTGTCTCATACATATATACAAAGGATTTTTCTTTTGTTTCTAGCTTCACTAAGCATAACCAGTGAAAATGAAAACGAATTAATAAGAACAAAATTAGTCGGAGGACCCGAAAAGAAGAGGTGAAATTTTGTCATAGAGAAAGCTAATTTAGTAGTACTCCACGGGCCGGATTATATTATAGTGAAGTGATAGTTATATCTTACATTCTTTTTTTCAAGATACAAGGTCGACTTCTGTTTCTTGCTTACCCGGCCTAAGTTTGTTCTGCTCACAATGAGATTCACATTTTTTTTATGTATGAAGGACTGCTTTTGGACCGTATACTGATTGAGCTACATTTGTCTCATACGAGGTAAAAAGAAGACTTCTATTATTTTTACGAAGAGTTAATCGAAGTGTTTTACCAACTGTCCGTGATCATGTTGGTCGGGAGTTACTTCACTTGAAAAGCATAATGCAATCGGTGCGATGTAAGATTGCACGTGCTCAAAGAAAGGAAGTTTTAGATTTGAAGAAGAAAAAAGTTTATGTTCAAGTCGAATGAATGACTTATGCTCTATAGAATTTCTTTAACTTAGATTGATAGAGTATATTAATTTCCAGTGGAAAAAGAATGTGAAGTTTTCAAATTGTTAATACAGAGTGCCGAAATAATGTATCCTTCCCCTAAAATGTTGAATTTTAATTCTGATTTTTAAGATGTAAAATATACTCTAATAATTTTAATTATATCCTTTAATTAAGTACATAAATGATTCTTTTAATTCCCCGAGTTTTGTACACATTATATCCCTACTGTCGAGATAGTATGACTTACCTATTGATTTAATATCCATTATACATTACATTTGATGAATGTGTAATTCCTTTTACTAATTTACAGGTACAAATACGCGTAAGAATGATACTCACAGTATAGTAGGACAAAGTTCAACATCAATGAGAATTGATGAGCCATGGGACTTTGGTAGTCCAACATGTGTTTGCGAATACCATGAAGTCATCCATTGGTATGAAAAAAGAATAGAGAAAAGTAGGCATACGATGAGTCCTAAATTCGGAACATGTTTTTCCGAAGGACGAGTTCAATTGTCACTTTTGAAAGAGCCGCATTCTCTGTTAAAACAACTTTTAGATTATACCGCATGTCCAATGCCGCACTTGCTTTCACATCAACGAGGGGTAAAATTGATTCACATGCTCATAAGAGTCGTGGTCTATACTGTTTTTGCTTGAATGGTCAGAACTGTCTCCAATGGTGCAAAACAACAATTGTCGCTCATGTATAAAGTGCCCACACTTTGGAGATCAATATTGGGACACAAACAGGATGAATATTGAAGAGAATTTAGAACTATGTGTCACGTGTCACTTTTGTTCAATCGATATCGAAATGTTCAAGCTAAAATTGGATCTAGTGTAAAAAGAGCTGCTTCGAAATATACTGCAAGCTCTTAAAATAAAATAATAATAAATAAAGAAAATAAAATCCTTTTCTATTATAATATTTTTATTTAATAAGTGTTTCCCACTTCGCGATATTGATAAATTTTATATTTGACTCTTCACAAAATATTAACGCAAAAACATCATTCGACCCAATATGCGCGGGCGTCATCTAGTTATATAACAAATGAAATGCGTAACATTATTCTATTGTATAACTATATAAAGTATTTGGTTATTATAAGTTATAGCCTAATAATTAAATGAGAAGGCGACAAGTGTGAATAAAAGAGAAGATACTGAAATGGGGACGTTTTCTTTTCAATTTCAATTTGGCATTGCTTTGATTTTTTTTTTCTTTTTAAACTCTTGGAATTTTAATTTCTAGTTTCTAATTGGAAAGAAAAGAAAAGAATCAAAGAATAAAGATCAGCAATAGAAGTCTAAAATAACGTAACTTTATACGTTATTAGTTATTTATGTAAATTGTAAACTGTAAAGATTCGATTCCAATAACAATAAAATTGAGATTTAGAAACTGATGTTCGAAGATATTTAAGATTTTAATTGGGGAAAGGAAATATTTTTTTTCACGAAATAATCAGTTAGACCGTAACGAGTGAGTCAATATGGTCTATGAGTCAACCGGGTTCACCGATTTTGGCCGGGTTTCAAGATAAAGTGGGTTTTGTTTAACCCGGCCCGGACAAAGCAATGGGTTATGGGCCAACAGGTCCGGCCGGCAGGGCCGGGCCGGATTTAAAAACATTGCATTTTTCACGCGATTATGGGAAGAATTTTGTCCTTCGTACGTGGGTTGTGCTTGTATTAGTATATCGTGTAGCTAATGTTTGTCCATTAAATCGACTGATCTATAAAATCATACAGTGCGATTGGATTAGTTGGAGCCCTTAATAGGCCGATCCGGTTCGATTAGATTAGTCGGAACTTAATTAGGCTTCCTGCAGATACAAGGATCCATACAAAAAAAAAAATGCAGCAGAACTTCTTGCAACTACCCCAGCACCCGCATCAAAGGAATTTGCATCACAGGCCCCATCGCAATTAAGCTTGAACCATCCTACTGCAGGCTTATGCCACTTGTCTGGTGATTTATGTACCATTGGTTCTGTATTCTGCCTCTTCTTTGGACTCCTTCCATTAATGACCACTTTGATGTACTCCTTCAAGCTTCTCATATATTTCTGCGTGGCAGTATAAGGAGAAGGAAATTTGTTTTCATAATTCAATCTCAAGAATTTAGGATTGGCCAGGTCAGAGATATAACTTACTCTAAAATTTCCTTAAACAAAAACATTAATTTAGAAAAAAAAAGAATCAGATTCTTAAATCCAAGATCTATTGATTCCATGCCGATATACTATGCCATTGCACTAGGACACATTTCTCAATATCTTGTAATTTATTTGATCGTAAAATACAACTATTTTCGTTGATTTCATAGAATTTCGCGCTGCACGAGCGTTATTGATTAGAAGGTATACTGCATTTATTAAGGTATTAGGGTCTGCAGTCCGGACTGCTCTGTAAGTCAACTCAGACATCATAGGAGCAATTATCCCCAGTAATGTTCGATGGTGAAATCATTTGAAAACCGGGGGTTGAAATCAGCTGAAGATTGATGTCCACAGTGGCTGAGGTCGTTGAAGAAGATATTAGTTTTGGGAAATTTATCCAGTCCCAGCCCCGGCGGGTCCCAGATTGGATTTCCACCGTTCAGATGAGAGAAGCTCATTCGGGCTCATCTGAGCCGTCAATTAGGGAAGCCGGTGTAACCGGTTGCCTGTCCTGTTTTTTTTTTTTTAATTTCTTATTAAAAAAGAAATCATCAAAAAGAAAAAAAAAGCAAGAAGACGATGAACAGTGAACTCAAAGAGAGGTCCCTGTCAAGAGGGGGCAGTGGGAGCCCGACGGCCATCACCGGCATCCACCCCCAAGGCGAGGTCGCCGACAGTAGAAAGAGAGTAGGGGATATCTCGAGCTCTCACGGCCCGACGGTCGCCACACCTCCCAGGCGACGGCCGTCGGGAACTATCGGGACAACTTCGATCCTCCCTCCATTCTCTTTTCTCTCTCTCTGTCTAACCTCACCGACGTCCTCATCTTCGACCTCAGTGGCGGGACCTTTGATGTCTCCATTTTAACCATTGAGGAGGGGATCTTCGAGGTCAAGGCTACCGCCGGAGACACTCATTTGGGAGGCGAGGATTTCGACAGCAGGTTGGTGAATCACTTCGTGCAAGAATTTAAGAGGAAGCACAAGAAGGATATCAGAGGGAATGCTCGGGCCCTGAGGAGGCTGAGGACCCTGTGAGATGGCCAAGAGGACTCTCTCCTCTCTACCACCCAGGCAATAAATTGAGATCGACTTCTATGCTACAATCACAAGGGCGAGGTTCGAGGAGTTGAACATGGACTTCTCAACTGGAAGGAGCTCTGCAACGAGTATCGACCCCGACGAAGCGGTGGCTTATGGAGCCATTGTTCAGGCCACAATATGGGGCGGTGAAGGTGATCAGGAAGTCCAATATTAACCAAGCCGGCGTGCTCACCTAACACGCTGCCCTTCCTGCGGAACTCACGATCTGTCCCTTTTTTTTAATAATTACTTTTTTTATATTTTGTTAAATAATATAAAATAGACATGGCAAAAAAAAATGTAAAATATGTAATTGATAATAATAAATAATTATTCATTAAAATAACTACAAGCTACTTAATAAATAAGTATTTATAATTGTAAAGAACTTATGCACTGAAATATTTGGGTGAATAATACAGAATAAATAGGATATAAATAATATAAACTACAAAACATTAATAAAAAAATAATTTCATAAAAATTGATACTAATATTTTAATTAATTTTGAAATATCTAATATATTTATTAAAAGTATTTTAACAATGATAAAAAATGATTTATTTTTTTTATAGAATAATTTAATATTACTAATAACTTTTCTAGTTATCGTAGATTACCCATTAATTATAATAAATTATGATAAATTTAATATATTTTGTGATAACTCCTATATTGAACAAGTTATAACTAATTGAACATAGTTATCAAAATTTGTGATAATCTCTATATATTTTGTGATAACTAATTATTACTAGTGATAATCTCGATATATTTAGTGATAATTGTTAAATTATTACATACTATCCTTTAGTTATCATAAGTTGTGATAATATCAATATATTTTGTGATAATTATGCAAGTTATCACAAAATATACTGAAGTTATCATTAATTAAAAAGAGGTTATTACTTTTATCTATAACTTATCATTTAGTGTGATAACATCAGTTCAATTAGTGATACCTTCAGTTAATGTTGTGATAACTTGGCTAGTTATCACCAAATATGTTGAGATTATGACAGCAAATGATACCTGAAGGGTAATTTATGATAAGTAGACAAATTATCATAAAATATATTGAGATTATCACTAATTGTAAACAGATTATCACATCCAGTGATAACTTATCACTAAAAAGTGATAGCCATAGTGTAATTAGTGATAACCTCGGCACATTTTACGATAACTTATTAATTATAACATATTAAGTTATCATTCAATGTGATAGCCTTAATAAATATTGCGATAATTGGAGAAGTTATCACAAAATATATTGAAGTTATCACTAATTAAATCAAGGATTTTACAAACTCAATAATAAATTATCTCTGAGAATGATAACTTTTGTTTAATCAGTAATAACTTAAATATATTTTGTGATAACTTGCCTAGTTATCATAAAATCTGTTGGGGTTATGACACTTAATGATAACTGGGAGGTAATTTGTGATAACTTGTCAGTTATCATAAAATATACTTAAGTTATCACTAATTACACTAAGGTTATCACTCGAAGTGATAACCTTAGTGTAATTAATGAAAACTTAGATATATTTTGTGATCACTGCTAAGTCATCACAAATTACCACTTAGTTATCATTAAATATCATATTCTCCATATATTTTGTGATAACTAGTGAAGTTATCACAGACTATATTGAATTTATTACTAATTAAACTGAGGTTATCGCACTCGGTGATAAGTTATAGCCGAAAGTGATAACTTGAATATATTTTGTGATAACTAATGAAGTTATCACAGAATATATTGAAGTTATTACTAATTAAACTGAAGTTATCACAGAATATATTGAAGTTATTACTAATTAAACTGAAGTTATCACATTTAGTGATTAGTTATTGTTGAAAAGGATAACTAATATATTTTGTGATAATTAGTGAAGTTATCATAGAATATATTGAAGTTATTACTAATTAAATTGAGATTATCACACTCAGTGATAAGTTGTCGCTGAAAATGATAACTTCAATATATTTTGTGATATTTGCCTAATTATCACAAAATTTATTGGGGTTATGATATCTAATAATAATTGAGAAGTAATTTGTGATAAGTTGTTAGTTATCATAAAATATACTTAAGTTATCACTAATTACACTGAGCTTATCACTTTTAGGGATAACTTATCATTGGGTGTGATAACCAAAGTATGGTGAGTGATAATCTCAATATATTTTCTAATAACTTCTCTAGTTATCATAAAATATATTGAGATTATGATATCTAATGATAACTTATGTATAATTTATGATAACTTGACAAGTTACCACAATATATACTAAGATTATCACTATTTGTACATAGGTTATCACATCTTGTGATTACCTTAATAATATAGTTACCCATTTTAATGAGTTATCACAAATTTGACGTTAATTATCATATATAGTGATAACATGTTCATAATTTGTGATAACTTGACAATATTATCAGAGTATTTACTTATTTAATAATTAATACCCTTTACTATTTTTTTTGTTTTTTTATCATTAATATATTAATAAATTTTTTTCTAAAATATTTCACAAATTTATTTTATATTTTTCAACTTAGTATTAATAAAAGAAAGAGAGAGAGAGAGAAAAAAAGTGAGTAGGGGTTTTACCGGTCGAAACCGGCAAAATCGGCTCCACTCATTCTCTCTCATCCCGGGACCCGTCCAGGCCCTGGACGGAATAAGCTCCCTTAGTTTTGATGAAGCGCGGCCAGGAGGCAATAGAGGAATTTATTTTGGTCGAATTGGCACGATGGATGCTGTGGATGAACTACCTAAAGCCACCAAGAGAAGTCGCATTAAATCGCAGGTGATTGTCTGATTTTCGTACCTCTCACGTGCTCATTCTATATAAGATTGAACAAACAGATGATGCTATGAAAGGTTTGCACGCCTTTACTAGTGAGAGCATTCGCATATTGGTAATATCTTATTCTCTCCTATTTGGTTCCGGGATTAGTCAGTGTGTTTTCTCGGCAAGCCTATCCATCGATAATCTCAGGCATATACGATCCATATTGCTCAATATGGTTAGTTTAGTGATCAGGACTTTATGTTTCGCCTATAAATTAGCAAACTTTTGAAACTGTAGGCGTTGGAACTTATTAAACTCCTTGTACATATACTTGAGCTTTCCTTCATAATTTTATGATGTTACAGCTTTGCATGCACTCGATAGACCTCCTTATCTAGATAAGATTTTCTTTTGCTACGACGATTAAGCTAATTCCACAGAGGAATAGTTTCGTTTGTTCGTTTATTCGTAAGTTTCTTTACTACCAGGTATCGACAGTCTGAGATTGTAGGTCGCACAAAATTGAGGTGGAGAATATGACTTATTTTACCAGTAAATTGGATATCAGATACTTTTGCTAATGTAGCGGATCTCTGTAGTTCGATCCCAGAACATGTGGGCCGATATGGGACCATCGATATAAGACCTCGATAGCCAGTTCGGCTGATTGAGGATGCAGCTCTTGCCTCAATCTCTTATTTTCCCTGCTCCAAGCTATAATGACTTTGCCCAAATTGTTGAGGAGGAGACGCGAAATCCAATTAAGAGAGCCAAAAGCAGTTGAACCCCCAAGAGGGGTTTGCTTAATTAGTTGCCCCTTTAATTCAACCAAACAGTTGCAGATTGTACCAAATGTCTGTGTCCCTCTCGCATGAAGGACAATTTGACAACTTTCTTTCTTTAAGTATTTGAGGAATTGTTTGGAGAATTACAAAAATGGTCTTGGAAGCAGGGGTGGAGCCAATGTATAGTTAGGGGGTCCTGAACTTAGAATTTTTTTAAATTTTGCCCCAAAAATATATGTTTCTTTTAATGTAAAATTAGTATTTTGTCCCCCGAAATTTTTTTTTATGTAAGTAGCATTTTTGCCCCCTGTTGATGAAAATCCTAACTCCGCCCCTGCTTGTAAGCATTTTTTTTTCCTGAAATCGAGTTCTATAAGTTTTATTCTGACTTTTTCAATTCTAAAATGTTTGCTCCGTTAAGTGCTTATGGTTTAAATTGTGACTGATCATTAAATAATGCTGACATGAACACAAACAAACGTCCTATTTGTGTCTATATTAAAGGAGAAGGCATCTCCTCCCAAATCAACATGGGCAAATATATACTACTAGTGCCGGTGTATGTTGATGAGATTATGGAATGGTTTTCATTTCTTTTGCAATTATAATTCTGTTTTTTTTTTCTTTTTGTTATAAAGGAGGCCCATTGCAATTACAATTCAGTTACCACTGAAATCAAATGGGTGATCTTCATGCTTTGATTAAAAAAAAGGCTTTTGACAAAAAAACTGTTGCATACTTTCTTTCTTGTAATTTCTATTTCAGTATTTTCTCCCTATATCCGCTTTTACAATAGACCGATTTATGAATGATGCTCATCACCGGTCGATCAAAACAAAAACCATTTGACATCAAATTCTCTCTCTTTTGCGACTCATGTATTCTAATTATATACACAATAGATTAGACATAAACGTCAACAAAGAGATATAAACGCACTCCTTCAAACATCAAAACTAAGGAGAAAAGTCCCTGGTCCAAGCGAATTCAGCCAGCAAGACTTTCATCCATTAATGTTTGTTAATTTTTCAGCACATTAATCACGTGTCCGTGTCTAATCTGGGATTCTTCATGCTCGTTCTAAAGCGTGGGTTTGAAGCTGGATACGAAGTCAGTGTCGCATGGACGTGAAGTAAGGCACTTTGATCGGCGGACAGGGTGACCTTGAAGCCACAAATGCACTCGACTGTATATGCTATTAAGATAAAATTTCTGAAGAGAAAGATTGTCAGCTCTCCTTTATAGAACACTTAAATCACCTGTCCATTGACTTCCTGAATTGAACCATCTTTTTGGATAGAGTTTCCACATAAGCGGGATTAATAAAAGGCAAACACCAAATAGAGGATTTCTCCTTTGTAGTTGAGAAATGTCGGGCTAAGCTATCGAGTTGGAAAGCTAACTTACTATCCATGGCGGGTCAAGCTGTCCTAATTAAAGCTACCATTGCTGCCATACCCTCTTACTATATGCAATGTTCTCGCCTCCCGCAATCTATTATTTCCAGCCTTGACAAAATAAACAGAGATTTCCTTTGGAGTTACACTTCGAACAAAAAGAAACTTCATTTAGTTTCTTGGGAAACTGTTACGAAACCAAAGGCCATGGGAGGATTAGACATCCCTCGCATGGACATCAATAACAAAGCGCTACTGGGTGATCTCGTCTCCAGAACATCAACTTTTAAGGCTCCATGGGCCTGCCTGCTTCGTCATCAATTCACCTCGCAAAGCCTAGCTCGACTTCAACAAGCCTCCAGTAACTGGAAAGCACTGAGGGTTGCTATGGAAGTTTGGGAAAAAGGCGCAAAGTGGTCGATCGGCAATGGTTCCTCAACCCTCTTTTGGACGGATAGATGGGCAGATACAGCTACTCTTACAAGTCTCATACATGGTCCGTTGCCTGCTCAAGAAGCCAATAGACTGGTTAACTCTATCATATCAATCAACCGATCTTAGGACTTCTCTTCCCTGCCTTTCGTGCTGCCCAAAAATATCCAAGACTCCATTTGAGGACTCCCAACGGGACTTAGGGATGACGTTCTAGACTCTGTCATTTGGGGACTCACTCAAGATGGCAAATTTACTTCAAAATCAGCCTACCTCCTCTATCTCGATCACTATAGCAGCCCGAATACTCAGTGGGAATGGCTTTGGAAATGTCCGACTCTCCCCCGCATCCTTTAGTTCATTTGGCTATGCTTCATGAATAAACTCCCTACGGCTAGCCACCTTGCTCATTACAAGCTGTCTATTCCGCCGTATTGTCCCCGCTGTCCCTCGGAATTGAAACCACATATCATATTCTTCGGAATTGCTCCAGTGCACACTCCTTTTGGCAACACTTCAGAGTTCCAGCTCTTGCGTTGGCCACCTTCACGGAGCCTCTCACAGAATGGGTGCGGCAAAATCTCTCCAGTACCATTGCATCTCACTTGCATATTCCTTGGCGGGTTTTCTTCCCCTTTGCCATGTGGCACCTTTGGAAAAACATGAACAACCTCACATTCTCTTCGAAACCTCTCCATAGTAACCTAGTCGAGTACACCATTCAAAAGGCTGCGGAGTTCTATGCAACTATGTCCAATACCCCTAAAACGTCCGGCTCTACCATTCATGTCTCCTGGGAACACCCCCCCCGGATGGATTTCACAAACTCAACTCTGATGGGTGTTCGAAAGGCAATCCCGGTATAGTTGGCGTGGGTGGCCTCATCCGAGACTCACTTGGTAGATGGATTGCTGGGTTTTCAATGAACCTTGGGTGCACTACTAGCCCAGTTGCCAAACTCAAAGCACTAAGACAAGGATTGACAATTGCCCGTGCTTATGGAATCGACTGCCTTGTGGTTGAACTTGATGCGAAGTTGATTTTAAATTGGGTATGGGGGAATACTCCCAATATGGAACTAATAAATTTGATCGATGACTGCAGGACCCTTTGCCAACAATTTGAAGTTATTATCCCGAAGCATACATACAGGGAAGCCAATCAATCTGCTGATCATCTTGCTAACATTGGAGCGAAATTTTCGAATAGCCTCGATATATTTTATCAACCCCCTCTTTCTCTTAGGGAGTTCTTATTTCAAGAAACTATGGGACTTTCGTTCCTGAGATTTGTAAGCGCTTTGCTCATAAACGGTTAATTTCTAATGCATTTCATTATTCTACCAAAAAAAAAGAGGTGCGATGCAGAGACGCTCTCATATGAAATTAAGAGTGTTTGGTTTCAATTCTTATCGAGGAGAGTTCTTATATCCATTTGTTAGGCATATCAATAGTCATTCGCTAAGTTCGTGCCCCTATCTTGGAATTGAAAAATAGAGGACCTGAAGAGGTCAAATTTGGGCAAAAGTTAAATTGGTCCCCGACATATGTTGATCATAAATAAGCCCCAAGGCGGGCAGAAATAGTCGACAGTAATAAATGGAATCTTAAATTCCTGAATGGAGCCCAGAACGAAGGGGCTGGGCCCAGATGGAAGGGAAGTGGGCTTTGGTAAAGCACTTCTCGGGTAATTCTCGACTCGACTCGGCTCCCGTCGGCAGCTACTAATCACCATCGATATCATCACACAGTAGATATTCTATATAAATCGGTGATTAAATGCCTCGGATCAAATAAAAGCGATGCGCCACTAACGTGTTCGATTTCTCAGTCACACACGTCTCCTGTAGATCATAACGAAAACCGTGATGCAATGGTGTCCAATGTACAGATAGGAGAGGGTGCTACTGCGTACGACTCAATCATATATCCAACAACCTTCGCATTTCTTAAGATTTAATTAGAGCGACTTTAGCCCGTATGTTGATTTACCACTGCATGCAATTGATTAGTTGCATATGCATCTTGGTCTCGCCCTATGCCAATATATATGCAGCTTTAAAAATTGTACGCTTTTCACATCTATTGGTATCGGAAGACGAAAGCGTATCTCAGACCAAAGCCTGTGGTTTTGATCACCCTGGACTTATAATTTCCGAATAACCTTAAATAAGCTCCACATTTGGGCACGGTAATAATGCTGATTCAGGAAAAACAATTCGTGATGACTAAAATTACTAGGAGTGCAGTGCAACAAGTCGCTTGCAATCGAGAATTTATGTAAGATTATATTTTTCTATGAAACATAACGTGTAGTATGATAGGTCCGATCTGTGCGGGCCTTGGATTGGATCGCCGAGTGGACCCCACCGGAACTCGAGGAATTCCGATGGAGGTTAAATCAAAATGCAAGCAATCAAATCTCCCATGGAAAGTAACAAGTTAAAAGGGAATAGAAATGAGGACAAGTGAGAAGAGACTAACAAGAAACCCCTTATTAGACGGCCACAACCATCGTCCTTCTTGCCGGCCTCATTGCCTCTCTCTCTCTCTCTCTCTCTCTCGCTCTCCAATCTCCCCAGTCCCATCCGATCCCATTATTATTAAACCCCTTCTAATTGGTTAATCGTCACAATCCTCTCTCATCTCTCTCTCGCTCTCTCTCAAGACCTTTTCCACATAAAAATAACAGAAGGGAAAGGGTTTCCCTTCAAAATTTTAAGGGGGCATTTAGAACCACAATAAGCTCTCCCATTTTAATGGCGAAGACTTCACAGCAAAATTACCACAGCAAGAACCGGCAGGCACCATCGTCCAAGGACGGCCACGGTAACGGCAACGGCAACGACAGCGGCAGTGGCGGTGTCAAGCCTGCTGTGACCAAAGTAAAGCGGACGAGGAAAAGCGTCCCCAGAGAGTCCCCTCTTCAGCGCAGCTCCATCCATCGCGGCGTCACTAGGTAATAAGAAATTCATTATTTGTCACTAGGTAAAAAGCAATACATTATATTCACATGGTTGGATAAGTAATAATGCATGGCGATTCGAGTTTGTTTGAGCTATATATGTTTCGGATTTTGTGATGTATGTGATTAAACAATTTTCATTTGGTTTTAGGCATCGTTGGACCGGACGATATGAAGCTCATCTGTGGGACAAGAACTGCTGGAACGAGTCTCAGAACAAGAAAGGAAGACAAGGTTCCCTTTCTTCTTTGTTCCCTGTTTTTGATCTCTCTTTTTTTTGGGGCAGTGAATTAACTGACTGTTTATATGTGTTTTTTTTTTTTGATGGGTCTTCACTTGATGATGGCATGGCGTGGAATATCATCTCACCGAATTGCAGTATATCTAGGTGAGTTCGTTATGGATCCACTTTCGAAGAGAATGACTTTTTCTTCCTTTTATTTTATTATTATTTTCAATTTTTATTGAGTTTCACCTTGTTTTTCATGAATATAAATTCCTTAGTGGAATCTTTTAAAAAAAAATCGTGCAATAACCCACATTTTTCCTTTCTTTTTTTTTTCTCTAAAAGTAATTATTTCTTCTTTTTGTGCCGCGGTCCCATTAGAAGATAATCACGGTATTCATCCTCTTCCGCAGAAACCACTGACTTCATGTTCATGGTGCCAAAGCGTGAAAATGGATTTATTCATGAAAATGTTTATATGAAAAATGGTTGGTGTGTAAATCAATTTTCAGGGGCTTACGATGATGAAGAAGCCGCTGCACATGCATATGACTTGGCTGCATTGAAGTACTGGGGACCAGAAACTATCCTTAATTTTCCAGTAATATTATTACGACTCCACTTCTCAATATAATTTCCCCCCCGCTAATTTATTTTTGCCTTTCTTAAGGTTGAAAATTAATCGTGTTACAAAACCTCGTTCGATGTAGTTGTCAACGTACCAAGAAGAACTCACGGAAATGGAGGGCCAGTCGAGGGAAGAATACATTGGGTCGTTGAGAAGGTACATAATTAAGTCGTCTAGTCATATATATATACATATATTAAATTGTGCTGTGTATAATTTCTAGAAAAAAATATATCTATGCGTTACAATTAGCCAATGTCTGCATAACTCGGGTTAAACTAAATTTATGCATTAACACTTCAAATCCATTTCATCAGGAAGAGCAGCGGATTTTCTCGTGGCGTCTCCAAATATAGAGGAGTAGCAAGGTTCGATGCTAAGATATTAATTTATGGGCATCTCTTTCACGTACATATATAAAAAGTTATAAAATTAGTTGATATATATCTAAAAAATGACGATGAATGTAGATCGATCCGAAGATAGATATAATCGAGTACATTGAATAGTTGCATGCAGGTAATGCCCAAATATACGTAGCTCGTAGTCCTACATAAACATATATATATGTATATGTATATCCACTTAGATATATGACAAGGGCACATATATGGATATAGATGTACACTTTAGTTCTTATTAATGTCAATATATATATATATATATATATATATATATAAAAGCATGTAAATTATATGAATATCTCAGTATCTATTCATGCACTTCGTAATAAATTGGTTTGACAAACATATCCCCAACTTCTACTTAAACTACTTGGCTACATTCCAAGTAAAGTACATTAACACACTTTTGGTAAAATTGATGAATGAATCAAATTAATGGATATTTACATACACACATATATATGTATCAATAAAATGAAGGGCCGTAAAAGAAAAAAATCAGCCCTACACTATTAGTGAATTAACTAACTTTTCTCTATGGTTTTATTAATTGTTTTGTACTAAATTAGTTCTCTTTTATGTAATTGCAGACACCATCATAATGGTAGATGGGAAGCCCGAATCGGTCGAGTGTTTGGCAACAAATACCTTTACCTCGGAACCTATGGTAAGCTTTTCTTTACTCGCAATCTTTAGATATATGCATATTTCGTGTTTCACATTTAAAAGAATTGAGTATTTATGCTTTGTGAATACAAAGATGTCGAATTTTCACCTAAATTTCAAAAACTTCGAATTTGATTAGGTACTTCTCTTTTTCTCTGTTTTTCCTTTTCTCTTGTCCAAAGTGCAAAGAATCATCTATATGCATAATGTACACGTTATTATCGCTAAATTAAATAGGAATCCTACGGGAGCAGAACCATCCTTCCTAACCTTTCGCAGGTTTATTGTGAAGAATAACTTCGGACACCGAAAAAGTACACCGAAAAAAAAACAAGAATAACTTTTAGCCTATGAAGTTATGGAAAAAGTCAAAAAGAAATCTTGCCACAGATTCTTTCACCTGCCATGTGGCTAACTTCTAGGTCCCCAAATGTCAAAATGCAACTATATCTCCTCAAATTTTGCTGACAAAAAGGCAAGATCAAAGCCATCACGTAGATAAGACATATACAATTTCTTTAAGTTTAATTTATGAAAAATTACCCGTCATATTTGTTATCAAATTAATTTTATGCCAACGAATTTCATCATAAAAAGTTAATCTGGTAATTTGTAAAAGTTCTTAACGATCTCCATGAAGGATAATACTTAGAGCATCTCCTTAAATTACTCTATTATTTTATGGGCACGCATATAATATTCGGTCGATGATGTATGGGGGGACGGCGAAAAATTTTCAAAGGCAATCAATCAAAGTTAGTTGGGATATAGATCACCCAACCCTCAACTGCTTATTTCTGCTATTCAATTTACTTACATTTCCCGAATAATAATAAATTTTACAAACCCTCCACCGAAATCTGCATGCAAATTGAATTCCCCCAATTTATTGTGTGTCCCGATCTCCAATTGTCAAACCAACCTGACGATATGCGCAACTCATTTTTGCTTTTGCCATTTTTGTTTTTGCCCTCCTCTTTAGAATTTTCTAATTGGGTGTTTTTTTTTGTTTTGTTTTCCCTGCCTATATGTCACTTTCAGCCACCCAAGAAGAAGCAGCCACAGCATATGACATGGCAGCGATTGAGTATCGAGGACTTAACGCCGTTACCAACTTCGACCTCAGCCGTTACATCAAGTGGCTTAGACCTAGCAACCAAAGCATTAACCCCAACTTCTCCCAAGCTAGCCCTAACAGTGAGGCCGGCGCGCTCCCGAACCCCATCCCCGAGCTAGGGTTCAGCCTCTTAACGTCCGCATATCAGCAGAATGGCGAAAACAAGGCTCCTACTTCGCGGCCGGATGGCTCGGCATCGTCGGCCCTGGGGCTTCTGTTGCAGTCCACAAAGTTCAAGGAAATGCTCGAGAGGACTTCCGCTCAGGACTCCCCGTCGACTCCCCCAGAGTCCGACTTGCCGCGCAGAAGCTTCCCTGATGACATTCAGACGTACTTTGACTGCCAGGAGTCCAGTGGCTTCGGCGAGGGCGATGACAGTATCTTCGGCGACTTGAACTCGTTCGCTTCACCTATGTTCAACTGCGAACTAGAGTCATGAGGGCGCATGCATTTCATATCATAGAGGTAGTTAAATTCGATGAAGAAATTACTAAAAGGGTAAGGCTAAACACGAGTCGTTGAGATTCTTTTTAGATGCTTCATTTCTTTCTATATAATCTTGAGAGTCTATAGAAAGAGGAGGGACTAAGTTGTCTTGGATTTCATTTGTTGATTACATGTACATAAAGGGCATTCGTTGTTTCCTCGTATTAATTTCTTTCTTGTAATAAGACGAGCTGGCATGACAACTGTGTCCTCGACAAGACTATTTTCCCAATTTCCAATCATTTATTAATAGATATTTGTCCTTTTTTGAAGGTCTTTCTTCTTGTCCCACTGATAAATAAACAATGAAAATCCAAAAATAATTTATGTTTCATGCATACAGTGCGAGTCGATGAAGCCCAGTGGGCCTACACATAGAGCCTTCTCTAGTCCAAAGTCCCATCAGTTTAGGGACAATTTAGGCCCAGTAGGCTTGGGTATAAAGCCCCTTCAAGGTCCCTTCCCTCCAGTATCCCCCTCTTTTTTCCTTCATGTCAACATGAATGTATTGCCCTTCTGAAATCAAATAATTGAAAAATATGATAATTAAGGAAATAATTTTTGACGTCCTGCTAAGTTGGTTGGTGATCACGTCGATCCTGGGTCCGTCCCTGCCGTAGAGTGCAATGCGTCGTATTAACAACTTAAAATTTAATGGTGAGTCTACCACGGTTAACTGAAAAAATAAACATCGTTGTTTGTGAAAGGAGGAGTGTCATCATCTTATCAAGCTTATAAGGTTTTTTTTTCCTGTTCTTGATTTTCTTGTGGTTCATTGAACTCAGGTGTCCTCGAGAATCAAGTTTGCAGTCCTATGTTAACGTTCCCTCCCAGTAAAATTAATCAGGCTCTCAGAACCGAAATCAACAAAAAATCAAAAGTTGAGATTTGTGATTGATCCTCCTCTCATCAAAATCCAAGGCTATGTTTGATAGCCGGGTTAGGGATTGGGATGGGTAGAGTTAAGATTTTACACCCAATGGATAACTGCATTACATTTGGTAACGAAGTTAAGTTTGATTAAGTTTAATTTAAAGAGATGAAGACAAAAATAGTTGTGAAAAGTATGTGAGAGAATTTGAAGAAGAAAATAAAAAAAGTAATGATTGTGCTGTTAAATTGAGAAAAAAAATATTGAATAGTTAAGAGAATTTAATATTAAAAAATTAATTGTACTAATAGATAAGAAAAAATATAAAGAGAATTTAAAGGAAAAGATATAATAGTAATGTTTGTGTTGTTAAATTAATGAAAAAGTAAAGTTAAGTTAAATTTGATTGTGTGAATAAATATAGTTAAAAGAATACTCCAATATGGTATTGGGGTATTCAAGGTTTGGAATTGGGATATTAGAAGGAAAATGACCGAGGAATCCTCATCATAATTATTTTAAGTACAAATTAAATACTTTTAAATTTCGCAAATAAGAAAATAATTTCATAATTTTTTTAAGAAAGAGGAAAACTGTAACAAAGAGAAGTAGAGGGCGTCGGCCCCCAATTCTGGCGACCACCGCCCTGGTGAGGTGGCAGACGACCACAGAGGTCGCCGGCAACTAAGACCGGCTAGTGGTTGCTGGAATGGGGGGACAACCATGTGGGAACAACCCCCCTTCTCTCTCGTCAAAGAGATAGAGAGAGGAGGCAAAGGGGGACGCCCGCGACCTCGATTGACATGGTGGTGGTCGAAATTGGACCATCCGTGCAATTTGTGTGCTATTAACTAGTCAATCTTGATTTTAGAAATTAATAAATAAATTCATTTATAGTGTATCCGTGCAGTCTTTATTTTAGTAAATGGCTAAGTATATCGAATGGCTTTATCTTGTGTTTTGAGAGGGCCTATATTACTTTTACTTGGGATATCGAACTTCTTTAAATCATACTTTGCAGAATGCAAGTTGTAGCAATGTCATGGGCGCCTTCTTTTTTTTTTTTTCCGTCTATAGAGTGAGGCGTGAGAGAAATTGTTTGTAGCCGGATGACTTTATTTTGCGTTATGATAAGGCCCTATGGTACTTTTGCTTTGGAATTCGAATTTCATTAATCCATGTTTCAATGATTGGTAAAATTCGTGCATTTATTTTGTGAATTCGACCATGTCCGTTTTATTTTCTATGCAATGGATAAAATTACTTTAATTGTGAGGTCGACCTCTTGAAGGAAGGGTAGAGGAACGATTTTGTCCTTTATCATTCATGACAACCATAAATTGAATTTTATTTCAAATAAACACAAAGTGTATAGCAATACTAGTATTTTCTTTTTTGTAATCATAATTAATTTGTGATAAACTTTAATTTAGGTGGCGTGAAGTAGCGAGAAGAGCTGTGACAACGACAGTAGGTATGCGAAGTCTTCGATGATAAATGGAGGTAACGTCACCAGCAATGGCAGAGGTCGACGGAGGCCAAATTTCCAGCACAATCCAAGCTTCTTGCAAGTTCGTTTGGAAGATGAAAAGAAGGAACGGAAGAAGTACATAGAATATGAAAAGATGAATATGTACCATCGGGAACATTGAAGTAATTTTTTAAAAAAATGATGGCAATAATAGAAATTCATACATAAAATAAAGTAAGTGAACTTTCATAAAATAAAGTAAGTGAACGGACAACTTAATCAGGAGTTAAAGGTGCTTGAATGGGCTAATTCTAACGACTAACAATATTAAATCAGGAGCTTGGGGTTTCAAAATCAAATAATGCCAATTCGCTCTTTAGAATTTATATCTTATATATATAAATTTTAATATTTATATGCTATTTTGGAGTTTGAAGACGAGAAGTCTTTCCTTTTCAAATTCTTTTTTCTTATTTCTTGTGCATGAAACAATTCCTTTCTAATAGTTGAAAAAGTCTCTTAACAATGAGTTGAAGGTTTACCAATTGGTAAAATTGTGTTCATCCTAACACTACGTCTTGTTATAATATATAACTAGTCACAGGCCCGCGCTTTGTACGGGCATCCGCGAATTGTATTTTTTAGTTAAGCATTTGTGAATTAAATTTATGAAATTTAATTTACCAAATGTGATAAAATAAACAGTTGAAATGTATTCAAAGATAAGGTAATTGTAAAATACAGAAATTCAGAGATAATTGAAAATTTACATTATTAAAACCCTATATCACCTTGTCTTAAATTAATGAATTTATTATATTTTACACTTAATAATTTCTTTGGCGTTTCATTAAACAACATCGTTAGTAATTCTGATTTGAAGAATATATCTTATTTTACGTTTAATAATTTCTTTGGCCTCGGTAGATTCATGAAACGGAAGCTTCCACCGTTCTGCATATTCTACACAGAATTTAAAAATATGAACTTCGCTGCAGATCATTATGATAGAAGCGACTTCTAATGGCCGTACTATAGAAATCAGATCCGAGAACAATCCTTCTGAAGCAATGGCCATATCTTCATGATTATTTCATACATGTCATCAACGATCAGAGAAGCCTTTAGACCATATCTCTCGTTAAAATGGTTATAGATACCATTGATCCTGCACCGATAATCCAAATAAATAAAAATCAGCTCCTTTATATAAACACGTCACGCGGGAAAGTCTAATTGATAAAAACTTATGTCTCAGAGAATGGCATCTTGGTGTTCTTGTGAAGATTTGAGACAGCAATCCGAGTTGCCAACTGAAAGAGAGGTTAAGTATACACGTCAAAATTAAACCTTGAAACCCCGTTGATCAAAAACCAATTTTAATAACAATGAATTAACCATACAGATAATACGCAGAGCCTCAAATCTATTACCGCTCATCAGCAAAAAAACCTAGACCACAACATAGACCAATTCCTTTTAATGAGCAGAAAAGAAGCATGAATTACACCAATCCCATATAGTTCGAAATTAACAATAAATGACCAATAAACAAACGGTAATTCTGGGTCTGCAGCCTGCAACTTAGGGTAATATCCTCCTTCATGAAACCCACAGAGTAAGATACAGAGATAGCGAGGACTACTCACGTAGGCATAATTGGGGTGGTTGGCAGTCATGAAAGCAGTGGTCCCGGCCGCCCACTCATCAAGCTGAATGGTGGTGACGCTCTTGTACACTCCAGCACACACCTTCTGGGACATCAACACGGGGTCTCATTGCTCGGTCTAGCAATACGGGGGAGAGATGAATAGGGAGGGAACACCAGAGAAAGGAGTGAAGAGGAAGAAGAAAGCAGACACACAGACAGACGTTCTTGCAAAGGCCATCCGTCTTCTTTAGATAACATATTTATTAAATATTTTCTAGCTTTAAATTCAATGGGAAGTTTCCATTGCCGGGGATATGAAGTGTGGATCAATCACGGAGTGAGGAATTGCTCGATAATTCTATGTGGCGAATTCTCATCGAACAAATACTGGCTCCTCATCACATGGCTTGGGAGCTTATTTTAAATACCTATAATAGACTAGTTGATATTCACGTATTACGCAGTAATCTCTTATCAATTTTTATATGACTATACATAGATAATCAACGTATATAAAGGAGCTATGAATGAAAAATTATGATATTTAAAGGAGCTGATTTTTATATAAACACGTCACGTGTTTAGATTGTACCGAGTATATACATATAAACATTACAAATTGTAAATTAGAGTTATGAATGAAAAATTATGATGACAAAGAATAATATAGTCTCATGGAATAATATATATATTAAAACAATAATAATGTAATATATATATATATATATATATCGGTATGTATAAAGAGCGAGAGATGGCATATAGATATATAGGGTTAAGGTGGACTAGAATGATATATCTCTTGCTTATAAGATTTTTTGCACATTAAACATAAAATAATATCACATATCTCAAGAAATTTTTTTCAATTATCGAAAAAACTTTTAATTTTTTAAAAAATTCTTTAAGTATTTATTATTACATACAAGTAATGTGGAGGACTAGAGAAAATGTGTTGAATATGTCACAAATAAAATATAGTAAGAGTGCATTTAACTGGAATTGAAAGGTTAATTAACGGAGAGCTGAAGGCTTACGTAATGACTTACGTGGCGCAACTACATCCCGCTCCTTGGTTTTTATATATTATAATGATTGACCTCACATTCGAGAAAGAGAGGAAATACCAATAACATACAATAAATGGATGAACATATTTATCGAAAGAAATAATAGATGAATGGGCATAACTTAATCCTGATAACAAAATACTATAAATTATATGTAATATATAAAAGCATGCGTAACATGTAAGAATGTACCACTTAAGATGAGCCTTTAATATGATTGAGTGACTTTTCTAATCACTATTAAATGGGAAAACAAATTGTAATGTCGCCTTACTAATGGTAGTTCAAAAGTTCCTTCTTACTGGAAGCTATCCAAAAGTTTTTAACTCACAGAAATAGTGAAGTCACAGAAATACAAAAGCTTCTAACTCAGGAAATTTTAAAGTCACTAATTTATGGGCCGTTTGGATTCAGAGTTAAAATTACTTTGATTTTGATTTTGATTTTGATTGTGGAAAAAGACAAATGAGATGTAGTTATAAATTTGACTTGGGAAACGTGTGTTTTTGTTGTGTAGTGTGTTGAGTTAAAGTTAAAGTTAAAGTTAAAATCAAATTTCGAGAAAACAAACGGGGCTAGGGGATGGGTATCTCTCTATTTCTACGGGATGAGCATTTTTTTTTTCGGTGTACTCTAATATTCGAAAGTTCAATTGACCTCGACTAATTCAGTTTGAATGAGTTTACCTATTAAGGAGTAAAGCTCTCAAATTAAGCAATTTATTCATTCACAATACTTGAATTCAAAATCGAAATAATCGTCGATTCACTTCAATCATCCCATATTAGTTAATGATTATATATATTACTTTCTTAATTTTGGGAATTCTTTCCTTTAGACCACTTGAGTGTTTTGTATGAAAAGGGATGTGGTGACGGATAAATTTCTGAACCGAATTTAATTTGTTAAAGTTAGAATTTGCTTTCCTCATTTTGTTAATGGTAGATTTCTCTTGATTGTACATTACTAAATGCTTTTGTACGAAATAGAATTTGGCGGTGGTTAACTTTGTTGTTGTTATATTATTAAATTTCTATTAAGTGCATGGTAGTTGTAAGACAAAAAAAATGTATTATTATGTAAGTTGATATTGTCGAGATTTACGAATCAGTTAATCACTAAATATTAATAATAACTCAATAAAACAAGTAAAATTACAAATTTTACAGGGTATACTGCACATTAGGCAGAGTAATCGATGAGATGAAATTCGTTTCACACATCAACTATTCACATTATGTTGCATATCAACTACTCGTAATATTGCATATGTCCCGTTTTCAATAGTGATTATCATTTCATTACATTCAACTAATCCAGTTTGCACGTATGCATAGACCTTTCGTCTAGCTTTTGCTAATTGAAAGGGTTTCATTAATTATCTATCACCATTTTAGCACGAGATTTAGGATTTTTTTCGCTCGAAACACACTCTAGACATGTCAAATTTCCGACATAATTAATCCCACAAAAAAAATAAAAGGGTTAATAACAAAAAAAAGTACAAACTTTTCATATTTTAATAATTTTAGTGCGAATTTTTTTTTAATTTAAAAATGCACAAACTTTCGATTTGATAACAATTTTAGTATGACGTCAAATTTTTCGTTATTTTTTTATGGAATCGAGGCCACAAATGAAGCCGACAACTCCAATCGGGGGGAGGGGGACGCCGGCAACCTCAACCGGGGGGTGGTGGCCAAAATCGAGACATAGACTTCTGAAATCGGGAGAACTCTCAAATTGTGAATTTTTCCTATTTCGGGCCATTACTCCCCGATTTGGGTCGCCGGCGCCCTCCATGGCTTTAATTCTGTTCAAATTAATGAAAAATTTGACATGTTGTTAAAATTATTATCAAATTGAAAGTTTATATATTTTTATGTTAAATAAAAAAAATTCGTGTTAGAATTATTAAAATGTGTGTAAGTTTGTTTGATTGGTTGGTTTTTTTTTGGGTCTAACCCGGAATAAAATGAAAACTGGGAGCTAGAAAACGAGTGGTCGTCCCCCGATTGTCTCTTTCCTCCGGACCTCGCATATACCATAGCCGGACGATCCACAACCATGCTTCTCCCACATCCAGCCCGCCTCCGCCATGGCCGCCAAGACCCTCACTTCACTCTCCATTAGCTGCCCTTCTCTCTCTCAACACCTCGCGAGGCCCAACCCGAGTCAGCTCCTGCTGCCTGTTCCCTTCCGTCTCAAGCGCAAGGCGGCTACCGCCGTGACGGCCATGTCATCCACCGCCACCAAGGTTGTCCCCGCTGTCATTGTGGGCGGCGGCCGCGTAGGCAGAGCCCTCCAGGACATGGGAGGCGGCGGCGACGTGCTTGTGAAAAGGGGGGAGCCCGTGCCGGCCGATTTCGAGGGCCCCATCTTGGTCTGCACAAGGAACGATGATCTCGAGGCCGTTCTCGAAGCTACCCCACGAAGCAGATGGAGCGGTACCCTTCTGCTACCTTTTCTGCAGTTGCTTGATGTTTGTTGGTTCGGTGTTCTGTGCTTTGTTGGGGATAATTCGTCCATTGACTGCGAGGATTGAGTAAAGTTTGAATTTTTCTGCTTGAGATGGTCACTTGATGCTTTCTACACAATCGGCTTCTTTTGAGCCGTATCGGGTCATCTGCGGATCAGTTGCTGTATATTGACGATCTAGCAGATTTGGTTTTCTTCCAGAACGGGATGCTGGAGCCGTGGCTCGAGGGTAAAGGCCTCGGCGATGCAGACCAAGTTTTAGCTTACTTTGCTGTGTCAAAGCTCGGGGAGCCACCCGTTGATGGGAAGACGGATACCAACCCGGAAGGACTCACTGCAGCTTATGGGAAATGGGCCTCTGCCGTTGCTGGAAGGTTGCATGCTGGAGGTCTCTCCTGTAAGGTGTGTGGTGTAGATAATTAAGCTATATCTTTCATCCAAATTCCTGAAAATCAACCATTGCAACACGGATTATGCCATGAATTAGGGTAGGTTTTGTTGTTTTGAAGAGAATATTGATTGGAGCAAGCGAAAGATGTCGATAGAAGTTCTCTTTTTATAAGAAATGAGATGCAAAATCGAGGCCTAAGAGCCATAAAATCTATTGGAACATAAGTTATTGAGCTTTGTTTTTCCTTTACCTGCAAGGAACAACTGGTCCAGTTGATCTTACGGTCCGATGGGAAATTTTGTATTTCGTATTGTCTGAGCAGGTTCTTGACAAGGAGGCATTTCAGAAGCAAATGCTGGAGAAGCTTATTTGGATTTCAGCTTTTATGCTTGTCGGAGCGCGCCATCCCGGAGCAACTGTGGGTGCTGTGGAGAAAGAATATCGTTCCGAAGTAAGCCTAGTAATTCTAGTTGAAAGTTCATTAGAAACAACTCATTCAATTTTGTTTATTTTGAGTGCTGTGCGCTTCCGTTGCATACCGAGGCTATTTCTTACATAGGTCTGGTGTGAGTGAACTGAAAGACGCTTGGGAGTATTGGATGGAGGTGGTTTGCGAGTTTTCTCTTAATTTGTGCTTTTGCTTTCAGGTATCGAGCCTTATTGCAGAACTTGCATCTGCAGCTGCCGCAGAGAAGGGCTTAGTGTTCGAAGATGCCATGGAGGACAGGTTATGTGCTTACTCACGAGCTGTAGCTCACTTCCCAACAGCCGTAAAGGAGGTAAGACAGACTCTCTTTGTCTAATGAGCGAGTTCTGTTTTAAATTGGCAATCCTTTTCTGTTCCCCGTTTCACCGAGCATTGGTACTCTCTGTTGCTGACAGTTCAACTGGAGGAACGGATGGTTCTATTCGCTCTCTGAGAAAGCAGTCGCGCAAGGGAAACCTGACCCATGCCCACTCCATACTGCTTGGCTTAGAGAACTGAAAGTTATCTGAGAACTTGCATCTATTAAATGTATTGCTCAATGGATGTATTCGTTGTTACATATAATGGTTTGTTTCCAAAGATCTAGGTTGATTCATTGTGGGCTATCGACTGCAAATCTCACTAAATATAACTGATTCCATGCATTCTCTTGAGGTCATGAAAGAGGAGCAGAAATGCAAGCAGCGACTGCTGATTAGAGAGTGTGAAAAAAAAGTGATTATTCGATCAATCGTAGTACTGTTTCGTAGTTTCCTTTTACAGATCTATATCAGTATTCTATTTGAAATACTGGCTACTAATACAGTCCGATCAGGGGCTTAACTTTGCCATAAGGGGGCATTTGGATCGAGTATTATTAGATTACTGGGAAAATTAGCATTACAGGGAAAGTTGACCTGCTCATTGTTTTTACATGGAATATAGGCCGTAATGTGATAGTCATGCTACTTGGGAAAAGGGAATTTGTTGCAGGACTGGTACAAACGACAATCAACTGTACAATTAGCTGTTTTTTTAACTCTTGCCGTGCCGCTACAATTTACCATCTACTGATAGATATGCACATAGTATGCTGTTTCTTAACTCTTGCAAGTGCTGCGACAAATTATAGTCAATTGTTTCTTAGCTCTTGCACACAAATTACAGTCGATTGCGCCCGGGATCCATTTCGCAATATCAAGAAACTTTTGACAGAGAAGAGACGGCAAAGAAAGAGGATGAGAAAAGAGAGAAGTGGAGAAGGATACACGATTGATGGAGTAGCGGATAAGAACACAAAGAAGATGATGAGAAAGGAGAGAAGTGAAGGACAGACGATTGATGGAGAAGCGGAGAAGAACACAAGACGATGAGAATAAAGAGGTGGATATGGACAGACGACTGATGGAGGAGTGGAGAAGAAGACGACGATGATTGGTGAAGCTACGTCATTGAAATTGTAGCCAAACATATCAATGTTCTTGATAAAGTTTGAAGATCCGGTAATCTTCAAACATTACATAGAACCAAACAGCCCCTAAAATCGGCTTCCTTGGCAGGATTGTGGCTGAAGGTTTTCAGAGAGTGCTTGACAGGTTTCTGTGGTCAAGAAGAAATCAACTCATATAGAGAAGTACACCAAACTGTAAGGATTCCAATTACAGATGTTCCTCACTACGCCCAGCAACTGGCAAAGATCCAATATCAGAGTTTCCAGAAGAAGATGAATTAACATGAGACTCAAAATTAAATTACATTAGCTGGAACTTAGCATTTCTTGAGAATCTATTTCAGCTATTTCTACATATGACCAAATTCCAAATTCTAAGTTGAATGTGGATACAAAAATACTATATTTCAAATCACAAGCCCTTTGAGACCGAGAACTCGCCAAAACCAATAATAGGGAAATATATCCAGCCAATCTTTCACAATCAATATCAAAGAAACTTCAGTTTGCCCTTGGAAACAGAATTCTTGGCCATCTGGAGATGGCATTGTGCTCTTTGGGCGCCCGTTAACCCGGAACATGACCCAGAAGCCCCCAAAGTGATGGCAAAGTAGAGATAAATAGTGCAGAGGAAAGTCAACAGTGCAAGTGCTGTCAAGAGGAACCGATGCCTCTGAATGAGAGTTGACCAGCTGCCCAACTCGTCTCGCTGGAACTGCCTCCTGAATGATGGGGACCTCCTGTGAGGCGAAGATAATACATTGTCAAGAACCATCCCTTACTGGATCAGTCTTCCTCCCCAAACCTTTAAGTTACTATAACCTGTGGAAGTTCAATGTCAGTGGCAGAAGGCTTTAATTTGGTTTGAACTGATGCTGATGAGTACAGATATTCTCAACCAAGAGAAATATTGCAAATGGAAACATCATAGTGTTTCCATGAAAGAAGGCAAAAGGAATGGATGTCTTTCCACCGTGAACGACGCAATTAAATGTACTCTCATGTCTAATAATCATCATAGTGCATGCGTAAAAAATCCATGCAGCGACGGGATGGAACTGAACAGAATGGAACTAGATATTCTCCCCCAAAGGGTAAAAGAAGTTTAAACGATAGGATCACTCTACTGCATATAACAATAGCCTATTTCCATCCGTCTCTCTCCAAGCTCATTTGAGATAAATGTAAATCATAATGGTCTAGAACTAACTAATAATATCACCATTAGCAGGGGAAATATGAAAAATGCATCGTGAAAGAGAAGTGCAGAATTTCTTATTAGAAAGAATGCATTCAGAGCCACACAGTTCATGCTGAGAGATGCCATATATTCCCAGGGCCAGGACCATCCATGCTGATGTGATGGATCCTAAGACACCAAGTCATATATTGGTGATCGTAATTACTGATAGCTTCTCTCAGAATGCAGTGCCTAGAAACAAGTGCAAGAGCGATCTACTTAAGACCAAAGAACAATGGAAGACCCTTAAATATACAAAACACTGGAAAAGAAGGCTGAGTGACTTAGACGTCAAGGAAAGAAGCATGTGTTCCTATTTGTCAAAGGACCCTGCAAACCCAAAGACAGAGTAAGACCAGCCATCAGAACCGGGCAACCCTCTCATTCCCCTCGCCCACCATAAGCTCCGAGGTCCCTCTCAATCTCACATCAAGTCCTTCCTCCCTCCACCTATGATCTATCTCTTGCACAAATGTAATTATGACATGTAATCTTTCAAAGGCCTCAACCTCAAGTACCTTTGGGTTTAGTTCAATAGAAAAGCAATGCTACCCAAAGACCAAAGACGCCCTATGAAGCGCGCTCTTTCATCCTGTTCAAATTGATTAGGTAAAGTGAAAGCAAGAAAAAAACAATCTCCAAGCACATATCAGAAGTGCACAGATCCTAAACAAGACACATTAAAGGCAAAAGTTAATGAAGACTGCCATGTGATTTACATCTGCACAAAACAAAGATCGAGGTCGCACAACCATGTTGTGCCATCTCTGAAAAAGCTTTTCCACTTTGTCAATCATTCGTGCAATGCTAGTGAAAATGTCTTCTTAAATCCAAGTATTCAGCTTCTCATATCAAATTCGCAGGTTCTTCATAGAGGCTAGATCTTTTTGTCTCTGTCACAATCACACCATCAAGAAAACCCAGCTCCAACCACAGCAGAACACTTCACAATCAACAGGATAAACAAAAAATCCACACCCCAAAAGCACATATTTCCCATCCCAATCCCTCAAGAACGCAATCCTAAAACAAACCTACGTTTCTTCTGTCAGATCTGACAACAAAGCTCTCATATTTTCCGAAAAATAGAAACAGGGACAGCAAAACAATAAGGGGAGAGAGACAGGGACAGAGAAAGAGAGAGAGAGAGACTTACGATCGACGTAAAGAGGATCTCCCGAATTGATGGGCACTCTGGTTTCCTCTCTACGAACACGTAAAAGCCCTCTTACCCTTACCTCTACAAGTCTCAATCTCGCTATGGAGACCCTCTTGCTTAGGCGTGGAACCTCTCTCCTCTCCTCCTCCGTATGTCTCGGGAGTGAAAGGGGGGAGAAAGAGAGGTGCCCGATTCAGCAGAGAGGGCCGTCCACGGACTTTGAATCCAAGATTAGTCAAAGGAGAGTGGGGAGATCTCTTCACAGATACAAAGGTCGGAACTTGGTGAGGTTATATTAAATCAAGAAATAAGCCAATAGTGGAATGTCATTAATAGCGCCCAAGGAAATACTAAAACACTGTGGGCGTCCTGTCCTGTTGGATACGGAGTTGCCTTCTGGAGATGTCCAAAGGCTATCCCTAATCAGGGAAGGCATGTCCGCCTGCCCGTGTTTATTGATAATGTTCCTTCCTCGTAGTGGAAGACAGCTCGCCCGTTGTTTTTCCGGCAAAATATGGGCTAATTCTACTTCCCGCCCCTAAGTTTCATGTTTGTCCACTCTGCTCCTCACATTTTACATGTGGTCAATCTGCACCTTAGATTTTTCAAGCCTGATGAAACAATCCACTCGTCATGAGATAAACCATGCGTGTCACCAATTCGGCCCCTTTTCCCTTATAGGTTTCACTTTGCAGCAAATCCAGATGCATGGGAAAGCTTGATGTAACATCGTCATCGATATGCTAGTAGTACACAATGCAAAATTTTTATGATCATGTTGGTTTCAAAATTTTCGTGATCATATTGGTTTCAAAATTTGTGAAAAAGGGAGAAGTAGTCTCAATTAGAAATGCCATTTATGTATTGAGCTCGACAGCAGTATACATGGTTCTCTTTTCATATATTATGAATGATAGAATTTACAAAATTCTACAGAGTTAGACGAGAACTACAGTACGAAATCTAGATTGATGGAGCTAATACTACTCACGTTATATACGGAGAATTCAAAATGAGACGACCTTCCCAATGATTATGAGGTGCTCAGTCCTTGAGTACTATGGATAACTCGGGATTGTATAACTAGAAAACTCTCATCTCTAGTAACGAATAAAGTGATCACTGAAAGTACTAATTTTCAAGATAATTAGAATATTGTGCGTACAAATATTTGCATTGATAGTATCCCCCACTTTCCTATTTATAGACTTTCATGGTCTAATTTCCTCTCTTTTTCAAGCTCCACATGTTCGAGAAGGTCCTAGTTAACATTTGTGATGATCATATACAATGTCGATGAGCAATTCTTGAAATAACCGCTCGGAGATGTGGTTGATAAGTGCTCTAAAATACCTACGTGAAACATGCTTTTAAACTCATAAGCTAAATTGCTTCTGAATGGGTCTCAAACAAGGGCTTGAGTGATAGTTTATGATCAAGCCAATTAGCTCTTTAAAAAGGTACGAGCTTCTTATACTTTCAGTTTAGGCACACTTCATATAGTCCACGCATTCAAACTGACTCAACGGAACGTAAGTGCTACCTATATTATATTTTTAATAATCACTACATACGTACGGCGCATACATATAGAATGAAAAAAGAATTTTGGGAACTAATTTGTACAAACTATATTATTGTCCGACTCTTTTCTTGATAATAATATGAGATATTTGGTGCACACCGAAGCTAAAGTCAGGGTAAATATTGAGTAACCCATGAGAAGTTATCTATTGTAATACCATGTGAAGTCAGCTTTAGGAGGTAGATTATACCAAATGTAGAATTTCCAAGGGATCGATTGATGAATATTTGAGCTCTATGGTGCGAAGTGAATGAAAGGAAAAATTTGTGGCACCAAAAGAAGAGAGAGAGAGAGAGAATAAAAGTTAGCCCGGAGAAAGAGGGAGAGGAAAATCCGGGCCGGGCTAGTGCGATTCCTGTATCATCGGGTCGGTAACCCGGGAAATTCGGATCCAAACCCGAAGACTTTCCTCGCCATGCCCGATCCACCGAGAAGGAGCAGAACAGAACAGAACAGAACATAACAGAAGTGGAGATAAGGTCAAGAATCAAACTCGGCGTCGTCGTCGAAAGTTCGTTCGAGTTCTCTTCCGACTTCCTCCGTTCCTCTCGTAGATTCCCAAAATCAGCCTGGTCGAGCTTCTGATTTTTTCTCCGGCACTTCTTTTTGAAATCCAACCTTTCTTTATCAGCTGATTTCGATCATGAGATTGATGATTTGTTAATCTGACTCTGATTGATCTCGTCGCTCATTTCGTGTTGGATCGGTTCAGTGTGAATCGGAAACTGTTGCTGTCGGATACTTTTGTTCATTCGCTTTTAGCTATTTCCCGTGTGTGATTTCCGAAGTTAGGGCTTTTAGCTACAAGTCCACGCATTCAAACTAACTCAACAGAACGTAAGTGCTACCTATATTATATTTCTAATAATCACTACATACGTATGGCGCATACATATAGAATGAAAAAAGAATTTTGGGAACTAATTTGTACAAACTATATTATTGTCCGACTCTTTTCTTGATAATAATATGAGATATTTGGTGCGCACCGAAGCTAAAGTCAGGGTAAATATTGAGTAACCCATGAGAAGTTATCTATTGTAATACCATGTGAAGCCGGCTTTAGGAGGTAGATTATACCAAATGTAGAATTTCCAAGGGATCGATTGATGAATATTTGAGCTCTATGGTGCGAAGTGAATGAAAGGAAAAATTTGTGGCACCAAAAAAAGAGAGAGAGAGAGAGAGAATAAAAGTTAGCCCGGAGAAAGAGCGAGAGGAAAATCCGGGCCGGGCTAATGCGATTCCCGTATCATCGGGTCGGTAACCCGGGAAATTCGGATCCAAACCCGAAGACTTTCCTCGCCATGCCCGATCCACCGAGAAGGAGCAGAACAGAACAGAACAGAACAGAAGTGGAGATAAGGTCAAGAATCAAACTCGGCGTCGTCGTCGAAAGTTCGTTCGAGTTCTCTTCCGACTTCCTCCGTTCCTCTCGTAGATTCCCGAAATCAGCCTGGTCGAGCTTCTGATTTTCTCTCCGGTACTTCTTCTTGAAATCCAACCTTTCTTTATCAGCTGATTCCGATCATGAGATTGATGATTTGTTAATCCGACTCTGATTGATCTTGTCGCTCAGTTCGTGTTTGATCGGTTCAGTGTGAATCGGAAACTGTTGCTGCCGGATGATTGTTCATTCGCTTTTAGCTATTTCCCGCGTGTGATTTCCGAAGTTAGGGCTTTTAGCTACAAGTCCGGAGCTGTTTGAGCTAGATTAGGTCACGATCACCTCAAGAGTTTCTCAATTGCGTTTGGTTTTTGGAGTTTATGCGCGATCGTACCAAAAGTAGTAATTTTGTTGCCTCTCAATTGGGGTTTTTGATGTTTTGGAAGACCGATAAGGCAATAATGTGAAATCTTGTGGGTTGTTTTGGTTTTAGGTTGAATTTGTTTTTGGGGGAGAAGAAGATGTGGGCGGCTTCTTGCCTCGCGTCATGCTGTGCAGCTTGCGCATGTGATGCTTGCCGTACGGTGGTGTCGGGAATTAGCAGGAGGTCTGCGCGGATTGCTTACTGTGGTCTCTTTGCTCTGTCTCTCATCGTTTCATGGATTCTCCGCGAGGTCGCTGCCCCTCTCATGGAGAAACTTCCTTGTAAGCCTCTCAATATAGCTTCTTGTCGGATCATTTCTCAGTTCAAGTTTATCTATTTTTATGTTGTAAAGGTGTCAAATTTTCTGCTGTAGAGAACAGAAGTTAGTGCTTCTGTTACGGAGCAAGACATGGAATCAAGCTCACATTAGCATTGAGCTTTTGTCGTGTGCTTTTTTGGTTACATTTGAAACTAATTCTATTGGATACTGATGCAGGGATTAACACTTTCAAGAAGGTCCCCAGCAGAGAGTGGTTTGAAACTGATGCTGTGCTGCGAGTTAGCTTGGGGAACTTTCTCTTTTTCTCCATTCTGTCCTTTATGATGGTTGGTGTGAAAACCCAAAAGGATCCTCGTGATAACATTCACCATGGAGGATGGATGATGAAAATTATATGCTGGTGCCTTCTGGTGATTTTCATGTTTTTCCTTCCTAATGAAATCATTAGCTTTTACGGTAAGTTCGTTTTCTCCATTACTCAAGACTTATAATTAGTATAGTACCGTTCATAGTACTATTAATGCTTGTGGTTCTCTTTTTCCTTGAGCTTTGTAGCATGAACTGTAATTCAAACTCATGCACGTACTAAGTGCCTCGATGAGCTGGTAAATTGTCTTTATTACATTAATTTTGGCTGACATCAAGCAGTTTCTGTAGATTAAGAAAACGAGTGGGTAACTGCTGAAGCAATTATAGTTATGCTGATAGATCGCTATTCATCTTGTAGATCAATGAAAGGATATATATAAATTTATCGAGTCTTATCTTACTGTTTGCCCAAGTAGCTAATTTCTTGTGGGTCTGCAGAGTCCATATCAAAGTTTGGCTCAGGATTCTTTCTTCTTATTCAAGTTGTCCTCTTGCTGGATTTTGTCCATGGATGGAATGACAAATGGGTTGGATATGATGAGCAGTTCTGGTTAGTGCTTGTGGTTTTTGTACTCTTTTGTATGATTTTCTTTTTTTCCACCTTATGTTTGAACTTTTACATTATCTTCATTGCTTTGCTTCTTTTTCTCAGTAATTGAACAGATTTTATTTGCATGAACAGGTACATTGCCTTATTTGTGGTTTCACTTGTCTGCTATGTGGCAACTTTTGCCTTCTCTGGACTCCTCTTTCATTTCTTCACACCATCAGGACAAGACTGTGGACTAAATACATTTTTCATCGTCATGACTTTAATTTGTGCCTTTGTTTTTGCTATAGTTGCCTTGCACCCTGCGGTAAGTTTTTTTGAATTTTGTCCTATTATTAACTTATTTTTATTGGTATTCTACCAATAATTATTGCAATTCTAGATAGAAGAACCTGAGGATTGTCTTGAGTTGAGTAAGATTCATCACATGCATGTTATCACTGCACTACTTTTTCATCATCCACATGATACAGTAGTAAGTGGACTAGTTTTAAAAAGCCTGCCAATGTGCCTAGCTGCAGCAGCAGTCATCAGCCTGTGAAACTCCTTTGGTTCCTTAGTTATTTCTAGTCTTGAACTATGACTTCATGGTTATCCCTTGATTCAGATAAATGGAAGCATTCTCCCTGCTTCAGTTATATCGATGTACTGCATGTACCTCTGCTACAGTGGTCTTGCTAGTGAACCAAGGGACTATGAGTGCAATGGACTTCACAAGCACTCTAAAGCTGTTTCCACAAGCACCATGACTCTGGGGCTGCTAACTACTGTTCTTTCAGTGGTCTATTCTGCTGTCAGAGCTGGTTCTTCTACGACTCTGCTTTCCCCACCAAGCTCACCCCGTGCAGGTACTCTAGAATTATTGTCTTTGCAACAATTGAAAAGATAAGAGTAAAGAAAGTCAACTCTGGCGTGTGATGAAATCTTCCGTGCGAAACCCAACATCTCTATTCTACTAAATTGTTTAGTATCTGTGACGGTTCCTAATGGAAGTGCGTTCCTGGTTATCTTCTTGGATATCTCGTTGCTTTGAGCCTATGAACTGAAATGCTTTCTAAGTTTTCAGCTTTTGTCAAGAATATTGGTAGTGAGGGATTCAAGCTTGAAAAGGCTGACCCATTAACATGGACTAGTTCCCCCGTGTTCCCTAACTCTGTGTTTTGCATTCGTGAAGGTGCTGGGAAGCCATTGCTGCCACTGGACAAGGTAGATGAGCATGAAGAGAAGGAAAAATCTAAACCAGTATCGTACTCCTACTCTTTCTTCCACATTATCTTCTCCCTCGCAAGCATGTACTCTGCCATGCTCTTGACTGGGTGGTCAACCTCGGTGGGGGAGAGCGGGAAATTGGTCGATGTGGGCTGGTCTTCTGTGTGGGTTCGCATTGTGACTGGGTGGGCCACCGCGGTTCTCTACATCTGGTCCCTCCTCGCTCCCATCATGTTCCCCGACAGGGAATTCTAAGCCAAACGTAGTTAGTACTTTTAACGATTCCGATGTTTGGGTTGTGTAAGTAAAGAACTCTCCAGTTGTATGGGTATTATCGACTTGACTCGGTGTGAACTAGAGGCTCAAGCCTCACTTATCAGGAATTCACCCTCCCTCTTCTCTGTATAAAAAGGTTGAGGTGTGTGGAAATTGAAGAACCACTTGAATATGCTGGCACGAATTATTTTGTATAATTTCATATCGAATTTAAATTAAGTAGACACGAACCAATAGATGGTAAGAACAAGAGTAACCTAGTAGGGTGATGTACGTGTATAAGGAAGCACTTAGGGGCAATTCGTTCGACAAATTTTAATGATCAAGCTTTAGTATTATAAATTTTCCTTTTCTTCTTGATGAATTTTTTCTTTTTTGATGAATGTATAAACTTTCCTTTTGTTCTTCATCTTCTGTAACTACCAAAGTTTAAATTCGCCAAATTTGACACAATGAATATATGTACAGTACAAGAAACGTTATCTTTTTCACCGAAAAAAAAAAAAAACGTGACCTTTTTCTAGGTACTAGTCATAGGCAACTGAAATTTGACTCGTGTTACGCTGTGAATAGATACAACTGGACATTGATCCGAGTTTTTTTATTTCAATAAATAAATAAAAGAGTATTTTGTTTCTATTTTTCTCTGGTTGATTAGTTTTCTAGCAATATCAATAATAACTAGGGCAAAGTTACCGCGGCAGATTTTCGATCAATAATTATGCGCTCGTAATTTATGCACACTCGATATTACATATAATCTCAACTTATAATAATAGAATTCTAATTATGAACTCTTTATAGTTAATAAAATTTTAGAATTCTTATATGGTATATTGGTACATATACGATGTAGAAGTTAAATATCTCTATATACTTTGTCCAAATTTTATTTTGAATAGTTAGATAGCTATTTATATTTTATTAGGTCATTTTGCTCAACCGGTATTCGTAACCAATAACTCGTGCATTTTACGGGCATAATATATATATAAATTTGACAACAACGTAATAAATAGGGTTAGAAAGGTAAATGTTTAAATAATGTAGGAAAAAGACAGTTTTGGTCCCAATCTTCAGCATTTTTGTTATTTTGGTCCTAAACCATTTTTTTCTATTCTTATCCTCAACCTTTAGCATTTTTGCTGCTTTGGTTCTATAGTTACCTTTTCCTGTCAATTTTGCTGACGATGCAATTAAAAAATAATTTTAAAAAAATTTAAATTTAAATAAAAAATAATGAAAAATTTTAAAGAAATAGAAGAAGAAGAATCGGGAGAGGGGGTGCCACCATCGGTCACCCAACCCCGATGGTGGTCGCTATCGAAGTTGGAACCCCGATGATGCGTCGTCATCAAAGTTGATAGAAAAAGTAACTGTAGAATCAAAGTGGCAAAAATGAGAAAGGTTGAGGATAAGAATAGGGAAAGAAAAAGGTTTAGGACAATGGCAAAAATGCTAAAAGTTAAGGATCAAAACTACCTCTCTCCTAAATTATTAAGCATTTACTTTTCTAATAATATTTAGGGATTTTTACCTCAAATGACTCATGATTTATCCGTTTTATCAAATCTATCATATATTTTTTTTGTCAGATATATCATATGGTTTACTTTTTGCATCAAATCTATCCCGACGTTATCTTTTCCATCAACATCTAATGGCCGTGCTGACGTGGCACGTGGAGGGATAGTGGGCCACACTTGCCACGTGGGCGCCATGTCAGCACAGTCGTTAGATGTCGACGGAAAAGATAATGTCAGGATAGATTCGATACAAAAAGTAAATCACGAGATATATTTGATAAAAAAAAACATATAATAGATTTGACAAAATGGGTAAATCATGAGCCATTTGGGATAAAAACTCATAATATTTATTGTCTTGTTGTCAAGTTTATACTATGCCCGTGCAATGCACATGTTATTGGTTAGAGTGGTTATTTTTATATGGATTTTTAAAAATCTTAAAATCATAATGGAAATGTCCATTGAGTTATTCTTAAGTTGAAACCATTTGCATACAATAAAAACTTAAGGTTAATTGAAAATGAATTATAATACCAAATATAGATGAAGAAAATGCTAATACTTAGAAAATATATTACATTTTCTTAAATATTACATACTAAATTCTTCTTACAAATTCTTACTTTTAATAATTTTTATATAGATTTATCTTTTGCTATTTCAAAAATGTTCAAAATTTAAACATAGTTATAGTGTATTAGTATATCTCTATTGTAGTTACTGATTATGTCGACAATTTTTGTATAAATATGTTATTTTAATAAGTTGTATTTTTCTATATAAATTTTGAGATTACATTTTTGAAATCAAGAATGTGGTTGTATAATGACATTGTTAAGCATTTAAAGATTTATATGCATTTACTAATTTAATCCTAATTGTATATACATTTACCTTCACAACCTTATACTATATATAAAATTATTTTTTTAGCCCTATTTATTATGGGGATATAACTATATATATATATATATATTATAAGCTAGAGATCTAATTAATTTTATAAAGTCGAATATATTAACTTTTGTTCTATAGATATATAAATATACTAAATCTATTTTAATTACATATAAATTACCACTGTATTTATTTATAATATATAAATTTAGATAATTCCTCTGCATTAACTATCTTGTGTTTTTAATATTTTACTATTCCTTACTAGTACCTCAAATGATTTGTTAGATATATGTAATATCAGCAAATTATTATTTCTTATATCCGCTTATTTGTTAGATCTTAAGGACATCTTAATGTTACAAATCAAATCAAGCTATTTAAATTGGCAACAAATTAAAACAAGCTTTTGTTTTGTCAAAGTGGGTTGATTTTAGGTGAGCGGCGCTTGTTATCCTCAGTGAAGTCTTTGTTGTGAGTCTTGATATCGAGTTTTGTCATAATTTTACTTTGGAAAATATATATTCTTTCTAGCAAGTATCTATTATTTACTAATATAAGTAGTTATAGTGTTTCGATACATGATTCGCTTTTAAAATTTTAAATGGCTAATTGATACAAAGAATACTATAGTGTGCAAAGAGATGTTTAACTCAAACTTCAGTTGCCATAATAATTCATTTTTAAAATTTTGAGTGGGCAACTAACGAAAAAAGAAGAAGAAGAAGAAAACTTTAATGGATGAAATAATATTGAACTGAAACTTTAGTTGCGAAGTGTCTTTTTCTCCAATTGGACTGAGTATCATTTATTCAAATTTTTTTTGGTGAAAATCATTTATTCAAATTTTAAGGGAGGTCATTGGCATTTCTCCGATATAATTATTACAGTATGAGTATTTTATCTTAATATATAATTAAGTTGCAAATTTACAATTAATTTATAAATCACTAACAGTATAAGATTATATGTGTAGAATTTTCTAAATAAATGTATGTATGTAAGATGACAATTTAGAAAATATGTTTTAGTAGCGCCTAAAGTTAGATGTTTCTCAATTTTTTTTACGTATGGATCTTGTATATGATTAAACTTGTTTTGTTAAATAATGAGGGGGAAAAAAAGGATTCTTCTTTAGTCAGATCTTCCTTTTAATGTTTACATAATAAAAATAAACGTTTAATTTTTATGCTAGAGTTGTAAAATGTGATTTTCTGTTTTTGTGAATTGTCCTATATCATTACTTTTTCAAACAGATTACTTTAAGCAACTTACCTTTTTCCCAAAAATATGATATTGATTAATAATCATAAATGCGATGTATATGACCATATTTAATATTATCAATTACGTTGTTTTATAAGCCAAAGACCTTGCAAAAATCTTCTTGTCTCTGAGTTAAACAGTTTTTACAAGAGCCGTGCTCAAACTATGCGTGCATTTTGTAATATGATTTAACAAATTAATTATATCTTCAATATATTATGCACTATGGTATTCATAAGTCGAATGGGCTCTAACTAATCTAATTCGAGCTTGATTCGTCCATTGAGAGGTAAAGCTCTCCAATCAAGAATTTTCTTCATTCACAAGACTCAAATCATTATTATTTCCAAAAAAATATTCCAAATATGTTATTTTTGAAAATTGTAATTAGTAAGAGATAATAATGAGAAAATGTCTCGTGCTCATGGAGGAGGGAGATGGAAGAGAAGAAAGTGGGTGAATGGTCAAGAGAAAATAAGAGTAAAATGAATAGTTATTCAAGTAAAATTATAATTATAACATTATTATTAATTTGATGGTTGCTATTAATTCAATTTATTTTACTGAGTATTTTTCTTTCCCTCACTGAGGGCTTTAAGCAAACAAGGTATACACGTATCACCAACTTGCCCTAACTTTCTGTTTCTTCTTTAATGCCTCACTCATATAATCTTATTAATCCAATGGAGCAGATGAAGTTCGATGAGCAATGTCTTCAAACATAGTCGTATGACTTGCAGTAAACGTTTATATGCTTACCTGTACCCGTATATACGATTCTGCAAGAATTTCATGACTATAACAAAAAATTGAATTTGGTATTGGCTATCGACTGCAATGATCGTTATTAGAGAGGATCCACGTGATCACAAAAATACAATTAAATTGTCAGTTTCTGTGCAAACGACGGCTCATTTGATCAAGTTAGATGATCATTAAGCCAGTTATGGGAGAGAACCGTCATCCACTTGTACCTCTACTTGCTCGATTATTTTCATTTTGGTTCTCGCCACATCCTTGAGGGCATAATTGAGAACTTGGAAACAGGTTTGGATCATTTACTTTTGTTAGCAAAAAGGAAATATTGATCTCTATAAGTAGAGATGATGACTTGGATCCCCTCAACAATATTCAAAGAAACATGGGACTTATTTACTTGGATAAAATTTTTCAAAGAAAACAACCTCAACAGTATTCAAACTGTAAAATATACGTTTACTTACCTAAATCAAATAGCACTTTTTAGGGAAAAAAAAGATTTTCTTATTTCTAATAAAATTCAAAACAATTTGGAGAAGTATTTTTAGTAGTTTTTAAATTCTCTTTTCTCTTCAATTAGATTTAATAGGAAAGTTTGCAAATTTTTTTTATCTTTTTAATTATACAAATTATCTTCCCTTTAATTGGAAAATTTACAATTATTATTAGATATATTATTCGCATCTCAAACTCAACGGGAAAATAGCAAGTTTTGAATTTATAAATATGATTTCTCAATTTTCTTAGAGAAATAAATTTAAGAAAAGAAGATAAGCAAAGTGAGAAAAGAAAATTAAAAAGACAAGTAAATAACGAGATTCTCTCAAATCTTGAGGAATCTTTAGTTAGTTTGTTGACCCCTAATTAAGATGTTGACATATAACATTGCAAAAATGACATAAACATGCCTTATTAGAAAATTCCAACAATTTAAAGATGAATAAATTGGAACCGAGTCCTTTCTTCCAAATCAAAAAATGGGAAAATATGGAATTATTGCTTCTAATTATCTCTTTACATTTCGTCTGATTCGCTATAAATTTATCGTGAAAACTGAGCAAAGAATATGATCGAAAATATGATAAAAAGTTGTTTTAGTAGCTAATACGAGAAAATAGAAGATGAGTCGAAAGCAATAGAGAATGCAATAAGATCGAATATCAAAATGACCAAAACACCTCCTCGAGTCGTTAACCTTGCATCACAAGGTGCAAGACGTACGCGATATACGCCGCATAGCCACAACAAAGTGATCGAAGCTCCTCGCAACCCTTCTTTTCATTTCGTCAGTCGGAGGAAATAACTGATATATTTGTTCAATAATTGATATGTTTGTTCAAAGAGAAAAAATATGATACCTCTACACATATTTGTCTTTTTGAAAATTACAAAATAATTTTTCTTCAGTTGGCCGGAATACATATCATGAAGCAAATTATGTAAAATATAAGCAAATCACTTCAGATCAAATGAGACGAAAAAGATCAAATGATTTAATCGATCCATCGTATCGTAGATTATCCGGTCCCTCGATTCCACGATACGCGATGCACGTGAGCGTCACGTGCCGTCCATGCTGAGCACCTGAGCCCTCGCAGAGGAACACACAAAAATCTCCACCCCAAAAATAATAATAATAATAATAATAATAATAATTTTTAAAAATAAAATAAAATTCTGGCAGTAGATAGATACATATATACTGTATATGGATATACCAACAAACCAAGTGGTGGGATTCCTGCATGCAAGCAAACGTCTTCCCCCGCTTTCCCTCCTTCAGCTGCGATCCGATTTCCTCTCTCTCTCTCTCTCTCTCTCTCCCTTCGATCGTTTGCGAAAGATCTCATCCATCTCTCTCTCTCGTCTCTCGTCTGTCTCACGACTCACAAGAAAGTGTCATCGTCCATTAATGTCGCTCTAACCTTTTTCCTCCCTCCACCCCTCAACTTTCCACCTCGCCATCTCAACAACCTTAGCGTCATCTCCTCCTCCATAATCGGATCCCTACCGTGGCTGACGCTGTAATGTCCACCGCTTACGCTTAGCTGCCGCGCGCTCTCCCCAATCCAATCCTATCCCCTCCCGTTCGGTGAGATTCCTGTCCGCGATCCGACCGCAGGATGAAGTCCAAGCACGGCCGCGACGACGCCGACCGGGAAACCGAGAAGCGTAAGTACCCGATCGGCCCCGAGCATTACACTCTCTACGAGGAGGTCGGCCAGGGCGTCAGCGCCTCCGTCCACCGCGCTCTCTGCATCCCCTTCAATGAGGTCGTCGCCATCAAAATCCTCGACTTTGAGCGCGACAACTGCGATCTGGTATTATTCTCCCCTCGGCTCCCGTCAATCGTTCACCTTTTCAGCTCATAAAGTTGATAGAATACTCTGTTTCTTCTTCATTATTATTATTATTATTTTTAATATATATTACAACGATCCCTTCCCCCCCCCCCCCCCCCCCCCCCCCCCCAAAAAAAAAAAAGCGTTGAAACTGAAAATTGAAGCAAAGTTTGAATTTTTACATGCGCTTCTTCGGATATATCCTAATGGGTTGCAGGCGGATGTTCAATGACGATCTGTTGGGTCTCCCACGCGTGTAATTTTATTGTAATCTCCCGTTCTCTCACTCCCTGCGTCCTCGAATGTTGCCTCTGTTTCCGTACACACACACCCACATATGCACATATGTATGTCCATGGAGTTTTTGGTATAATTTCAAATACGCGTGGCTTGGGGTTGGAATAGTATGCTTGTGATGAATAGAAAAGGTCTATGACGTGTGTCACCCACAATCCCAAATCTCCTGAACAGAGCTCTTGTTAAATGCTCTGTCTCCCCATCAACATATCCAAACAATTGGGTTGGGTCAGCTTTACGCAGGACGCACAAGGATTAGCACTCTTATGCTCCTCTTATTCACCATTTCAACTTCAGTAGTTTAAGCAATTTAAATATTGTGTTTTTGCCACAAATATTCGTCGTGAAACATATGATTGTTTTGTTCTCCGCAGAATAGTATATGTCGCGAAGCGCAGACGATGATCTTGGTTGACCACCCTAATGTGCTCAGAGCACACTGCTCATTTGTCAATGACCATAACTTGTGGGTTGTCATGCCTTACATGGCTGGTGGCTCATGTCTTCACATACTGAAGGCTGCATATCCCGATGGTTTTGAGGAGGTTGTTATTGCTACAATCCTAAAGGAAGCGCTCAAGGGTTTGGAGTACCTTCATCACCATGGCCACATCCACCGAGACGTCAAAGTATGTACATGATTTTCTTATGTCATCGTTCTGTGTAAGTGTCAGATAATGCACACTGCACTGCGTGTACATGCAAAACCTTCTGTTTCCTGTATGTCTGGAAACTGGAATATATCTATAATACAGCCCCTATTACTGATCTAGAAAATAGGGAATCAAGTTTACCATAAAAACGATGGAGTTTGGAAGTTTGTTTTTTTAACATGTAGTCCATACTATGGCAAACATGACCTGTAAACATAGAGATGTTTATGATTGAAGATTAAGAATTTTCTTTTACATGCATTTTGCATAATTCAATCTGAAACTTCTATGTGATGACATTGATCGAATGAAACACTGTTACTGACTAGCTGACTGAAGAGCTTAGAAGACATAGTTTCTTGCTAATAAGTAAAATAGAGACTTCAAGGACAAATCATTGGGAATATTGTTTTTTAAACCTCAGTCAAACTAATTTATTGCACTCATGCGTTTCCTACTTTGCCTTTTTTTGTAGGCTGGGAACATACTTATTGATTCCCGTGGAGCAATAAAGCTTGGAGATTTTGGGGTCTCTGCTTGTCTTTTTGATTCTGGTGACAGGCAACGCACAAGGAATACTTTTGTGGGAACACCTTGTTGGTAAGGCATTTGAGGTTACTTGATTTACATGTTACAAAAGCATTAATAGTCTCTTTTGTTTCTAGATCCAAGTCCAAGCTTCTAATTGAAAATTAAAGAATTCTACCCCTGGATACATGGCCATTGACCTGTGGTTTATATATCCATCTCATTATATTTACAATTGGAACTTGCTGTGTCTACATTTTAGGATGGCACCGGAGGTTATGGAGCAATTACATGGCTATGATTTCAAGTTAGCAATTCATTCTTTCCTATAGTTTCTTTTGTAAGCTTCATTACAGTATAGCTTTGTGGAATATTACCTTATCCATTTCTATTCCTAATATTTCACACAGAGCGGATATCTGGTCTTTTGGTATAACTGCACTTGAGCTTGCTCATGGGCATGCTCCATTCTCAAAATATCCTCCTATGAAGGTTAATATACATATTATGCATGTTGTATTTGGCATCTCATTTTACTTGGTGGATTCCCATTCCATACTAAGATGAAGCTATCACTTTAGGTACTTCTCATGACCTTGCAAAGTGCACCCCCTGGCCTTGACTATGAAAGAGACAGGAAGTTTTCAAAGGTTTGCTTCAAGAAAATTGAACTTGGAACTTGAATGTGATAATCGCATGTCTTTTTAGTGGCTATACAGTTTCATACTTTTTTTCATGTCTCTGCAGTCTTTCAAGCAGATGATTGCGAGTTGCTTGGTTAAAGACCAGTCCAAAAGGCCAACTTCAAAGAAACTCTTAAAGCACTCCTTTTTCAGGCAAGCCCGGTCAAGTGATTATATAGCGCGGACACTTTTGGAGGGCCTGCCTGCTCTTGGAGACCGTATCCAGGCATTAAAGGTTCAGTGCGACTTCTTTTGGATCTGAATCCAAAGCTTTTGCAATGCTTGTCTGGTAGGTAAACACTTTCTAATTTAAATTTTCTTAGTTTTACAGAGGAAGGAAGAAGATATGGTTGCACAAAAGAAAATGCCTGATGGGGAGAAGGAGGAGATATCCCAGGTACCATTTCTTCATATTTTATTTGATAGTTCATTTTGTTTTAACCATGCTGAGAAGAAAATTGCTGGTTATACCCACTTCATCACCAATTTAGCTGAGATGCTACACGTATTCCATTTCTATCTTAGGTTTTGTGTGCCTAGAATATTCTTCAAAAGTTACTGATCAATTCAGAAAAGCAGTAGGAGTATATTAAGAATTACTTTGATAGATTTGACATAGTGGGATGAGATTCCACTTCCATAAAAGGTAAATATATTTTAACGATGCTGAAGCAGTTCATACGACAAAAAAGAACTGAACCACCTTAGTTGGTCTTGGATATTTTTTTAACTAGTTAACAATTGGGAGGATTATAATCGCTATTTACTGATTTAATTGTGAACAAGTACCTTTCACTCTGTATGCTGGACATGATCTTGCCTAATTCTAAACTTTCTGTGTCTGCTCTTTCTTTTTTGATAGAATGAATATAAGCGAGGAATTAGTGGTTGGAACTTTAATCTCGATGACATGAAAGCTCAGGCGTCCCTGGTATGTCTATGGCTTGAAATCCTTTATCAGGTGCTACTAAACTTTGCAAAATTTCTGATTCACATGGTTGGGACTTGTCATTGTAACAGATTCAGGACATTGATGAAGCAATGTCTATGTCGGACAGTGTCTATGAAGGAAGCACTAGTTCTTCATCTACAGTTGATGGTCAGGCTAGGATACTCCATCCTCAAATGTCTTGCCTGGGCAATGCAGAATATTATGATACGGTAACTAATAGTCTTTAAATTCATTTTCTGGAGGATTTATTTTCACTTTTCCAGAAAAAAGATTGAAGTGCTTCAGCAGTGCTTATTATCTTCTTCTGCCTAGGAGGACAATGATGGAGTACATAATCAGTCAGCTCCTCTTCCATTAGTTGATCCTACTACAAGTATTATCATGTAGGTTCCTGGATTTTTTACTCTTCTTTGCCCGCTATGCTACTATCCGAACATGCTACTCATTTCCCTTGGAAATAGGCTTGATTTGTTTCGTGTTTTATTATCATCGTGGGTCATTTACATGCTATGGCTGTGGATGACTGTCATTTGAATGTTCAATTTCAATCCCCCTTTTTCCCCCCTAATCCAGGCATCGAGCTGCAAAATCCGAGGATGACTTAAGTGTTGCTAGTTCAAGTCATGAGGTACATGAGGAGCACAACGATAACAAATCAATTGAAAAGCCTGATTCAGACATTAGTGGAAAGGGCTTGGAAGGTATTGCTACCATCTCCAACTCCAACCAGAGAAAAGGAGGTTCTTCCAACGGCATCAATTTAGTGGATTTTCCAAATCGACTTACTAGAGTAGAGAGGTTAGGCAACACCTTAAGTGCTTATCTTTTGCTTGATTAATATTTATCATTATTGATGATAGAAACTTCTTATCTATGTGTGCCTGTTGCTTCACTACATCAGGCTCGCTTACCTGAAATACCATGTACTTTTATCTTCTTTAATTACTACTGGTATCTTTGGTATTTTGTATTTCTTACATCCATATGATGTCTAATGATACTTTTCAGTGGAAAGATGCAAATTCTGCCACATGTTCATTCAAATGGAAATATATCGACAGTTTCTTCGGCAGATGATATAATCTCTGAGCTTCCTGCTAGAGTTGGTAAACCTTCAGGCATGTTTGGCGATTTTCTTTTCTTAATTCTTATTGGTCCTTCTTCATGCTTATGGACTCACCGTCATTCCTGATTTAAGAATATGTGGTGTCTTCTTCTGATTTAGTTTTTGAAATTGTAGCAGCAAACAATGATGACCTTGATGAGAAAGCAAAGGTGCCTGTAGTACAGCAAAGGGGACGTTTTAAAGTCACTTCAGAGAATGTAGACCTAGAAAAGGTCATAATGATTCTCGTCGTGCTTCTCTACTTCATTTGAGAGCATCAATCTAATTCCCGATACTGTCCTTCCAGGTGGTCCCATCTCCCGGACTGCAGAAGAGCCACAGCATGCAGGTTAGTATTTTTGACATAGCACTGAGACCATTCAGAACGACTCTTGCCTTTTTGTTCAGAGAGGAGAAACTATGTCTTTTAAATCTTTTTGTTCGTCCTTGACTCTGCACTGTGGTATGAAAAGATTTTCTCTCTCTTCTACCTAATAGCATTGGAATCACTCATTATGGCATTTATGATGGTGATGTAGGTCATTGCCCAGCACCCCACCATGTCGGCATCTCCTGTGCCATCTCCATCACCATGTGATCCCGTAACTTCAGCCCTTCCTAGTGGCAACTCTCTTCTTTCGACTCTGTATTCGTTTCTGCAGACAAATATTCAGCAAAGAGTATGTATTACGCATATAATCATGCCTTTATTTTGTTTGGTTATCTTGCTTTCAGATTTGTTTGTTGCTCATATCATCCTGAAACAGGAATGCATCTTAACTTTATTGAAGCAAGCAGCTGCTGGCGAGCTCACAGGTAAAAGCAGCTAAGGGTCCCCTTTGATTTTCTTATTAGGAACATTAATCTAGTATTCTTTTAATGGTCATCTTATTTTGCTTCTTCCAGCCCATCGCCCCACTGATGGGGGAGGCATGCAGGCAAACAGTGCTGCCACTGACAAAACATTGGTAAGGACAGGGCTGTTTCACTTTCGTCAAGTGTGAATTTTGTTGATTAGTTTTTGCTTCATTATTTGTTTTCTCCTTAGTGGCATTAAGCATGTAAGGTTATGTGTAGCATAAGTTTGGTGTATCTTAAATGTGCAAGGTTATATTTGTTTTCCTAGACAAAAAACGAATGCTCTATATAGTCCTTTGTGTTTCTCTACAATATATTGCTTTTTCCATCCATTTGTTGGAGATATTGAGGAATAATGCGAACAATTAATAGGTCTTTATAACTGGCTCTGGCCTTATCAATCACCTCTAGATCGTAAATTAAAAATAAATAAATAAATAAATAAGGGGCAGCAGGTGGAATAATAGAGTGACTCTTAAACTAACGAGTCTGATGTTTTATTTCAGCTTGAAGCTGCACATGACAGAGAAAAGGAGTTGCTTCATGAGATAACCGAATTGCAGTGGAGGTAAAATTCTTGACAACTCTTTAAAACAGTTGCAAAGGGAACAAAGAGTTTGTTTTTCTCCCAAGTGTTGGGTAAGCTAAGAGCTAGCTACTTTTGGAATTCTGTAATATCTATTATTATGTGTAGACTCATATGTGCACAAGACGAGCTCAAGAGACTGAAGTCAGAGAATTCTCACCAGGTCTGCTGTTGATCTACTTTCTCCGGTGTATGTAGGTCGTTTTTGTGAACATAATCCTCATGACTCTTAGCTTCAATGATTCCAGAATGACGATAGGATACTTGGGCAAAAGCTTCCCACAAGGGCAAATGGAGATTAAGATGAAAAGCTCAGGAAGCTGTCGAATAAACGCGCGATTGTAAGAATGCTTTATCGTCTTCATTTGTTAACTGTTAGGTTTATGCTACATGTTTAGCCCTTAGTTATAATTGATGTTGATACTGTATTAAGTCTTAGCCAACTCGCTATTCAATAGCTGATATGTGAATGCACTCCAAGCCGTTTGGCTGTAGTAGGACCATATGAACTGAAGTAGTTAATAAATGGAAGACAGACTTGTATTAATGATTGAAATTAACGTACAGATATTCGTTTACTTGGCAAAAAAAGTTACAATTTGCAGAAATTAGTTATCGAACACTTAGACTGGAGGTAACGAATAATTATCTTGACCTGCATGGTCTACTTATGGCATGTTTGGTAGGACCGGATCAATTACGTATGTAATAACTATTACATTGTTTGTTTGCATCCGTAATCGAAGTAGGAGTTACGGATTGGATTTAGAATATGTAATAGATGGTGAATGATCATTTCCTTATCAAATTACTACTTTACTCTTAATCATTCATCAAATTTACAATTTCACCCACCACTCTGCCGTTCTCTGCTGCCGCCCACAGCTCGCCACTGGCCAACTTCCACCTCTGGAGACACAAAGCACCATTTTATGGCCGATCTTGAGCCCATGAAGTCCAATCCGACCTCGATTAGGCTAGATCCTGCCTTGAAGACCTAGATCTAGGCCGAAAATTCTCAGAAACCCACAAGCCTCGTTTGAGCTTCGAGATCGGTCCCTCCCATCACACTTGAGGCTCGCGGACCCAACGGTTGGGATCGTCGTGGTCTCACGAACCCAGCCTTCGAGTCCACCGGCCCCGACTGGTCGAGCTTAGGGCTCAAAGAGAGATAAGCCGTTTCTCTCTCTTCAAGGCCCAGGCTCCCGAGCCTTGGGGTCCGCCAATCGGGGCTCGTGGACCCCAAGGCTGAGTTCGCAAGACCACGGAGACCCTAGCCGTTGCGTCCTCAAGCCCCACGGAGCCACAAGCTCAACGGAGCTGAGCAGTAAAAGACGTTTCATCTTCTTTTTTTTCAAATCAATATATTATTTTTTTGTGTTAAAAAATAAATTTGTATTAAATTTAAATACTATTTATATTTGTTTAATATATATTACTTATATTTATTTAATAAATATTATTTTAATACTTATTGGATAGGGCATTTTGGCCTTTGTAGTTTATATGAGGGTAATATTGTATTTTCATCTAAAGTTCCTTTTATTCATTCCCTCAAACAAAATTTCAAAATTGTGATTCACATTCCTTATTATATCCCAACCAAACAAATAGGTTTATATGTAATCTTTATTCTATTATTTATTCATTCATATTACATATGACATTCCTCACTAATTCCATATTACGTACAACCAAACATGCCGTTATAATTGTTTTGAAAGAGCTGAGAGAGATGTCATGGTAGCTAAATTAGGGCCCAACCTTCAGCAACAAGATGTGCCGAATGGGATTTAGATTCCATTTATGGTTTGTCCTTGAGTCGTAGTCGCTGCTGTTTGGAGTGAGAGTAACTGCCCCGTGGATATATGTGATCTGTTCCTTCATGATTAGTATAGGAGCTGTGGACAACAAACGGACTGTCGAATAAGACTCCTGAAATGTCTTGGGAACGACTGCGGTCGTCTACCACCACCACATGTTCAAAGTCAGTCAGTCATTCTATATTACCTTTTTTTTCCATAACGTTTTAGGTTGTGTTTGGTTTTAGAGTTGAGTTGATTTGAGTTTTGGTTTTAATTGGTTTGTAATGATTGTGTTGTTAAATTATGAGAAAAAGTGTGAAAAAGTAATAAATAGTTGAGAGAAAATAATGATGAAGTAATGATTGTGTTGAATAGTGAAAAAAGTAATAAATAGTTGATAGAATTTAATATTAAAAATTGAATTGAATAGTTAAAAATTTTTGAAAAAAATAAAAAAGTAATAATTGTGTTGTTGAATTGAAGATAATCGGAGTTAAGTTGAATAGAGTTGAAAATTCTTTTGAAACCAAACACACCTTAATATTATTGCGTAGGAGTACACATGAATGCAAATTTTCTTAGTCAGCTGGATTACTTGTTTGACGATGCTATACATTGGTCGGATATCCTTATAAAATAACGGCTGGATATTGCAGTTCATCATGATGCTTACGACAAGGGCCTCGACAAGTTACGATTAAAGAAGCCATATGTTCCGCTATAAATTGATGGTAGCTTTATCTAGTGGAAATATGAACCGCACATTCACGTAGGCTGTGTTTGATAATATCAATTTATTAAAGGTTTAAATTAAATTTCCAGCACTTAGATTTATCTTTGTTTATTTGACACAAAAAATCAACTTAATTAACTTACTAGATTAAGTCATAAAAGCGCTTAATGGTTTCAGTAAATGGAAACCTACTTTTCTTTTTTCTTTTTCTCTTTTTTTTTGCCCTTTTTCCCCCTTCTGATTCTCTCAGCTGAGGGAAGAACTTTTCAAAATTTGCAGCGACGCCCCTGAACTTTTTGTAACTACAGAATGGTCCATTTGGGTCTCACACACAACGAGAGAGTTAATGAGAGAGAGAGAGAGAGAGAGAGAGAGCAGAGGATGGGCTAGCGATGGAAGAGGCGGTGGTGGCACGGATCTCAGTGTTATGGACAGATCTGAATGGAGAGAAGGGCAGATAGCATGAAAGGTTGCAGAGAGAAGGAGAAGGATAAGCTCAGCAGATTGAAAAGGTAAGAGAGAAATAGAGAGATAGATAGAGAGACAATTTTCTGGATTTTCATCGATAAACATAGCATCCTTACATCAGTAGCTTTATAGATATCAGCTGAAGATGCCAATATTCCTTCTGTAACAAACTCTCAACAATTTTGCAATATACCCGTCCTTTTTCTATTTTTTTCTATTCTCAGTTCTTATTACAATTTGGCCCTTTTACTTTTAAACCATGACACTCAGCCACCACTAATCAAGGCGAGGTCGCTGGGTAGCCTAGGAAGTTGCCGACGGTCTCGTCTAGGACGATGTGGTTGGGATCAAAGCCTTCAGCACTCCCGATCTCCCCACTCTCTTGAAATCCGAGCCGTGACCGTCCCTTATGTTTCCGATGGTGTAACTTCCCTTCTTTATTTTCAATTCTTTTTTAAAATTCTCAGAAAACGTTATAGTAATATAGTGTGGGAATGCTGAGTCAAAATTTTTAAAATTTAAAAATGAAGGGCTATCATGTAAATATAAGATCCCAAGAACTTCCAATTTTTAGTATTTGCTCCACCAAACAATTTTTATATTAAGCACTTTAAAATTTCACCACTTAAATTAAGTGCCGAAATTTTAAATTCAAAAAAGCACAACGGTACTCAAGTTTCATTATTTTTTTTTGGGTTAAACCAAAGATTTCATTCCACTTAATCAACCAAAATCATTTCAAACGTAAACAAGTAGTTTAGGAGACTTGCTCAAATTTCGACTATAAGTAACGAGACCTGAAATTCCCACACCTTCCAAATGTTCTATATCCAAGCTGTATTAATTATGTCAGTGATATCTTTTAAAATTTTCAATATCTGGTTAATATCGTCTTGGTAATTTGAGATTTATGTTATTCCTAATTTGTTGTTTCATCGAGCCTATAAATAGGCAGATATCCTATGTATTCTCTTGAGACAATTAAACTAATAAATTGCTCCCGTGGTTTTGGCCTATAGCCGCCACATATTCTCAATCTCTTTAACTCCTCTTCTTCTCTTTTTCATTTTCGAAAATCAGACTTCTTGATGATGAGATGACGAAGACGATAATAACGGACTATTGAAGCCAGAAAGGCTCATGTCAATCTCTTCCGACCTCTGAAGCCAAAATGTTCAAGCCGTTTCATTAGACCTCTGAAGGCTAGACGCCTCAAGTCGACGGTTATTTTTCAACCTCTGAAGCCGAATTGCTCAAGTTGATTTCTTGATGACTATTGGGCAAAGCACCACAGTCAATCAATAGTTGTGATCTGCTGGGGCAAAGAGCCCCTATCGTCGCTAAACACATCTTTACTTGCAAGACAAGCATTTTGCTATGTTGCATGCTCATCTTGAGGTGGAGTGTGAGAGATATTAATTTGATACTTTAGAATTTAGAATATTTGAATAAGGTTCCATGATATCAATTAGATTAGGGATATCTTTCAAGTTTTTCAATATATGGTTGATATCGTCTTGGTATTTTGAGGTTTATGTTATTCCTCATTTGTTACTTCATCGAGCCTATAAATAGGCGGATATTCTACGTATTGTCTTGAGCCAGTTAATCGCTCCCTAGTTTTGACCTATAGCCGCCACGTATTCTCGATCTCTATTTAACACCTCTTATTCTCTTTTTAATTTTCTTGATGACATTCATTTTCAGCATGAAGCGAAGAATTCCATCGCAATCAATATCAATAGATTTTCCCAGCTCCTTATTTCTCTTCTTCAATTATTATGTCCACGGGTCTTTATATTTCTTTCCATACCATTTGTAAAAAGGGAAGAGTCATTTCGTCACTTTCACTTGCTTAAAATATCCATAACGCATATTATTCAATTAATCATTAATAATAACCATTAAAATAAAATTAAAAATTAAAAATTGTAAAATAACTACCATAGTCCCTATTTTTTCTCCTTTAGTCTTCCGTACTTTTTCATGCCCAATCTGTCATTTCTTCTCCTTTAGTTTTCGATGGCGGCAATGCAACGGATATGACGATATACGCTTCTCTCAATGGTATGGAAATACTCCTCTCCACGCCCATCCCATCCAGTCTCTCCCTCCCCTCGGTGGCCGCCTCTCGTCTTCGACAACTCCTCCCCACGCATCTATGGAATCCTCGCCCACCACGATTATGACCGCGATTTCAGTCAGGTCCCCTATGCCTGTCGCTGGTCTGTACCGATCAAAAAGCTTGAATCCTTTTGATTTGACGGTTGGTCTGATTATATTGATTTTCGCTAGTTTGAACCGATCTAGGAGTCCTTGATGTTTTGTTTATGGTTCTTTGATTTGACAATCTATTTGATTGGTTTAACTGTCGCTGGTTTGAACCGATTTAGGAATCCTTGCTGCTTTGATTTGATTGTCTAGGGATTAGGCTGCTCATTGTGATCTGTGATGGGTTCATGCACCGAGTACCACTTCAAGACCCCTCGTACTTCTGCTTCTCTATTTCACATAGTAATAGGATTGCCTCTGGCTCCGCTTCCCAGTATTGATTGGGTCCATATAGAATTTAGATGTAAGAGGTTGGAAACAGATATACAACAACTAAAAAGATTTCTGTAACTGTATTTGTGTCATCACATTGTATTTTTCCTTTGCAACAACCCCAACATATCTGCTATATTTTTCTATCATTGTAATCTTCTCTTGAATATTTTATCTTGTAGTTGTTTTTGTCATCAATGGATATTCATTGATTTGTTAAGCCAAAAAAAAAAGCACCTATATTTTAAATTTCATTTCCATTTGTTGAACACCACAAAATAGCAACACAATGCATGCAGTACACGCGGCTACCCTCGAGTAGTAATTTAAGAAGGAAAAAATAATATATTTATTTAGATTGATTCAAGTACTTCGATGTCTATATCCCTTAAAGTTTTATATTCAAGTCTTGTGAATAAAAAAAAATTCATGATTAGGAAAATTAATCCCTTAATAGGTCGACCTGCCTCGGATTTGGATAAGTTGGAGTCCCTTGTGCTTCCTTGTATCAGTTATGCGAATAAAAACTGCCCGATTCCTTCCTCAATCTTCAAAGAAGACTGACTCCTCCTAATAAAATATAATTTTGGTTATGCAATTCGGCCCTACACGAAGCCCAGCCCATGTGGTGGGCCACCCCAATGGGCCGGTGAGCTCAAAATCCATCGAGGCTCCAATGAGGGGGCAAAAGGGTAAAATCGGTGAGAATGCGGAATAGTTCGGGCGGAAAAATAGGGGGAAAATTGCAGGGAGGCCGAGAGAGAGAGAGGGAGGGAGGATAAATCTACAGGACGAAACGCCACCTGAAGCTCAAAGAAACTGAGAATCTCCTCAAATATTCATTCACTCATCACTTTCTTCTCTCTCTCTCTCTCTCTCCCTCTCTCTCTCCTCTCCCGTCTACATCTGCACAAATCCACTCGATCCCCACACAGATTCCAGCTTCCGAACGAGAGAATTGGTAACCGACATGGCCATGCCGCCGGAGAGGAGGGTGGAGGTGAAGCACGTCGAGCTCTGCAAGGGCGTTAACGGCCTCGACAAGGTCGTCCTGCGGGAGGTCCGTGGTTGCTCCGCCGAGGTAACCTCCTCAATTCACAATCTCTGATCCTTTGCTCTTCAATGTCCTCGTGACTGATTGTTTTTCATTTTGCACCGCCACCGGCGAACGTTTTGAGTCATTTCTTTTCCTTGAATTGTGCCAGTCCTCGGCTAGGTTTAGATGCGCTAGTTTTTGAAGTGTTTGATCGTGTCGCTCGAGTGAGGCGTTGATTGAATCGGTTGAGGCCAGCGGTGGATTCGCAATTCCGTAAATGATCGGTTTAGGCTGTTGATTCAGCCGATTTACGCATCCGTTTTGCATTTTATACCGTTCTCCGTGTAGATACTACAGTTCTGCGTGCATGATCTTGATTTGTTCGTTGAATTTCATCACCATTTGTCATTATATTGGATGGAAGTTTTTAGGAGATTTATTCATTTCGTAGCTTTGGTGCATGTTTAATTTGGATTCTATCTGATTCTTCTTTGAATAGGTGTACCTGTATGGGGGTCAAGTAACTTCTTGGAAGAATGAACATGGAGAAGAATTGCTTTTCGTCAGCAGCAAGGTGCTATACTTCCTTACAATCTTTCCGTTTTCTTCTTAGGGTACATGTCTTAGTATGTCTGCGTGCTCGGCTGTCCAAATAGCTCTTATGTTATATTATACCTTATACGGAATTATGAAAGCTGTTCTAGAAAATAATCTTCTAAGGCTAACTACATGTTCTTTGGACCAGTCTAATTTCAAGCCGCCGAAACCAATTCGTGGAGGCATTCCTATCTGTTTTCCTCAAGTATGTATCTTCCATCTCCGAGGTACTCAGTTATCTTAACAGTACTTTGGACATCTTCTAAGAGATGATCTTAAATATGCAGTTTTCAAATCTTGGTCCTCTTGAACAACATGGATTTGTGAGGAACAGGTTTTGGAGCATTGATCACGATCCTCCGCCTTTTGCCACAAGTACCTCCAATAAGGCCTTTGTTGATTTGATTTTGAAGCACTCTGAAGAAGATTTCAAAATCTGGCCCCACAGGTGCTTGGTGGCTGCTGATTGAATGTGATTTGAACTAGTTACATGCACGATATTGATACTGTCCTTGGTTTGGCTGAATTGAACTTTTAAGCGGTCATTGGTTGACTAAGAGCGAAAATCTCTTTAATTCATTGTAGATATGAGTTCCGCTTGAGGATTACGCTGGGACCTGGGGGAGATTTGATGTTGACATCACGGATTCGTAATATGAATACTGATGGAAAGCCATTTTCATTCACATTTGCCTACCATACCTATTTTGCTGTTACTGACATCAGGTCTGTTGATCCTGAATTATGCAGTGCCGTTGAAAATTCTTTGTTATAAAAAGATGCTAAATATTTTCTAGCTCATGTATTATCTGTATGCCCACGTAAATAGACCTTTGAGAAAACTGATAGGTATTGGCGTGATGCCTTCCTGTAATAAAGAAGGTTCTTTTGGAATAGATGGCAAAGAAAAATTAATCTACATTAATTTATTTAGTGCGACAAGATTCTGTTTTATCATTATAAAACTCGATATCACATTTAATGTTTCCTGAGCATTGCAATTAATTAAAGATGTCTGCAGGGAATTATGCTAGTTTTTAGCCTGTATTTAAACATGTTACGTTGCTTTTCTATAGTGAAGTGCGGGTTGAAGGACTGGAGACTCTGGACTATCTGGATAACCTAAAGAACAGGGAGAGATTCACTGAGCAAGGAGATGCCATAACATTTGAATCAGAAGTATTCCTTTCATTAGCTATTTTCTCATTCTAATGATCTCGGTGTCCATTATTCATATCCCCGTTAACTTTATAAACCATCTGCTCCTGTAGGTGGACAGGATATATCTCAGTACACCTACAAAGATTGCTATTTTGGACCATGAAAGGAAGAGAACTTTTGTGTTGCGAAAGGATGGGCTACCAGATGCTGGTAAGATGGGCATATCATTATGAGGCAGACTTAGTTCCGAGTTAATTCAATCCCAAAAATTTAGTAAACCACTGGAATGAAAGTGGAAGGAGAATGGGGAGCAACTCAAACTTCTCTTCTTTGTCTCATAAATGCAATCAATACTTATCGACGTAACTTTGCTTTGCAGTGGTGTGGAATCCTTGGGATAAGAAAGCGAAGGCAATGCCTGATTTTGGTGATGAAGAGTACAAGCATATGCTGTGCGTGGAGGCCGCTTGTGTTGAGAAGCCCATTACTCTGAAACCTGGTGAAGAGTGGAGAGGCAGACAGGAGATTTCTGCTGTTCCTTCCAGTTACTGCAGCGGACAACTCGACCCACGAAGAGCTCTTCAATGTGGTTAGAAAGGGCTGTCATCTCCATCCACTGCTCTTGTACAGGTACACTTCAGCAAAAGGTGCACTGAAATCAGTTGCTGTTCAAGTCGCAAGATAATTTGTTCAAAGGTTTAGACCACAAAATTTGTTAAAGAGACCATTATGAAGTCAAGATTTATTCTCATTCGCAGGCGTTTCTGCATTCTTATCTGGAGCTCTTGGTGATTCCATCATGGCTGGTCTTACTTTCAAAGGCAAATGATCATCTTTCGGAAGTGTTAATATACAATTCTCAGTAGAAGCACTACTCAGTGTTACGTCTGGTAAAGAGTGATAGAAGTCAGTAAGTGAACAGTTCTTTTTATGTTTCTGTATATTTCTATGGATTCTGCCTGAGGAGAAAGATGAAGAAAAGTGCAGGCTGCTGCTACTTTCTGCTTTGAAGGAGATCTTTTAATGTTTCTATTCAAGAGTTACCACCTCTTGTTTACGAATGGATTGTCATTTCTTTCTTTTAACATTTTGCAATCCCCTGGCAAGAGGCAGGAAGCTATTCTTTTTTCCTTGCCCTGTTGTTACTGATGATAAGCCTTTGCTGTGATTCGTGATCCAAAGAATCTTCATCACATGCTATATTTTCTCTCTTCTGGTTGGTTGTATTATACTGTTAGCTCGAGTCCCTACTCTTGACTTGTGAGCAAAGATAAAGGAGCTTCAACTTTGGCAGCACCCTTTTTGGAGTTCCTTGTACATTAAGCAAGCTTCCCGTTTGATCAGATACTTGATACTTCTTGATCTAAAATGAACAGTTTGTGCGTCTTTGCAGTTCAATAATTTCCGCAACACCTTTAGCGGGATTTTTTAAAGAACTCGCGGAAATGTCGGTGTTGCTGGCTGGCCCTTTATTATTACGATAAGGAGTGGCTTATATTAGGTAGCAAGCATTTTCCTAAAGACATTCTTTAGTGATCCTATCATAATATTAATATATATACTTATTAAGCAATCGAGTATTTGTTATAATTGAGCAATTTTTTTTTTGGCCAAATCATTATGAATTAGGGCTGTTTAAATTTTAAACATATTTTTGTATTCTTCGTATATCCCCCTTTTCATTGCGCCCTTCCACCTTCCTTAAATGTATAATTAGCACTAGAGTAACTAGGAAATAGAATTACAGGGATCAGAGGTGGCGTAACTACGAAGTTACACATCAAAAAGACAACTGAAAAAGGAATCATGAAAAAGAATGCAACTATTCTAAAAAAGAGAAGAATGGAAACAGAAAAACAATTGATTTCTTTTCACTGCTCATTTCTATTGTCGCGTTTTCTCCCAAGTTTACTTTTATAGGCAGAACAAGTTTTTCTATTATTTTATTTTTTTTGCTTTATCTATATTCTAGAGCGCGTGGAATTAGTGTATTTATGTTACATGCACGAAAATTTTCAATTGTGATTATAATTTTTTTTGGGTAAAATACATTATCCCATGAAGCTTTGCCTATGATAGTCGACCCCATACTTGACCAAAATAGACACTCCTTCCCATTCTTAATAGAAAAAGTGATAATTCATCCCGTGGATCATTTTGAACTCACAAGAAAAAATTCTTTTGGTCCTTTTTCAATTTCGTCCTAATTAATCTTTTTGTTCAATATCGACATCAAAAATAAAGAATAATAATTTTTTGGTCAAGAATGATTGGAAATAAAAAAAAAATTTAAAAGAATCTCGTAGCTACTATATATGTTTGAGATGGTCAATGACCATTAAGGTTTAGGTTATCTACGGTGGAGGTATTTGCAGTAGACGAGGCCCCGCCCTTAACATCTTGTAACTACTATATGTGTTCGAGATGGTCAATAACCTCTAAATTCTCTTTATGGGGGATGGAGACTTTGTTGGTAATCACCTACCATCCAAGCTTATAAATCGTGAAAATAGTTATCTATAATTTCATTGGAGTGGTACCACGTAACACGATTTTCATATAAAAATTTGCTATCATGCAAATTTTCATGAATAATAATAATTTTTAAAATTTAATAAATAAGAAAAAAGAAACGTCAACAAGAAGTAAGAACGTGATGGTACTGTCACCACCTCGATGCCTCATGGGGCTACTAGTTAACAATGATCTATAGGGGGCGCGAGTCTAGAGGGATGGGGACTTAGGGTAGAGTAGAGGAACAGTCACACCCATCCCCTAAAACCAAGGACTTCAACTGATAGTTGTAGTCGTCAATATTAGGCAAGCTCCCTACGATGTTGGCCCATTTTATAAATTTATTTTAAAATCTATTTTCACAAAAATATTGTTAGATCGTAGACATGATCTCTTTGTGTCAAATGTAACAGTTTTGAATATCGATCTTGGGAGTGGAGTCTCGCCAACAGACACTCTCACTCTAAATCGTTGAGAGCCTCAATGGTTGTTGACAAATTGTTCTCTTTCCTTTTCTATTTTCCAAAATTTTATTATTCTAAAAAATATTGCACATTAATAGGTTTTATTGAAATTTAGATAGTAAGATCAAAGTTGATAAACTGTGCAACATTGAAAATGAAAATAATTTAAAAGAAAAAAAGAATTAGGATAAAAGTGAAAAGTAAATAAATGTTGAGGACCAAAAGAAATTTATCTTATTAAGTCAATAAAGTCAATGGAATATAGTGTCTATTTTGCTTAAGATTGGGGTAGAGTGTCATTAAATAAAACCTCATGGGAGGAGAATGCATTTTACCCTAATTTTTTTTTACTGTTTATGAATTAAAGTCCAGCTATTTGAATCAAAATATGTCTACATAAGTTGAATTATGTAAGTTGTTATTCACATGTATATATTCAATGTATTCATAATAAAAATTTCAAAAAATTTCGAATTTTTTCGATTAAAATAATGAGTAGCAAGTAACTGGAAAGGAAAATTTATTAAATGTATGTTTATGTGTATTAAATGTATATATTTATGTGCTATTACTCTATGCCAATTTACAATAATACTCCAAATCTAATTATCATAATTAAAGAAAGTTACTTATTATGGACAAAAATGGAAAGTAAAGTGAGACGAAAACTCTTTTCGAATTTTGCAATGGTAGAGAAGAGAAAAAATAATAATGTCAAAAGAAAAAGGGGTATATATGGGTAATTTCTCTTCAAGAAAGTGGATAGAGTTTTTTTAAATTTTTTAAAGTCTGTTCACCTTTGGAAAAATCTTGAGTAAAATGAATTGCCTAAGGTTTGGGGAAATAACACTCAACCCCATTTGTTGATAAAATATGCACTTAGCTCCTCTCTTTTTTTTTGACAACGATAAGTTTATTTTTCTCGGATCCATGAACACCCCACAAATCCATAGATCTAGGTAAGTCCAGCACATGTGTGGGTGACCTCACCAACGGCTACGCGCGCAAGAGAGGATTCGAACTTACGACATTGTGGACTACTTACAAAGCGTACGAAAGTCCTAACCACTCGTGCTAACCCTTGGGGGTTTAACTCCATTTGTTTTATTTAACCAAATCATTATTTTTGGAAAAGAAAATGCTAAATGAGGTCATAATTTTTGGGTTTACTTTTTTTTAAGGCTATACATTTTTTTTATTGAATAATGCTCACATTATATAAAATTCTTATTTTTGAAATATTTTCTTTATTTTGAAAAATCAAAAATTGAAAATACAAATAAAATTTAAAAACTACGAATAGAGAGAAGAGAAGAAAGGGTGGTTAACGTTTTGTTTGGTTTGTTAGTGTGATTTTAAAATAACACTTTAATTTAATTCTACCCACAATAAAACAAAATAACCCATACAAAGTCAAATGGTGGATCCCATTTATACCACTTTTTTTTTTCCACAACAAAACAAAATAACTTATACAAAGTCAAAGGTGGGCCCCATACATAACCATTTATACAACTCTTTTTTAAAATCAAAATTTGATTTTTAAATGTTTCTTACAAACCAAATCAAATATAAAGCATCATCGGATACCATTGTCCAAGGTGATGTCAATGTAGGATGCTAGAGGCATCATCTTGCACAGTGATGGTTGAAGGCGAGCCATCAATGATGGAATCGGTACAATAAAAAGAATCATATCCACAAATAAGTGCATCGGTTTTTGAACTGTGTAATCACATAAAATGGCTGTTGGATGGTGACCGCCTACGACGATCACCTAAAGCAACGTTGCCGGAGGCCTCTCTCTCTCTCTCTCTCTCTCTTTAATCCCCTTCTTTTTTTTCACTTTTGTTATTTCTAAAATTACATAAAATATTTTAAAAGTAAGAAAGAATTTACAAGAACTTTTTGCATGAACTTTTTGCATGAACTTTTTAAAAGTAAATGCATCGTCTTAACAAAAAGATTCAAAATTTATGGCCCAAATTTGTATTTTCTTAAAAAAATCGATGGTTAGTCAAAGAAATCAAAAAAAGGTTAAGTGCATATTTTTTTAAATAAATGGGGTTATGTGCTATTTCTTCAAATCTCAAGGGAGAGTGCATTTTATCCAAAAATCTTTTTTATTTTTCATTTCACTTCTCTTCTCATTTTCTAAATTTATTTTTCTAAAGAAAAATAAGAGATTATGTTTACTCAACGAAAATTGAGAGAAACTTTCAAATCAAAGAAATGAGAATTGATATAACTAAACAAAGAAAAAATAAATGATAAAAAAAACCTTATAATTAAAGAGAAGAAAATTGAAAAACTATTAAACGTACTTCTCTGAATTGTTTTGAATTTAGGGAATTAAAAATATTTTTTCTTAAAAACACTATTCTTCATTTTGGTTGAATATACACATGTTCTACAATTTTACATTTCTTCTGAAAAATTTTCAAAAAAATTGGAAATTTTTTTCCAAATAAACCGGGCCTTAGTTTCTTCTTTTTCTTTTTTTATAATTTAAACTTTGGTAATTCCTTTTCTTGAAATTTTTTAAGGCCATTCTTGTAAATTTACTTTGACATGATGTTTTCTCTTTATTATAATTATAATATAATAATAGTAATATATAGTAATTACTATATCTATAATATAATATAGACAGCATTTCATAATTTTTAGTAGTTCATTTTGCATGACACATACATTGTTTTATTTAAATTTTTAGAGCTATGAAATCCCGTGCATAGCGCGGATACTCTAGTAAATATAAAGGGGAAAACCACGGCTGAAAAACAATGTACTATTTTGGGCCGGACCTGACATGAGCCAATGTTGATCCAATCCAACTGAGGTCGGCCCGTGATCAAGTCCAACAACGAAACTCTCTTCACGAATAATTTGCCGTCTTTCCTTCCTGCTGAGGGAGATGGAGAATCTCAGTAAATTTCCGTCCAACTGCTACCTCCGTCCAGATTTCGGTCCTGGCAACTGCGCATCTCCTGTCTTTCCAGCTTTTAAGACGCAGGTAGAAATCCTCATTTCTGAATCCCTGGTATTTCGGTGTGTTTGTCGAAATCTTAGTCTTGAGCTTGACGCACGTTGATGTGTTCCAAATTTTTGTTGGTTGTATATGCATCGCTCATTTCTCTTTTATTTTATTTTTTTAGAGGTTAATCGGTGGCTAGAATCATATTATTCGGAAGTAAATTAGAGTGCCGAATCTTCGGTATTTGTAGATGACATGAGGAGTGTAACTGTGTAGGAGAGTGTATGAGTAATAGAAGATGATATGCGATCATAGATTTCTATTTGTAATTATTGTATTCTAGGCATGTATTGATATACATTTATATACTTTCCTTTAACAATCATGTACAGTGTCTATATAATAGACTATACTCACCTCACCTAAACTGCGAGGATTTAGCCATTCTTTCTCTATTTTTTATGGTATCAGAGCTCTAGCAGGGTAACACCCACTTGGTTCGACTCCTTGCTTCTGCTTATTCTTCTTACTCACCTATTCCTCATTTGTTTTCTCTTTGACATCAATGGCTGACAGTTCTTCCACCTTAACTCTCATGACTCTTCCTCCTTAACTCTCATGACTCTTCCCTCTTCTTCTTCAAACTCCACTACTCTTCCTTCATCCTCTCCAACCATACATGTCAAGCTAAATGGCAGGAATTATCCATATTGGAAAGGAGAAATGACTCCTCTGCTTACGACATATGGGCTGCTCGATTATGTTGAGGGAAGAATCACAATACCGAGCAAAACCACAACTGGAGTAGATGGTACAGTCATGCAAAATTCTGATTATCTCAATTGGCAGTCAAGGGATAATTTTGCTCTTACCTGAATAATGTTGGCAGTCACTGAAGAAATCGGTGTAACCATTCTCTCTGCTAGAACGTCCTCTAAAGCCTGGACGTCGCTTGTTGCTGCCTTCCTCACCCAAACTGCTGCACAAGAAGACCTCCTTGATCAACAATGGCGTGACCTAAAAAAAGGAGACCAATCGATGGCAAAATTCATTAACTTGGTAAAGGAGCATGCCCTACGATATGCACATATTGGAAAGCCAAAGACTTTTGCAGAAATCAACAAGCGCGTCTACACAGGACTTGGTCCCGATTGGGAACCGATCGTCCTTGCCCAGTCGGAGAGAATGCTCCCTATGACCACGGAAGAACTTCAGTCTCTTCTGGTCGGCCATGAGGAGCGTCGTCTCTATATAGCAGTTCAAAACATGACGTCATCAACTGCGCCATCTCCCGCACCTTTCTCAAGTCTTCTGGGTCCCCGGCTGAGATTAACTATGCGAATAGCTGTGGCAACTAAGGGAATCATGGCAATTGGAATGGGAAAGGAAAATGATGGAAGGGGAAAGGCAAGGGCGGCTTTGGGAGGAATTCGTTCGGAGATGGGGCGAGCAGAGACACGGGAGGAGCTAAGTTGGGTAGAGGAGGAGAAGCTCTCGGGTTAGACATGCAATTTAATTCGATTTTCAGGTCGGGTCGATATGTGGGCTAAATTTGCGATCCGCGTACTGGGCTGGCTGAGCCTTTCCAACACCAGCCCACCTCGCTTGCTTATTCAGCTCGCAGCCCAGCTCCATTCAGCAACCATGCTCTTGGGCCGGCTCAGTACATTGGGCCCAGATCCCCAGTCCTTTATCAGCTGTGTAATCGTGCGGGCCACACCGCACCTTTTTGTCAATTCAGTTCTATTTCTGAGGCACAAGCTCATATAACCCACGGTTCCTCTCCAGGACTCCATGACCTCGACTGGTATATGGACTCAGGTGCTACATATCATGTGACGTCCGACTTATCCAATCTTAATCTCCGTGATGACATTCCGACTTCAGATAATGTCTTCGTAGGTGATGGTAAAGCACTCTCGATTCTAGCCTCCAGTTCCTCTACTATTAAAATTTTTCAACGCCCTTTACACTTAAATCATATTCTATATGCATCACATATTTCCAAAAATCTTATCTCTATATATAAATTTGCCAAGGATAATAGATGTTTCTTTGAGCTTCACCTGGACTGTTTTCTTGTGAAGGATCTTCATACCCGCCAGGAGCTTATGCGTGGTCCAGTTAAGGACGGGCTCTATTGCTTTCACCAGAGAGACATGCACACTGATAGTCCACAAGCTCATATGTTCACATCTAGTTCTAGTATCCTATGGCATCAGCGTCTTGGTCACTCATCCTTTCCCATTATTCGTCGTACTTTGAATCATTCTTGTTCTCTCAATAACGACCATGTTGACTATGTTTGTTCTGCTTGTCAACAAGGGAAAATAATAAATAACTCATTTCCTTTGACTCATCATAAGAGCACTTCCTTATTTGAGCTTATTCATACTGATATTTGAGGACCTGCACCAGTTACCTCACATACTGGTCATCATTACTATATTCATTTTCTTGATGATTATAGTAAGTTCTCTTGGTTCTATGTCTTAAAATCTTGACATGATGTGCTTCGTGTTTTCTGTGCATTTCGTCTTCAAATTGAGAATATTTATGGACATCGAATCAAATATTTTCAGTTTGATGGTGCTAAGGAATTTTTATTTGTAGATTTCCAGTCTGAATTATAGAGTCATGTCATCTTTCACCGAATCTCCTGTCCTCATGTCCCTCAACAAAATGGGTCTGCTGAACGCAAGCATTGTCATATTGTTGACATGGGTCTTTCATTACTCTTTCATTCTTCGCTTCCAACACAATTCTGGGACTATGCTTTTGAAACCGCCATATATATTATCAATTGACTACCTACCAAGTCTCTTGGTTTCAAATTACTGTATGAAGTCCTCAATGGTCATGCTCTTGATTACTCCAATTCACGGGTATTTGGATGTCTTTGTTATCCATATCTTCGTTCCTACACTCGTCATAAGTTAGAATCACGGTCTCAGCCTTGTATCTTTCTAGGGTATCCCTATCACTATCAAAGATATAGGTGTCTCAATCTCGTCACAGGTCGAATTTTCCTGTCAACTAAGGTAGTCTTTGATGAGCATTCTTTTCCTTATAGGACAGCGTTGCCTATCTCAGAGAGAGCTATAGGGTCCTCCTATAGGCCCGTATGTGTTGTTGGTACGTCTATTCCCTCTTCTTCTAGTACCACCATCACTCATATTCATGTTTCCTCATATGTTTCACTACCACTTCACAACTCTCATAACTTTACCACCTCTCCCACTGATCCACTAGTGTCTACTCTTGAGAATCCTGACTAGTCTGCAAGTTCTACAGTACCGGCTGAGGATATTGTGGGTTCTAAAGATGTACCTATTCCTCATAATACACACAGGATGACCACGCGATCCAAGGATAGAACTCTTCCTCCTCCGCGTTTTATGATATCTTGTCATCCTTCTGCTTTCATTGTCTCTGCAGAATTATAGGAGCCTCAATCGTTTGCTCAAGCACGTAAACATTTGGCTTGGCAAGCAGCAATGCAAGAGGAGTATACAACACTACTTCATAATAATACGTGGGATCTTGTTCTAAAGATGTACCTATTCCTCATAATACACACAGGATGACCACGCGATCCAAGGATAGAACTCTTCCTCCTCCGCGTTTTATGATATCTTGTCATCCTTCTGCTTTCATTGTCTTTGCAGAATTATAGGAGCCTCAATCGTTTGCTCAAGCACGTAAACATTTGGCTTGGCAAGCAGCAATGCAAGAGGAGTATACAACACTACTTCATAATAATACGTGGGATCTTGTTCCACCATCTCCTGCTCATAATATCGTTGGCTTTAAATGGGTCTATCGTATCAAACAGAAGGCTGATGGCACCATTGATCGCTACAAGGCTTGACTGGTGGCAAAAGGGTTTAATCAGAGGGAAGTGGTCGATTATTCAGAAACGTTCAGTCCAATTATCAAGCCGGTCACCATTCGGACAGTCCTTTCCATTGTTGTTTCTTCTTAGTGGCCTATTCGATAGCTGGATGTCAAGAATGCGTTTCTCCATGGCTATCTCACTGAAGAAGTCTATATGGCCCAATCTCCTGGTTTTGTTGATCCCTTCCGTCCTGATCATGTATGCAGACTCCGTCGCTCTCTGTATGGGCTTAAGCAAGCTCCTAGGGCTTGGTTTCAACAACTCAACACCTATCTTCAGCGTCTTGGCTTCTCAGATTCCAAGGCCGATTCCTCTCTTTTCACGCTCCGGGGACCACAATACATTGTTTATCTCCTAGTCTACATTGATGACATCACTCTGACTGGGACTCCAAGAGCACCTTGTCAGTCGATAATCACTACCCTACAGAAGGAGTTTGCTATGAAGGATCTTGGCTCGCTTCATTTCTTTCTTGGCATGGAGGCTCGCAGGGGTTCCACTGGACTCTATCTCACTTAGTTCAAATATATTCATGACATCCTTGTTCGCACCTCTATGCGAGATTGCAAGCCTATCAGCTCCCCTATTACTACAGGATCTCAGCTCTCTCTTCATGATGGAAGTTCTTTTGAGGATCCCTTACTCTACATAAGTGTAGTGGGCAGCTTGCAGTATCTTTCTCTGACTAGACCTGACATTGCCTATGCAGTTAATCAAGTCTGTCAGTTCATGCACTGTACTACCACTACTCACTGGCAAGTCGTGAAAAAAATCTTGCAGTATCTAAAGGGAACCATCAGTCATGGACTTCATCTTCATCCCAGTTCTACATCGTCCATTCATGGTTTTTCTAACGCTGATTGGGCAGGAAATCCTGATGATCGTCGCTCAGTCAGTGGGTTTGTAATTTTTCTTGGGAACAATCTAGTCTCTTGGAGCTCCAAGAAACAGCGGACTGTAGCTTGGTCTAGTACTAAGTCAGAGTATAAAAGTCTCGCAAATGCCACTGTGGAGATCTTATGGCTACAGTCCCTTCTTAAAGAACTGGGAATATCGCAACATCATCCTCCCACTCTCTAGTGTGACAATATTTCTGCGATTTACCTTACGGTGAATCCTATCTTTCATGCCAGAACTAAGCACATTGAGATTGATTATCACTTTGTGCGAGAGAGATTCATGGGTAAGCAACTTTTTATTCGTTTTATCAACTCCAGTGATCAGCTAGCTAATGGACTCACAAAAGGTTTATCGTCATCCCGCTTTGCTGATATTCGATCCAAGCTTTACGTGGAGACTTCCCCGTTCGGCTTGCCAGGGAGTAATAGAGGATGATATGCGATCGTAGATTTCCATTTATAATTGCTATATTCTAGGCATGTATCGATATACATTTATGTACTTTCCTTTAACAATCATGTACAGTGTCTATATAATAGAATATACTCTCCTCACCTAAACCGTGAGGATTCAACCATTCTTTCTCTATTCTTTAATGAGTAAAATGAGTGTCTTTTTGCGGACAGTTTCAATTGCTAGTCTGGTTGGACTCGTGATAAACTTACCTTCGAGTCAAGTGCAGCACGTGAATCTATCTGTCTGACGGAATAAGCCCAATGTTGAAACGTAATTTGCAATTATGATACAATTACTTTATAGTAAAGAAAGCATAATTTAGAAGTCTTGCAACCTCCATTGAAGAAGAGATGTTCAAATTGAACTCTACGTGCAAGTTGTCATCCAATGAATTGAAGAGAAATTCCCAAATTCCCAAATTCCCTAGGAGTTCTTTCTATGGGGCGACGACTACAAACATTAAGATGTAAGTGCTCACATGTTGGTGCTCAGAAAAATCGAGATCGAGAGATCAGAATAGCTGTCGAGTTTTTGTGCTGCAATCGGATTCTGCTTTTCGTGCTTCAATTGGCTGTATAGATCGATGAGCAACCGATTCATTCTAAAATGAAGCCAATAATGTCTCATCAGTTCATTACGAGCAATCGGCTCTTCAATCGGGAGGAAATATCACGATTCTTTCAAATGTCATTCTAGAACGAACAACGATTTTTTTTTGTTTAGTTTATTTAAACAGATGTAATTGTAGAAATAAGTGAGAGTTCCCCAAATGTTTTAATATCATAACGCCTTACCTTTCCTTTCACTTCCTCTTTCAGCTTTTTATGTGAATCCGCATTGTGGGCATGGAGCAATGTGCAAGAAGAACCTTATGGTGAAAGTTACATCAGCATTGAATTGGTGGTGGGTCCACAACCATACAAGATGACATATATTTACACGTGATCTGTCCTCTGATGGAACCCCCTTTACTTAGCAGTAGCGATGGACTGACCATATATATCATATCTAGCTTGATATCGACACGATTCAAAATAGTTGTGTACAATGTAAATGCCATGGCTTTGCTTTATGATAATGTAAGCTCGCCATGTTAAGGTTGCAGGACACTAACAACTCATTATTATTGCAGTAAGTAGGTGGGGGTTCGAGGCCTTCAGGCACGATGCCCAGGTAGGGATGATGCTGCATTGTGGTTGGACCAGACGAATACCCTCCAGAAAGGCCGCTGCTTGCGCTTCCCGTGGTTAGGGGCCATGGTCTCTGTCTCCGATCTTCGCAGCATTTCCCACATCACCTGTACGTCCTCATATCCACAGGTTTGTACATCGTCGTGCAGCTTCAGAAGCCCAGCACCTGAAAGCAGAGGACGAAGCTTTGGTTCAGTAGCATGCGAAAGCTTAACCTGATGGAGCAACACATAAGGTAAATATTGCTGACCATTTAATCATAAATACTTGGGACTTCAATACTGGTTCAAGATACCAAGTGATGGTCCCCGGTTCAAAGGCGGCCTGAGATCTAGGTATCTAGAATGTCCAGATTTAAATCTTAAACGGGCATATTTAAGACGTAAAACCTGCTTATTGAGGCTCTGTAGGAGATCTGGCAAGGCCGGTTTGTATATGCAATAGAAATAGAGACCTCGTTCTGTTTATTCTTGTTTGCACACATACCGGATACTTTTGGTGCTGTTGCCATCATTTAGACCATATCTAAGCGATAAGGATATAAACCTGTCCCAAAGCGATGCTGGTCCTGTCTTCAGAAACAGACTGCTCTCTCGGCCAAAGGGGGCTGGTCACAACATAGCTGACAGTGTTACATTGCAGTGGAGGGGTAGGAGTTTCCTTAAGGCTTTCTCCGATGGGGGTGTCTCTCCTTGTCTCTGATCTGGGCCCACACTACCACATAGGCACCATGTCAGACAGAGATAGATTCTAAAGAAAAGGAGAGACACATACTCCATCCGTATCTCTAATTTTAGTGCTTCTGATCCGGGCTCACATTAAATGCTTATAACTACTATTATATATGATTAATATATATTCTTAATAGTTTTAATTAATTAAATTAATTAAAATTTACAAAAAAATACAAAATAAATAAATTAAATTAGTACAAAAATAAATTCGATTTCTCCGGTGTCCGTTGACTGCAACCGCCACAAATCTGGCTGTTGCATCCAATTAAGAAAAAAAAAATTAAAAGTGAGGGCAGGGGCTGCCGCGTGAGGCCCTGGGGGGCCGCCACGCAGCAGTCTCGTATTGGCTGCCCAGTGCCTCTGCCCATAGACGCACTGCTGGTCAGAGACGCGCGCGCCTCCTCCGGGCGCCAGGGCAGGCAGCCAGTGGAGGCAGCCTACCGGTGCTTACTGGAACCATTATGGCAGAGGCTTTCCGTACGATTGATAGAAACCGATGAAGGCCCACTTTGCAAGGAATCTTTTGAACTTGTGACCCAGAATTTTCATTTCCATAGGAGAGTTGAAGAAGTGTACTAAAGGAGTCCCACCGAAAGGGACTCCACCACGGGCCATTTTTTTTTTTTTTAAGGTCATGAGGAGGCCCCCCATTTATTTGAAATTTGTAGTCTAAATACAATGCAGCTGTTCGGCTAAGTAAGATTTTTTTTTAAGTGCTTAAATAGTTATCTTCTTGTTAGGTGGCGACTTGCGAGCATGGGAAATAGTTGTCCAAAAATCAACAGTGACCCATCGAGGAGTCGGTGATCATCTACACAGCGGCCATTATTAGAGGTTGATGTTACTAAGCTTTGCATGATCTATGGCACAAGTACAATCATTGTGGTCTAAAATTAAGGGTATCGCGACACGAAGTGTCGTGTCGGAGGTAGATGGAGACCTTATCTGCAGCTAGTCGCGTCAATATTCCTGTTCGTTTTTATCCTGTTCTTGGAAATATGGAGAGCAATCTTGGAGTATAGCTTTTGATTTTATTTGACAAGATGATTAGAAGTTTTAACTCAAGTCTATCAATTTGGATAATTCAGAGACTGGTAAATGCAGGGAGTTTCATTTTGCCCTGAGGACTGTTACCATATTTGATGGTAATGGCAGTTCGGTAACATCTGTACTTTTTTTGCACAGGGAGGAAAGCGGAAACAACCACTGGATCCTGCTTCTTTCGAACGCAAGAATTTCATCCTCCCTCCGATAAATCGGGAATCTAAACAGAGTTTCATTCTAATCTCATTCCCGGTCGTTCGACTTATTATTCGACTTTCCCCACTTGCTTATATTTTTGTGCTGCATAGAATTTGCCACTTCAGGCAAAGATACCGAATATATTATTAATGCCTGAATGTTGCACTTCCAGAGCAGCTATGAGTCATATATTCCTTTGATCTTTGGAATGAACAAAACAAACAAATAAATAAAACAAATGATGCCGTGTCGCGCCGCGCGACACGAACACAGGATATAGAGCTTATTAGGATACTGATTACTGACCTTTCTCGCGGGACTTGACCCGGGTTGAGACCGCGAACCAGAGCCTCCGGACGGGGAAGACCATCTTGTGCCACCAGTCCATGAGCTTGTCCTTCACTTTGACGGGCCTCTTCCTGCTCTTCTTCCTCCTGCTCCCGCCCCCTGCGAGTCTCACCGCTATCGTCCTTAACCCGGCCAGTCCTGTTCCCCGTCTTTCACCTTCCTCTGTGTCTGTCCCCTCTCCCGCTTCCACCTTCCCCAGCAGTCTCCAACCTGCAGGTACGTCCCTCTTTGAGTTTTTGTTTCCACAGAAGCAGAGCACTTTTCTTCTTCTGTTATAGTGGGCAGAAGAAAGGCAGCTGGGACAATCACAGCAATCCCATGATCCTGTGGTTGGACAGAGAGAGAGGGGTGGAGGGGTTGTTGGTTGGGCACTTAGAGATCCATTAACAGAGACGCAGAGGGTGTAAGGAGGAGAGGAAGAGGGGAGGAGGAGACAGTGCTTCTCCACCGGCTGCTGTGTTATAACGCATTTATCTTCCCACCGACACGTGACGGTATCCCTCCACAGCGGACCATAAAATATGATGCTTTTGTTCGGTCTTTTTAATAAGACGGCTCATGATCTCCTTCATTTGCATACGTACAAATACAGTTGCAACTGTATTACGGTCTCCCCTCCCCCCCATAATAACTCTCCTTCAATATTTAGGGCCAAGGTAGTCCTCTCAATTTAGAGTAAATCAATCGAATGCGAGTATCCTCATCCTATTAGTCGTGACTAATCCCGTTTGGAGTTCAATTCTAATTACGAAGTGCTTGGCAAATTGACATTTTTCTTTTATCTAGGATGATTTTTTTTCTCCGTGTGTTTGAAACGGTTCCATAACGTCGGATTCGAAGGTCGAGCTTGTTCAAATTAATTATGAGCTCAATGTTAGCTTGCTTGCTAGGTGAGCTAAGTTTCCGAGCGAATTCATTGAAGTGAGTAGTTGTAATGTTTAAATTTTAGTTAGTAGCAATATTATTATATGTACTAATGAAGACAAACCGTGGCTTATATTGTGTCACACAGCATCCTCCCAAATCCAGCTAACTTAATGGAAGAGTCGTGGCACCTTCGATCCTGACAGATTGTTACTAATTGAAAATTAGCTTTTACTTTTCCGATCAATGAGATTTTTTGATGATCCTATTTTATTAGGTATCATGAGCAAGTACACAAATCAGATTATTACAGATAAAATATAAACGTTTGTCACTCGAATACATATCAAAATTATTATTTTTTATTTTAGAAATTTAATTGATTTTTTCTGGTTATGTCAGAACTATTTAACATTTTTTTTCAACCAAGACAAAGCACTTATACTGCTATTTTATCAAAACTTACAATATATTGCTAATTCTTTTTTAAAAAAGAGTACAGATTAAAATTTGTAACGAGTTATCTAAACTTCAATTAAGTACTACTGCTGCTACCTCCCCGATCAATTCTAACCCGTCTATCACACTGGCCACTCAACTAGTTGAAATTATAAAGGATATAATATTTAGATGCATCGAAGCAATCGATGCGGAGGAAGTAAGGGATAAATTTAAATTCGGAGGGTTCGAGCTTAATTTGGAATGTTATCTTATGGTGTGTGGTGAGCATACGAAAGCAAGAGGAATTTGAATTAAACAACTTTATTTACTTTTGATATGCTTTGACATTTACTTTTTTTTCATTTGTGAACATTTATATCCATAAGTTCAATTGGATTCCGATTAATTCAGTCAAACCGAATCAGTTCACTAAGAGGTAAAACTCTCCAAACATGAATATTTTACATTCATAAGGACTCGAATTCGAGATTTGCTTAAGCGAAACAAACATCGAACCGTTCGAATCAACTAAAGTTGGTATGAACATTTGCTTTTTGATATGCTCGAATCCTCTCAGAGCTGACTTCTCTTTATCTATTATTAGTAATTAATATTAATTATTATAAATCGGGGCGGAAGCGGGGGAATGAGGATTGACGGTGAAAAGCAATTTAGAACGGAATCAATTTCGAAATCAAGATGGCGAACGTTAATCTGTCCCCTTCCCGAAAGTCCTTTTTCAATTATTATTAATAATCATATATATATATATATATATTTATTTAAAGTATGGTGTAGTAGACGCCATAGAAAAGCAGAATAAATATATAAAAGCATAAAACACGTGGGCCAATCCGAACGGACTTTTTTAAAAAAAAATTGAGTGGTGGGGGCTCTGTCATTTTGTATATCTTTATTTATCTTAAATATGTGTCGGGCATTAATTAAGTAAAATTTGAAACGTGTCTGCCGGTTACATGCCCTTACATCAGTTGTTAATTCCATCTTTTAAATACTTTTCTTTTTTTTGAAATTTCTTTTATTAAACATTCGAGAATGAAAAAAGAGAGTATAGCTCTATGACGTACGCTCTCGCATGTTGATTTAGAGATCGCAGATTTGATATCTAGTGAGACTACTCGTGCTGTTTTATTAATTATTGAGAATTTCTCTTTCATTGTATTAAGTATTGAATTTTCTTTATAATAGGAAAAATAAAAGATATTAGAGGGAAAAAGAAAAAGAGAGGAATTTCGTAAGTGTCGGCAAGGTACCGCAGTCCCACGTGGTTAATCACACAACGGCTACGTGTGGTGTGGAAATTGAAAGGGATTGGGTGATGAAGCTCCCCCTCTCAACTCTCACTCCAGTTTTTCCCCCATACATATATCATATGTGCGTGTCTATATATATATATATATATCGAAATGAGGGGTGTTTCGAGCAAAGGACACTTTTGTCTCTTCGTTTGACCTTTCCTCCCTCTCTTGATATTTGGTAATGCGTCACCTGTTACTGTTACTACCACTCGTGGTTGTTGATAGTGTATTATCAATTACGTGCTGCGGTTGTTGCTACATTACATGTCGATTTAACTCTGTTCGAAAATGATGCACTATTTATTGTCTTAGGAGTTTCCTTCATCCATGTTACTTTAATTTGATTCTGAAGAAGGGTATGCTAGAAAAACGACGTTAAAAAGTTTTTCTTTTTTATATATAATTTAAGACACAATGTTTCTTTTCTTTTTGGTAATTTGCACTGGATGGAGGTTAATGGTCATTATCTTTTCAAGAACAAAATTAAAGATGATTTGATAAAATTCACGCGCACTTCTTTAAAATTTTAAAACGATACTCACCTCCTTCTCTTAAAATATGACATTTACTATTTTTTTCTCTTAAAATAATTATTTTTTATTTCAAAACTACGAGGAAATTGCAGCTTCGAGAAGATGGGAGTTGCCGGTTAGGAGAATTTGTGCACAATGTGAGAATCACGATTTCAGTAAAGAATTTGGGTCGGAATCCACTTCCTACCACGAAGAATCTTCGAGTTCGAGTCTCCTTTCAAATCCGACCGCCTTTCCATGACTCGTAAGGAGGGTTCTCGGGTTGGTGCCTAAAAGTCCCATCCGACGTTCAAGTTAAGATAGTGTTTTTAGAGACTAGTAAAGATTATTTGTCCTTGGTTACCTTAAGAATTTCCTTGTATATACGTGCCCATAGGGATGATTATGTAGACGGTAGGAAAATTAATTGGGCCTTGGTGGTGAACCTGAAGGCCTTCATGGGTCATTATCAACCAATTTGAGGCTTCCGCAGTATTAAATGTCATTATACGGGCGAAATTTAACTAGATATCGCCGTAATAGAATTACGGACAATGAAGCGTAGTCTAGAACTAGTGTGGAACTTGGATTTATAGCAGTTATTCCTCGAGGTAAATTTCGAGGTAGTTGTTCGCTTTTTTATGATGGTTAGGCTGAGGTGGACTCGAATGAAGCTCTTCTTCGAGATATTTGAAATCATCTTTAGTCAAGACTGGGGCATTCTTCCCATGCGTTTTTTGGTGAGAGAGGGGGGTGAATTCATGTGGTATCTCGGGGGCCCTGGCCTCGGCACTTGCCCTCGCTGCAGAGGGCACCCGCCTCAAGCACTATGCATCTGTGCAAGCATTCGTTAGGGACAATGCCCAGCCATTAGCGGTTGGCCGGGTGGGCTCGAAGAGCGCCACGCGACCAATTGCTTTTGACTTTTTTTTTGGTGGGTGGGGGGGGGGGGGGGGGGGGGGGGGGGGAGGGGGAGTGTGAGACCCGTTGCTCGCCACAAATTCACTTCTTTTTTTCTTTTTTAATGAAAAGGGTGGGCCTTCAAAGGGTGCCCATCATTTAAGCGATGAGTGCCTCTTTAGGTGTGGGTGCGGGTGCCTCTTTGGGTGATGTGAAACCTACGCGGAGTTGTGTGAGCTTCAAATGACACCCAAATGTTAGCTAATCTTTCAATCTACTTATAAAAATCACTTATAGAGTACACAATAAAATTTGATTTACCTGTGAATGATCATATAAACCTATCGGAGTCCCACGAGCAGGTGACAGGTGCTTCGGTGATTGATTGTAGGACATAGGGGATGGTTGGTTTGATGATTGAATGTAGGTCCTCAAGAACGAATGGCTCCAACTATCATGGTTCTATAATTCAGTATCCCTACGGTTGATGCTTTTCTTCTTGCTCTGTTTGTCACTCATCTGCATTAGTAGAACATTAAAATTATTTGATTAGTGCATAATATAGTGAAGAACAATCATATTTATCAGTCTTATGAATTGAACGATTGTATTCAAAAATTACCTAATGTACAAAACATCAAGTTGGAAATAATATTAAAAAAATCAAGTTTTCTCATGAATCATTCATTCCAAATCCTAATGCCGAAGCTCATTAAGTTCATCTTTATCATCGTTTGAATCCACATAATCATCCTCATTCTCTTGAACTTCATTGCGGCAATCTTCTATCATATCTTTTTGTCGAACATAATCCATTAGGTTATTAGCATCAACTAAGGGGTAAATATGGTCATTGTCGGTTATTGATCCAACATGCAACGACTCTTTATTTTGATAAGCAAGTTCCAATGACTCGTGAACTTCTACATTCCCCCATGGCTTTGTTTTTATAACAACTCGCTGTTGAGATCTACTTCTCTCTTGGCTTGAGTATGACACATAATAGACATGTATTGCATGCGTGTAATAACGAAACGGTTGTAATCCTGAATCCTGCGCCTCTGCTTAACCTCAATAATCTCCGTTTGAGGATACATTCTCGTCCCCGTCTCAGGAGTATGGTAGAACCATTCACAAAAGAATAGGACCACCGTCCTCACAAGTAATCCAGGATATTCCAACTGTATCACCTCTTCCGATATGCCATAATAAGAATGTCCTCCATCCCTCTTCATCGATACTCCAGAATTCATGGTCGTCCTATGTTGGCCGAATTGAGCAGTTTGGAACTTGTAAACATTGACGAAATACATCTAGTGTGTCTTCACACGTATGCTTGGATCTCATGCAAGAGTGCGTAATGTTTCATCGCTAACTTCATTAGTCAAATTAAGTGTATATAAAATGATAACATTCCAATTCTTAGGTTTACATAGGCTTGGAAATATACATCAATCCGATTCGAGTTTGATGTAATGGCCATCTAACCACTTGCTTGAACCACTTGAAGAAATCATCTTTAGTCTTCTGCCATACTTGATGTTAAAGAACATCAAACTTACAACATTATCAAACTGGGTTGAATTGGTTAGATTAAACCCATACATCATAAGGTTCTATCCTTAAATATATATATATATATATATTTGTTTAAGTGGTCCTTACTCAAGGTATGGCTTAACCTCAAAGCAATTGAATAACACCGTCAAACATGGAGTTGAAACTCCGCATATATAGTTCCCGGAAGCTATACTTGAATGCTTTATTCAAGTATCTCTTATCAATAGTTTCCGGATGACGTTCCAGTTGATTAAAAACCCCATACATTTGAGGTGAAGTATTGGATGCCCCACTATCATCATTACAAGGGCTCGGGTCCTTAGAGTACGAACATCAGCTGGGAAATAATATGAGCAGAAATTAATTGTCTCCATGCTCAAATATGCCGCGCATGTTGACCTTTCAACATGGCCTTTCTGCTTAATGGTCTGTTCAATTTGCCAAAATACCTATCGAATGGATACATCCACCTAAATTGAAGAAGCTCTCAGTTCCGTGTATCATCTACCAAATTTACTGGTAAATGCTCCATACAATTGAAAAACGCAAGAGAAAAGATTCTCTCCAACTTGCATAATATTATGGGAATGTTTCGCTCCATCACGTCCAAGTCTTCATGCCTTCACAAATCTTTGAAAAACTTGCTGAGCTCTATTGGGGGTTCTATGTGTGATCAGGCAGGTCCTTGAATGCGATATGCAATAACTGTTCCATGAAGAGGTGACAATCATGACTCTTCCACCCTTGGTAATTACATTGATCAACATCAACATGTCATACTATATCGGACGAATATCCATCCAGCGTCTCGAGCTTGCTCACCCATTCACCAATCTTGTGTTTCTGATCATATGACAACATACATTGGGCCTTGGGCATTTGAAAAACTCCACCTCTTCCTTCAACCAAATGTATTTCGAGACAGTTACATGTGATCTGCAAGTCAATTCAGACATTGACGGTGTCTTTCTTCTTACCCTTGATGTCAATGACAGTATTAAAAATGTTGTCAGAGACGTTCTTCTTAATATGCATGACGTTTAAGTTATACCGAATGAGGTGATCTTTCTAGTATGGCAACTCCTAAACAATGCTATGTTTAATGAAATTATGATTCTTTCCATAACCATCCTCCTTGACATACATTCCTTTTTCCGCTACTTTATTCACATTAACCTAGTCCAATATTGGTTGACCATCTACAATAAGTGGTGGGTCTTCTCGCTCAATTCTCCATGCCTTGGAGTTCCTTATATCCTTATTGTATTAATGGTCTTGTGGCAAGAATATTCTATGGCAATCAAACCAACTATTCTTGTGGCCATATATAAGTGTGAATGCTTTGTTATAACTCATACACAATGATCTAACCCGACAACATACTATAACCAGGGAAATCATTTATAGTTCACATCAGAGCAGCCCTCATGTTGAAGTTCTGCTTCATCGAAGCATCATAAGTGTAACCCAATATGCCACATCCCCTTCAGCTCATCAATAGGTGGCTAAAAGTACACATCTATCATTGTCTTTTGATTTTTTAGCCTGAGTATGATATATGTCAGAAACATATATTTCGATGTCACGCACAATTCCGGAGGCAAGTTGTAAGGAACAATAACAACATGCCAGCACGAGTAAGCCTTCTTCCCTCTTTTGAAAGGTGCGAACCCTTCTGAACATAATTGAACCCGAACATTATGAGGGTCAGATTTGAAATCTGAGTGCACCTCATCAAAGTGCTTCGTAGATCTCCCATCGGATGGGTGAGACTTTACATTTTCAAGTTGTCCGTTCTTGTAGTGTCATCTCATATTGTTTGCTGAGGTCGAACAAGTACAAAGTCTTTTCAATCTCAGGATTAGAGAAAAGTAGTGAAATTTCTTCATCGCCATAACCTTTATTTTGCCTTTAGCATCATAACATTCTTTCTACCTTTCATCACCACAGAATTTGCATCTAATAGAAGCAGCATTGTCTTTATAGTACAACGTACAACCTTTTAGATAGCAATAAAAAATTACAGTGCTCAATCCGAGACTTGATACTAACTTGTTCGCCTCGTAAAAGTTCTTAGGAATGTCATCTTTCATAAAAAAAAAAAAACTGTGTAACATGGCTAGAAGCTCATTTATCGCACCTTAGGCGACATTATAATCACTTTTAACGCTCAGTAATCTAGTGGCAAAATTCAATGCGGACTTATGTTCCTCCAGATTTGGCCCCTCATCAACAATATACATCAAAGATCCTAAATGCTTTTCATGCCCATAATTCATGTCTCCGTACCTATCGAACGGGTTCTCGTCAATCCCAATTGCATTTGAATCCTCTACTACTCTAGTAGAACTAGAAGCCACATAAGGATCGACTTCTCCTTGATTAGTCCAATACTAATAGTTATGCTTGAAACGGTATCGATACAAATGTTCTTAAACTTTAACAAGTGGTAAATAACACCCTTTCTTCCAGCACTTTGAGCATGAACTTTGAATTTTCCCGCTTGCGCAGTTCGGTAAAATAGAAGCATGCTCCAAGAATGTCTTCACCCCCATCAATAAACTCTTGCCTAATTCCTTCACCATTCAGATTGTTCCTATTGTACATCCATTCCCAATGTGGAGGGATATTCATCTAAATGCATTGATTACAAAATACAAACAGTCGGCAACACATCAATTAATCAATCAATCGCATAAGCATAAATGATAACTAATATTCATAGCTCATTATTACGTCGTAGAAAACAATACAAACATAACCAAATCTATAATGGAAAGGCTCAACCACTTCCCCAAATCTCGTCCTCATAATCCACAACTCTAAAATGGCGACTAACCTAGGGTCATATACAATCAATCTAAACATTAAAGTTTTAACTAAATATTAACATTAATTATATATATAAATGTAATTATTCGACTATACTTTCAATGCGGCCTAGCAACAAGTGTAAGGGGTCGGACTCCTTTAGACAATCCACGAACCTATACAACAAACAAAATTGTAATTAGGTAATTTAACATGTATATATATATATACATGTTAATTAGATTCTAATTTTCATCAAATAAACTTATAATTTTTCTTCAAATTAAATAGATTCACAATTAAATTAATTATTTTTAATTTTCATCATATATTATAATTATATTTTTTGTGAAATTAATTCATCATCAAATCTTTAATTGCCTATACTAATTTAAAAATATAATTAAAAACTCCATTATTTTCATTAAATAATTTATAATTACATTTGTTATGTATGAATTTAATTTTAATCAAATAATATTATATTAATTGAAATGTCATTTTCATCAAATAAACTGTAATTACATTCCAATTTCTAAACTCATTGTACACTTTCTAATTTACTAAAATAATTGTTATATGTAATTAATTGAAGAATTATTTTTTATAAAATTATAAATTCAGAAAAATATTTTTTTAAAATTGAAATTAACTATTATAAATTAAAAAACTGATATGTAATTTCAAAATAATTACAGATTCGAGGCGGCCGACTCAATGTTGAGTAGAAAAGGGGCAGATCTTGGCGTGGTGTGCGTGGCGAAGGTGGAGCTGGGTGCACCTTCGGGCATTGCTCAGACATGGTGGCTGACTGTTGGATATCCCTTCAATTTGGAGAAAGTTGGACTCAAATCGTATTGAAATTTTATCGGACTTTAATAGGCTCAAGGACTCACTTTTGTTAGGATTAATTTCAGCTCAAACAGAGGCTAAAAATAGAGGTTGAGAGGCAGAGCAGATCAGCACAGAAAGCAGCAGCAAAGTACAGAGAGCAGCAGTGCAAAATTTTAGTTCGACCAGCTGGATATCAAACCTCGATTAGAACGTCAAACGAACTCCGATCGAGATGAAATTTTGGCAACAGCTTCATGACATGTGGGGCTAAGTTCTGAACGGTCATAATTCGTATTCGAGCTCTCTATGTACTGTTGTGGCCGGTTTTGTAAACCACCCTTGTGGATGACAAATTTTGGGTTTGAGTGATCTAAGAGAGTGTGTCTCTTGAGTTTGGTTATCTAAGGGTTTACCCTAGATGAAAAACATTATGTAATCTTCATTGATAGTGAATCATTGATTCGGAGTTGATCCTGTAGTTTTTCCCCACATCGGGATTTTCCATGTAAAAATTCTAGGTGTCTTTTTCTTTACTATTTGTTGGTTGATTTGATTGGTTCCTATCTCGATTACACTAGTAGGGGAGGAAGGCTAATCGCTGCGTTGTTGTTTAGCCGAGCACACCCTTCCCAACACTGACTTAGGAGCTAGAGCTGGAACTAGGTGGCGTCATATATAGAGCTGGAGCTGGAGCTGGGTGCATGGTGGTTGGAGCTGGACGGCGGGATCGCTGGAGCTGCTGTGGGAGCTAGCATTTGTCGACTGAGCAAGGCTCGGGGACTGTAGGGCTAGATTGAGCTGGACAGGGAGTATGAGCTAGCTGGAGCTCTTGGCATGAGTTGGAGGCTTGGGGGCGTTGTGCATGGCCTACACTTCGTTGGGCTAGGCAGAGAGAGCTGGAGATGACCGGATCGGAGGTTTGCGGTGATCTACCGCAGTTAGCTTTTTAGAGAGACAGAGTACAATTCTAGTCGGGACGGAGGTGCTGCCGCTAGCTAGACATCGATCTCGAACGAGGAGATGCGAGAGAGTGCAGAGAGAGGGAGGGAGCTGCAGAGAGAGAGAGAGAGAGAGAGGAAGAAGAAGAAGAAAATTAAATGGAAAAAAAAAGGTAGCTGTCGATCAACTGGTCATACTTTTTTTTTCCTCCGATGACTTTCCGACGGCCGACGGATTTTCAATGTCATAATTCCGATGGCTTTCCGACAGGACTAATCCGTCCAAATTCCGCCGGAAAAGCCAACATTTCTCGCAGTGCAAGGAGCAAATGTCGGCTTACTTCCCATATCCTCTTCCGCTAATAAAGAAGCGCCGAAATCGGGGACCCAGAAAAAAGAGGAGTAAGGAACATGTACCTTTTTTCGGTAGACGAAGATGTACCGTTTAGTTCAAGACTCATATAAGAAATTGCGTATAGAAGAGCTTCCGCCAACAAAATGTATGGTCCGAGAAAATAAAATAAGGGAATGGTCGTTATTAATCAATTATAACAAAGAACTTTCTATAGTGTGTTTTGTCAACTTCAACTTTGGAGGGATGCTAATGGATTAATTCGTGGACACTTGATCCCCACAAATTTAATGCCTTTTATGGTGCCCTAAACATATCGTGTCCCATACTTAGCAACTATTAGAATCGATTGACTCCGGAAAAGAAGGAAGTGAGAAAAAAATAAACAAAAATAAATCTGACATTTAGGTATGCGAAGTCCGTTGGGCATCGTAGAAGTTTCCGTGCATGCAAATCTCCTCTTAACTATTATTAACAAATCAAGAGATGCGTTGTAATTAGCAAAACACAGTTTAATAGGCGAATTTCATTTACAAATGGTAGTGGTCTGAAATTAATTAAAAGCATGACAACCAAATGAGAATTATTCTCCCCGTTTGGCTGAAACTTACCTTGTTTTCATGAAAAGGAAAAAAAAAATAAAGACTAACATCAATATCAATATCCCCAATGGATTCAGTGGACACTACCTTAACGTCAGCCCACAGTATAATTATAATCCCTCAAGAATCATATCAACATATCCCATCATTTGTACATAATAGTCATTATCATTCCATGCATATGATCTCAACATGTCGTATTCTCAGTAGATACCGTTTTTGTAATCCTAAGGTAATACCACCACGACCCTACAATTCTAACTCAGCGTGGCCGGCACGAATTAACGTTTCACACATCAGTTAGAGTGCCAAAATGTTACTGTCACCTTCATGAAAGTCGAGTCCCAGCTAACAGCTTCCTCGGCGTCTCTGCAACTTGCAATGCGATGCGCTAAGTGTATTATTATAACGCCATGCTTATATATAAAGTGGCCTCAATTTCTATCTATTTTTCATTCTATCATGTTTTCATTTCCCTAAAAAACGAGTACCAGCAGAACGAAAGAGGATCTGGAGTATTTCCAAATATATAGTCAGTATATTCACGTTTTATGCTTGTCATAAGTTAACTATACACGATCTTCGTCAAAATAGGATGTAGTGTAGCGGCGTACGCCCTAGCTTGACAATCAAGAGAACTACAGATTCGATATTTAGTGGGACTAACCGTTCCTCTTTATTAACTATTAGTATTTTTCTTTCATTGAATCGACTCATGAGCCTCGAACAAAATAATCAATTTTGCACTCTTTCATATGGTCAGTATATTTCACGTTTTATGGTTAAAAAATACAGATTTTTCTCTTTGAATTTAATCTTTTTTTTTTGGTCAAATGGACATGAGACAAAATCACGTTAATTTGGGAGTCCTTGTACCACTTAGATGTTGTTAGTGCATAATAAGACAAAAATATGTTTAATTCGGAAGTCTTGTACAAGCAATTAGATGTTGTTAGTGCATAATAAGACAAAAACATGTTAATTCAGTTAGTTTTTTCTTGCGTATGCATGCATTCTGCTTTCAGCATAATTGCGGTTTTGTTCCATGGTCTTCTTTTTCTTGGTTGCAATAATTATTATATTGGTAGTTATTTTATTGCAAATTTCATTCGTGAGATCATTGTGGCAATTATCCCTTACAAAGATTTTCGTGCAAGGAGCCATATTTCTATAATTAACCACAAATACGCATTAATATACATATATAGAAGGTTGCTTTCATGTTTAAATTACGATTTCAACACACACTATGGCAGAGACGGATCCAACATTTGAATTTAGAGATAACGAGATCTTTGAGAGGGCGAACAGTAAGGTAGTTTTTTCGTGTTAGAGGGAGCGAATCAAAATTGGAAAAAATGTATGTGAATTTATTAAAAGCGAGAAAATTCTAGGGGCAACTGTCACCCCTATCAAGAATTATGGCCTCTTTTTGAAAAGTTATAAGGGTGTCAATATTCAGCAAAAAATTTTCCTTAGTATCGTAGCACGTAATTAGAAATTTAGAACATCTGCCAATTCATGGGTATCGGGTTTTACATAGACTACGGCTAGAATGGACGTGTCACGGGGTAATTTATGACTTATGCTTGGTATTTTTTTTATAAAAAAAAAAAATCAGCTGTCAACTTATGTACTCATCCGATGGGTACTTCTTTTGGGTCAAACTCTTTGTTTCGTAACCTAAAGGAACCGAAAACAAAATCAAAATCGAGAATCAGATAGTACATTTATTAGAATCCTGAAGATCCAACTCGAGAATGCTTTGGTAGTTACTGTCACAGTGTAATTATCTCGGGGATGGTACTGTTGATCCTATTTGGACATGGGCCACTGTTCGCACCGGCCCATATTCTAGCCACAAAATGGGCCACACGGGCCCAATCCTGACGGGCTTCTCAGGCCCGCATCCAATATATTATATATCATTCTATATATACATATATATATATATATATATTATTTTTCCACATTTTATGATTCTTTAAATATTATAATTTTTCTTCAGCAAAATAGATGTAATATTTGTCATTGTCAGGAACAATGTTTCGGCATCCCATTGCCGACATTCCTCTCGACGTTGCACGGTCAGGAAAGTGCTGCTGCAAATCCTTCGGTGAGGTTTTTACCACTCACTCACTATTTGATTCCGGTGTCAACTGAACGTTCCCTTCCTGAGAGGGAATGGCCATCCCTGTTCGCAGTTCTGATGACAATTTTGCTCAAGACATCGACAAAATCGCACTGAATCTGATCTTCGTCATGATGAAGAAAATACATTCTAAGCGGCTCAAACGATACAGCAATCTAGATCTCGACCTAAAATCGAATCATAATCGCAAGCAAATTCAGAGAGTGCAGAGTCACCCTTAAAAGACCATTGGATCCATCAATCGCCCAAACGAATAATCGCCAATAAGTTCGTCCAAACTGCCACGCTTGGCTTACATTAATATCAAACAAGAGCACCATGGCTCGACCAGTAACTACAGCATTCCTAGAACCACTACTGCAATCGACAATAGACGCATTCACACAGCAAGTTTTCATGGATGAAACCAACAGAATTTTACAGAAGATATAGGCGTACGACAAATAAACTACGAACCAAATGATAGATTCCGTGATCTAAAAGCTGGAAATGGTCCTTCAGATTTGCAAAAATCATCTTATGCTTATGCCAAACATCTCGCTGGAAATGGTCCTTCAGATTTGCAAAAATCATCTTATGCTTATGCCAAACATCTCGCGCTGTTGGTTTCTCGGGTCAAATTTCATCACATGTTGCTCAAGAGGACCAACGGCAGTTCGGAGAATCAATGAACGTGCACTAAAAATTTGGGGTTTAATGCCTTGAAAACATATATTTACAGACCAATCTTTGCTTGTTAGAGCTCTTACGCAGAGGATGAGCTGTAAGGCCCCAGCCTCCCTACTTACACAAACCGAACTCATATTTTTCAGACACGTGATGGAAATCCCCATGCGGCATAAGACCAAAATTCATCACAAAAACTAGCAGTATAAGTGCTGCACATATTGAGCCAGATTTGCAACATTTCGGATGCATGACAAGACAACCCAGAGAGCACAATGCATTATGAGCCCGCCTGCAAAGTTCAGGGCACTGTTTTAAGAGTCTAAGGACTACCCTAAACTACAAGGGACTAATCGAAACTACTAGAGAGAGAGATCCATTGAACAACCATAGATGCAACGTAATTTTACATATACTTCTGCCCACAAACTTTCATGTGACCGACACTTACAACAAGGCATGCCTGTTCTAAACTCGAACCCACATCTAAAAGCATAGAATGATTTGCTTACGAAAGTTTGCATTCAAGTTTCAAGAGGAGAAGCCTAATCAATAAAACAACAGACGTGAACATAATGCAACTAGGGAGTCCATAAAACGACTTGTTTATTAGAATAACGAGAGCGGACACAGACACACATGTTGAGCCACAGTACATGCATAATAGTAGCAAGCTCCAGCACTTAAAGGCCCTCAAATGGGGAAAGGAGTCATGTAAAGAAATGGTCTGCTTATCCTGAGGACTTGTGGCCCAAAATGAGTGAACTGCTGAGAACTGTCTTACAATAAACTCAATCACATGTATTGCAGCTTTCAACATGCCAAGAAAAGATGTCCCCCAAAGAAAGCAAACCAACACTCCCCCTTTCACTTACTGACTCATTCATCAAAGCACACTTCTGACATCTCTACTTTTCCAGGGCTATTACACACCCACAAATGTTTACTAGACCACTTATAGATCTCCAGCTGCTCTACTGACATATATGACCCTGCCGAACATCAATATGGCCCTTCTACTAAAAATTACCAGACTGAGATCTTAAAACTCTATGAACAAGAATATGGATCTTTTCCTCTTCTCCAGCAGGAGTAAGGTTACGAATCTCGACCATAAAAGGTGACCGGCCATCGATTTCTCTCTAGAAAGAGCTAAATGGGTTCCTGAGAACTAGCACTGCCAAATGCCACTAGCAAATGAATCTCAATAAACACAATTCAGCCCATTTCACCATCTAATGGCTGTTTCAAGGCACACCCCAATTACTACAAAACTGAGACTCCAGCATAATAAAGCACTTTGCCGAGAAATCATACCACTGTTTCATCATGCATGTCAGCACATACATGTGTAATAATAGAAAAAAAAGTTTATCTATGGCTTAGACTAGCAAGTAGAAACTCAACTCTAATTATTGCCCACTTCATTTATTTGCTCGTTCTTCCTTCCCTGGATGTACATTTTTTTTTCTTTTTTTTTCTTTTTTTGGGTAACTTGCACCGCAATTGAAACCAGACTTCACAAGGCAATTTTGCAAATTAAAGACAAAACTCAGTGCCAAACACAAATAGAGACTTCCTGACATTGAATGGTTTATGGGTACTGATTTAACTTTCCAATGAAATAAAAGAAAATTCCTTTATCCAAGTATGTAGATGCCGCGCCACTCCATTACGATGTACATATTGGATAAGTCAATCATGCATGAAAGAGGAGGAAGGACATCACATAAAAGAACATGAAAAGGAAGGACACATGGTTTGAGTTGGGAACAGAAGTATGTTAGATTCATAAGAATCTCTCAGACTTTCTTTTTTTTCTTCTTTTCCTAGCTATGTCCATGATTACGATGGGCACGGAAAGATTCCCATATTGATTGATTTTACAAAAGGCAAATCTAATCTACCCATAATACAAATCCATTGCTGGGAAAAGACTCAAATATTTGATTTTTTTTAATTTTATTTTGACCCCAAGTACCCGACCGGGCAGACCCAGTAAACAAAAATAGCAAAATTCAGCAGCACCAACATCTCCCAATCTCACCCCCCATTAAGCCATCTGATAACGTTATGCATTAAGAAACATAACCGATAAACAAACACTTTACGAAACATAACCGATAAGCAGTTGAGTAGGTAAGCAAACCTCAACTTCCAGTAATACATTCATTCTGATCTGATGATGCTTTCAATAACTGGAAAAAGGAGCGAGCTTTAGACCAGCCCAAGGCGGACAGATTTTCTTTTACTGGTAAAGATTTAACAAGATTTAACTGATAGAATGTTAAAAAGCCATTCCCATTTCCCCTCCCACCCAATTTCATTTTTTCCCCTAAAAATTTGAAACCACCTCCCCCCCATCGTAAACAGGATTACAGAGAAACCAAACTCAGCAACAAAACAGGGAGAATAAAGCCAAGAAGGAGGAGGTAAGGCACTAAGACGAGAGCGGGCGTGGCGGAGGTAGGAGTTGCTGGAGGTTTTGATGAGGAACCTGATTGTGCTGCAGTATGAAGGGATGCCTCAGCAGCTGGGTGGCGGTCCATCTCCTTGCGGGCTCCCTCTGCAAGCAGCAGGAGATGAATTCCCGAAACTCCTTCGAAGCAGTGAGTGGCGCCTCCGGTGGCTCCGCCATACAGATTGCGCACATCAAGCTTGCCCAATCCCCTTGCCTCCCCACAGCAAACGGGAACCTCCCCAGATAGAATTCCAATATACTGACCCCGAAGCTCCATATGTCTCCGGCATGCCCGTCGTACTTCCCGTGGTTCAGATCGGTATTGATCCTCTCGGGACTCATGTAGGCAATCGTCCCAACAGAGGAGTTGCAGGGATCCATCGTCTGAGCTAAAACCCTACTAACCCCGAAATCGGCGATCTTGACCTTTCTCCTCGAATTGACCAACAAATTCGAGGGCTTTATGTCACGGTGCACGATCTTCCGGCGGTGCAAGTAGGCGATGCCGCTGAGGATTTGATAGGTCAAGTTGGAGAGCTCGCGCTCGTTCGGGATGTGGAGCCCTTCGAGCGATCCACCGTCCATGAGCTCCAGCAGGACCTGGATTTCACCATTGTGGTTGTATATGTCGTGGCACTTGACCACATTGGGATCGTCCACGTCCCGGAGGATCTTGATCTCGCGCAGGATCTGATCGCGGACGGACTCCTCGTGGTGGCCGTGCATTACCTTGAGGGCGTAGAGGCGGCTCGAAGGCCGGTGGATCACCTTGTAGACGGTGCCGCCCGCGCCGCTGCCGATGCGGTTGACCCGCTCGAGGTGGGAGAAGTCGAGGGGGTAGGCCGGGCTCCCCGAGTTGTTGGCGTTCTGGTGGCTCGTAGAGGGAGGGGCGGCGTTGGAAGAGGGTGGGAGGGGGAGGGGGACCGCGAGGCTAGTGGGTTCCCGCCGGGGCACGGGTAGGGTGAGGTTCTGGCGGCGACGGCCGCTCCGCGAGGCTCCGGCGGTGCCCTGTGGCGGCTGAAGCGGTCTCATGGTTAGGTTCCTTGAAGAATCGGGTCGAATCGGCCTCGCAACAGCTGAAAATCGCTCCTTTCTGCCTTAGACAGAAGACCTAACAGAAACAGAGGAGAGAAATTGACGGCTGCAACAGCAGAAGGAAGAAGAAGAAGAAGAAGAAGAAGAAGAAGAGATCGCTGGATCCTCTCTATTCAGCTATGGCCGCTTTGAAGCTCCCAGAGACCAGATTTGGGCTCTGCTCTCTCGCTTAGAACAATCCATCAATGGGGAAAGAGAGAGAAGCTCTGATTCGGGAAGAAGAACCCAAAAAAAAAAAAAACAGCTTCCTTCTAGTTCTTGGGGGAGAGAGAGAGAGACAGACAGACAGACAGAGAGGAAATGAAAATGGGGATTTTGTGCTGTTTTATGGCAATTAAAAAGGGAAATGGTTTTGTGTTTGCATTTAATTTTGGTTTTTTTTTTTTTAAAGATTGACAGAGGGAGAGGTTGCAATCATAAGAAGGAATCTGAGATTTTAAAAAAAGGACGGAACGCCCACGCGCGGTGGACGAAGATTCTCAGGCACGCGCCGGTTGACGTTGAGATTTGGCCGTGCGCGTGTATCGTCAGCGATGAGGTTGAGGGTGATGTTTTATATAGTGTTTATTTATTAAAGGAAAATACACGGGGAATTGGAAAGGGCAAAATAGATAGATTATTACCGTTAAAGGCTTTTTTTCTTCCTCTCTGTTTCTGTGTTTTTTTTCTTTTTGTCTTAAAAAAAAAAAACGAAAACGATTGTTGTTAATGCAAAATTTGTTAAAGCTATAGCTGTAACATGAGGTTTTTTTTTTTGGCAATAATTCAGATTTTAAGAAAACCCGTAAATTTCTGTTTTTCCTCTTTGCTTTTTTATGAAGTGGATAATCGACCCTTTAGTCCTTTTTTTTTTTCCCCTAATGCTTGGATTCTCAAATTTATAGCGAGCCAATTCCAAACAAATTTTGCACCAATTTATTCACTGAATTTCGGAAAACCTAACAAATTGGCTAACATTTGAATCCCATAGCCTTTTTTTGATATGATTTTTAAAAATTCAAGAACTAAATCAGGGATAATTTTTTTTGAGGATCCATTTGTTGACTCATTACATGTTTAAGGATCCAAGTCTTAGAGCGCTCTTTCTTTTTTTCTTTTTAACTTCAACATCACAAAAAATTTTCTTTCACATGCACCAGGTATCAGTGTAAACCGGTAAATGCTCGACTAGACTAAAGCTTGAAATAGCTCCATCAGACCGAGCTCGAGTTGAGCTTGCTAGTCAACCGAATGGAGCTCGAGTCCTCTAATATACAGGCTTGCGACCTTAATCCGATTGTATACTTTCTACATTTATATTAACTACGACCCAAGCACACAAAATTGAATACAACGGTCTTACCGTCATTTAGAATAATAATAATAATATGATTAAGATTAGAAATTACAATTTTTATATAAATACACATACCTAAAGATTCCAAATAGAAGTATTAATTCAACATATTGCGGGCCTAGTTTATCTTAGTCTTAATATAGTGTAAAATTGTCTATATTTTGCATTAAATATGGTTAGTAGACGTATTAATTATTCTTAGAATTACTATTATAAATAATATAAATGGATATTTAGGATAATTTTTTTATATTATGTTTCAAAAATACATATGATAATTGTATTACAGTTCAATAAGATATGCAATGTATATCATTATCATTATATATATTAGAAAATTTGAGTATGTTTTACAATAAATATTGTAAATAAATATAATAAATATTCTGAATGTTATTATTCTAAATAATACAATGATACAACAACTATATGAAAATGATGTTAGAATAAATTTTATTTTCAAAAGAAATAATAAGCGTATATAAAAATTAGTGCAAGCCACTAACTATATGAGTTTATGGTCATATATAATAATAACAAAAAAAAGAACCCGTTAAGAAAAAACAGTACATAGTTTGTATATTTAAAGATATCTATAATATTCTTGGAAAGCAGTTAAATAAAACTATACAGTGAGTATGATTATCAACATATAGTAAAAATGAACATAATTTATAATAAAATATTTTTAATAAATACAATAATTATTCTGAAACTTATTATTATAAATAATATAACAATACAACAAATAAATATGAAAATGATGTTAGGATAATTTCTATTTTCAAAAGAGAAAAATTAACAAACATATATAAAATTTGGTATAGGCCACTAACGATATAAGTTTATGGTCATGTATAATAGCTAAGAACTTAACATTATGTTAGGAAAAAACAACACGGAGTTTGTATATTTGAACAAGATATCTATGTATAATATTCTTGTATAGTAGTTAATTAAAGTATACAATGCATATCATTATATTATATATAGTAGAATTGACTATCATCTATAATAAATATTTTCAATAAATATGATAATTCTTCTGAAAGTTATTATTATAAATAATATAATGATACAACAACTAAATATGAAATTAATATTAAATTATTTCTATTTTTAAAAAACAATTAATAAGCATATACAAAAATTAGTACAAGCCAGTAAGCCACTAACTATATGAGTTTATGATCATACAAAATAAATAAAATTCAAAGTTATATGACAAAAATGCAAAACAAAGTTTGTATATTTGAAATAAATCTATGATATTTTTGCATAATAGTCAAATAAAATATGCAATGCCTATATTTATCATTATCGTTATATTTATTAAAATTGAATTGTTAATTAAGTAATTTAATCTTTATTCTAAAAGTTTTTATTATAAATAGTATAGTGATACGACAACTAAACATGAAAATGGATAGTACAACAATTTCTATTTGAAAAAAGAAATATATTGTTGCACGCCACTAATTGGCTGAATTTATTATCATATATATCATAAGTAAGAAATTAACATTTGAAAATAATGTTTGAAAATTGTACAAAATGATATATTATAACAGTTTAAAGGAAATATTTTAATACATGATATTATCACTATATGTAGTAAAAAGTGACTATATTTTGTAATAAATGTTATCAATAAATATAATACATACTTCGAAATTTATTATCATGTATAATATAGTACTGATACAACAAATAAATGAGAAAATGGTTGTCAAAATATTTCCTATTTGGAAAAGATTAAGTCACCATATATATATGAATTATCATAAGCCACTAACAATTATGATTTCATGATCACATATAATAAATAACTATTTAACATTTGAAAAATAATGTTTAAAAACATGCAAAACGAAATTTGAATGTTTGAACTAAATGCATGTAATGTTTATGCATTTAAGTAATATATGCAATGCATATTAAATAAAACAATTAAATGCAAAATTGTCATTGAACAACATAACACGTATTGGGAACAATTGATCGATAAGTACCAAATAAATAATTAATTACATTTAATAATTAACTTTTGACATACATAAAATTTCAAAACAAAATTATCACTAGCCACTGTTCCACGAACTTGTGATAATATAAAAAGAAAAATGATAATGATAATGTGGGGAGAGGTCAACTTTAGAATAATAGATAAATCAGATTTGTATAATAAATATATGAACTAATTAAAAACTTTTAATAGATCCATCCAAAGTATTAATGATCAAAATGATATGCAACGTACATATTACAAGAAAAATGTCGACTAGGGAAGCACAAATCCATCCCCAAACACAAATTAGAGACGGATTTGGGAAGGAAACTAGTCCGTCCCAAAATGTTTTCACTCAAATGGCTAGGGATGACATCCTAAATTCAGGGTCGGAAAATTCCCTCCATAAAGCGCCGCACATAGAAGAGGACTTTTAGGACTGGAAATTTTTGTGTATAGTTTTGTTGGGAAATTTTCTTCTCTTAAGCAATCTCCTCAAAAATGGTTCTTAGGACGGATAATTCTTAATAATCAAAATTATTTGCGCAAATTCTTACTACGTAATTTTTACTCAAAATTGGTCTTTGAAATTCTAATTTACTACTGAAAATTTGTGTTGTTTCTAAGAATTAAATTATGAAATGTGAATAATTATCATAAGAAAGTTAGTCTGACAAAATACAGGCAGGAGAGTAGTACTCCTAGTTTTTGTATGTGTCGAGATTTTCATGCCAAAGTAAATATAATATATATATATATATATGTGTGTGTGTTGTGTATATATACAAATTTAAATTTGTGATGTCAAAACAAGCATACCCGAGGCAAGACCTAGTTGAGATATATATATATATATATATATATATGGAGAGATATATGGCCAAGTTTCGTCCGCGTACTTTAAAATATTCAGTCCATGTGCAAACATTTCTTTAGACAATTTGATCAATCCTATTCCTTACTGTGGTTATGTCGTTTCTTTTATCTCTGCAAATTCATACAAATCAATTATGATTCCGCGGGATTATTATATTATACTAAACATATTATATTATATTATATTATACTATACTATACTATACAATTAAAACTGTTCCATCTCTCCCACAGGGCGAGTGGACCAGTTTTTTTACTATCAATTAATTTTTTAATGTACTTATTAAAATAATATTATTTTTCATTTAATTTTTTAATTTTTTTTATTTGCACTTTGATATTCAGAAGTTCGAATGAGTCTCCATTAATTTAGTTTGAGTTAGATTGGGCTCATTAAAGGATAAAACTTGCATAATTATAAATTTTCTCTATCCACGATACTCGAATTTATTTACTTACAATTTTGAATTCTATTAAAAAAATTCGTGAAAGTATCTCCAAATAATGTTTTCTTCCAATTAGCCCCTAATTTTCATTTCAAAGCTTAATATTAGTGGAGTTAAAGTGCATGATCCATATCAAGGTGGCACATAAGAAAAGAATATGCAAATTTTATACTCAAAAACTTTTTTATCATAATATATGCTATTTATTTATTTACATTTTCTATTTTTTAGTCTCCACCTTGATATTTGGAAATTCAATGGGTTGCGACTAATCAGTTCGAATCAAGTCGACCAACTAAGGGCAAACTTCTATTAATCATAAATTTTCTCCGTTCACGATACTCAAATTTGAGTCATTGTTTAAGTGGCATATACTCGAATCACCTGAAACCCTACATTGTTTACACATTTCTTCTTCTTTTTTTTACAATGTTGATAAAGAAAAATACGTGGAAAGTTCTCAAATTAACTTTTTTTTTTGAAAAAATTGGCCCCAATTTTCATTTTTTCAAATCTTAATATAGGAGAGAAAGTGCATTGTTCATATCTAGTTGCATATAAAAAAAGTGAATGTGCTTCTTTTTAACAAGATCAACTAAATAAGTTAATAAAAAATTGAAAAAAAACTACCAGATTTTTATTTTTCTAAATCTACTATTTATTTATTTATTTTTGCACTAATCTTTCTATTCTTTAGAAAAATCAAAGGCTTTCAAGAAAAGTTTCTGTAAAATAGTTTTTTTAATTGGTCATCAATTTTTATATTACCAAAAATTAATTAGATAAATTAATAAAAAATAAAAGACAATAAATATGTGTTTCACATGATTTCGAGTCAATATGATCTTACAGAAAATTAGATGAAGCGTTGACATACAAATTAAAATATATGAATTTTTATGTCATATATAACATGGTTTTATCATTTTCTCAATCTATCTCATACTTTAAAAATTACCCTAAAAAGCTTATGATTTACATTTTATTCCAATTCTATCGCGATGTCAATTTATCCATCAATGAAATATAAGTGTGCCTCAAATCTATCACATGGTTTTAATTTTTTTCAAATTTATCCCATGAATTTAATTTTTCTCAAATTTATCCCGGACGAAGGACTACAGTGGCAAAGATTGGCACACTTGCATTCGACATTAACAACATCGTAGTAACAGACAAATTGACGTTGGGTTAGATCTGAAACAACATGCATACTATGGGCATTTTCGGATAATTTTTAAACCATGAGATAAATTTGAGAAAATAATCAAACTATGTGATGTATGGAGTTAGAACCCCTAAAATATAGCAATTTTGAAAGTGTAGCAAATTATGATATGATTGTTGTGAAAACTTCTCCCACAGCATCGCGCATGCATACATATCACTAGTGCTAATAATTGCCCAATTCAACTAATCATATCAACCATAAACTAAACACATTTTTTCCATCATAAAAGATGTCCATGACCCTAATATACAAAAATAGGAAATCCAATAAAGAGGTACAAATAATCCTATCATAAAAGTGAAAACATGAAACCTTTATATTACCGGATAAGGCGTGTGCTACTGCATTATACTCTCTTTCTCAAACTAGAGCCAATTTTTTACCCTACCATTTACATCTGCGGTAAGAAAAAAAGCTCACAAACTTTAGAAAAGATTGTTCATCAATCGAAACTTGAGGCAATATTTAGTCCCTCATTTTACTAAATTACAATAAACGGCCAAATGTCCCATCTTTTCGTTATTAACTGATGTCGATTCATGGGAGGAAATGAAAAGAGGGGTGCTGGACAGTGAGATATACCAACCAATGGCGATGGTAATGATTATCCCGATACGCCGTTACAGTCTATTTTAATTCCCAATGTCGTCAAAAGAGCGACCATTTGTTACCTATTTACATATTTATTTGAATTAAGTGGACAGATTGGTTTCACCTTATGTTCGTTGGTCACACTGGGCCACTGGCCTTGTCGAATTTGCGGTTAACATGCCATATATAGTAAGTTCAAGCTTCAGATCAAATTGACTCAGAAAATGATAGCACGAGGACCAGATAGGTCATAATCCGAGAGTAATTGAAATACCATGCCCACGTTCCAAATAAATATAAATATAGTAACTTAGGTCCTGTTTGATACGCTCGAATGGAATGGATTTTTGTATAGTGAATATAATAATTATATTGAGAGAAAATAGTGATTTTTAGATTGAATTAGAGAATATGAATGATTAAAATTAATTAAACGAACTTATTTTTCATGATATAATTCTATATATCATATATTTAGATATATAAAACTAAAAGATAATATATGATATATGTAAAACTTAGTAGAAATGATGGAATGATCATTTCATCATGTTGTAAAGAAATTTTCCCTCAAATGAATGTTTTAACTCATACGGATGTGTCTATATGTGAAAATGCATTAGAATAATGGATTTCTATTCCATTCCGACATATTAAACAGGACATTAGATCACATTTGGTAGCTCAGAATAATTTGGAATGAGAATCACCATTGCGGCTTCGATTTTATATCTCTGGTTCGAAAAGGCCTTTTAAAAATGGAAGGCTCATTTATAGAAGTATTTTCCTTTCAAATTGATAGAATGAGAACTTCTATCCAAAAAAGTTGTAGAACCATCCTTCACCACAAAAATTCTTAAATGATCACACTTCAAATAATATGGTTTGGAAAAATCAATAAGATTATTGTAATTAGTAATAATTATGACAATTATCTATGCGATTAATATCCCATTTATGAGTTTACTTTATTATAATTGATTCTTCTTCATATCACGTAACAAAATAAGATCACCAAAAAATTTCTCTGAATAATGAGTTCTCGTGCCGATAAGTATTTTCAATCCTTGACTTCTAATTGAGGTCATTGAGCACCCTAAATATGCTGTCTTATGGCCCCAATAGAGGCCTTCAAAGGTCCGATAATCTTTTTTTTTTTTTGGTTCTAAATGAAGTTTATGGGCTCTAATAAATGAATCTTAAGATAGAAAATGAGTCAACAAAGAAAATAATATTATCGAAAAATCGAATCTTAATCCTCTCGATTTCAGATAAGGGTGTGATGTCCCTACACTTTTTCAAGACGTTCGGGGACTTTGGTTTGGTGAACTGAATAGAAATCTTTTTTTTATAGTTTCTGAACTTAAACAAATAGAACAATGAAAGACCAAGTCAGTTTAGATTTCAATAGGAAATTGTATTTTATATTTTAAATTTCCTCCTATATATACTTTTTAATTGAAAAAAAGTGCGCTTTGAATATCCGTCAAATTACCATCTCAACTTAATACAAAAGTCAAATGACACGGTGCAGCGCCATATCTAAGCATAGGGCTGACCCCAAAGGAGACATTCATAGCTAATCATCCAAGTCAAGTTGAATTTGGAACACGGGTATAAAGAAATATTTTTTAAAAAAACCGATAGAGAAAAAGACCAGCCCCCCCCCCCCCCCCCCCCCCCCCCCCCGGCAACTAGCCAAGACCAGTTACGATGCATCAGAACATCTCATATTCAACGGTTGGCAGACATAGACATTAGTACATTTTTTGCTCTACAAACTTCGAGACTCACGAAATTGACACAAGAATCGGCACATGTCCCGGGAATTAATCGGGCGATCTGCATGTGATTAAGTTTCAAACTCCAAAAAGGATTGTACGGACCGGCGCATGGAATAAGGCCTCTTGTCAACGTTAAACTTCACAATTACGCAAGTCTCCTGTCTGATTTGCTTCATGTCAGTATCATTTGCTTGCACAGCAATGCAAAGAAAAAAAATGATGTTAGGATTATGTGTCCGTGTTGACAATTTCTACAGACCCTTTAAAACCTATTACACCCCCTCCTTTTTTTTTTGTTGTCATCGAATTTACAGAGTAATGACTCGGTCTTCCAATTTTGACCTGTTCATGTTACAAATCTTCTCAGCTTAATAAAGTAATAAAACGCGACCTTGTCTTAACCTTGCAAGGGGTTATGGAAGTTGCAGATCCATGTGTAACATACCAGCAAAACAGTATCTAATCTATGACTCGTTCCTCGGATCCATTATTTCCTCAATCAGAGTAAACTTGTCACGAGTTAGACCTAATCAGCGCGTCAATCAGAAAAAGGATTAATTTGATTTCAAGTCGGGCTCCCAATGCCCGAGTCAGGAATAGATAAATGAAAGACGCAGACCTGCCGTCTCTATTTGCCAAACCTGGCACACGAGAAGTGCGCAACGGATGATGCGACCCTGATTGAACCTGAGCCGCCTAATGTACCTCTTTTGTCCCGGTCCCGGCACATACAGTAACATGTTACCGCTAGATCTCTGTGTTTTTTTATAGTCTATAAGCTGAAACTAATCTTATACTTGTTCGGACCATGAAGTGCTTCTAATAAATCTCGAACCGCTATACTCCGAAGCCTATCGAATCATTCGTTTCGACTTTTGACAGACCCCTTCCGGGTTCAATGAAGGAAGAGGGATAAGATGGCATAGGATAGCCAGCCTGAGCAACAAGACAAAGTGAAAAGAAAGCACTTTCCACCTCAAGAACCGGAAAAGTTGTCAAACACAGACGAAGCATTGCAGTTGTCGCCGATAAGACTGCCATGTCCACCATGAGAGGATTTTATTTTTCTTTCTTTCGGATTTATACCGTAATATTCAAAAATCTAATAAATTTCAATAAATCAAGCTGAATTGAATAGTTAAGTGTAAAGCTTACTCAATGTGAATTTTTTTCATTTATAAGGTTCGAATCCGACACATTATTTAAGGGAAATAAACGTCGATTTATTTAACTCGCTCCATGTGGATAACATTAGGGGTGATCGGTTTCGAATACCCTGTATTTTTCGATCATACCCTATAAGGGACATGTTCCAATATTTTGAAACCGGATCCTACTATGTTGAATCCTGAAACCGGAACATACCCGGAACCTATATTATACCATAAGTTTCGAGTACCCTGTTGGAACATGTAAATTTTTTTCTCTGACTAAATAAAATCGAAAATTTCACATACATAATCAGTAATCATGCCAAATAGAATATTAACAAAGATTTAAATTAATCCATAAAAAAAATCTTATCAATCCATCAACAAAATTAAACATCCATAATACGATCTCACACAACAAAGTGCCTCTGTTCTGATTCATTAAAAAATACGATAACTTTCATCTTTCCTCTTTTTCTAAAAATAAATAATCGGTTTCAGGTATCCTGTATGTAGGAACCGAAACCGAAATTGATTTTCACTTGTTCCTGATTTAAATATCACAAACCTACCATATTTTCAATATGAGCTACCCATACTCTATCCTAACAGGTAGATTTCGATCGGTTCCGGATATACCCGATACCCGTGCACATACTGGGTAAGATGAGAGGACTTTTTATTTTACCACATGAAAATCTCCTCGCAATTATTATTAGTATAAAATCTTTGTCAAAAATCTCCAGTCTACCGTATTTCTCTCTCCTTTTCCCCTTCCAAGAACTTGACTTTCATTGTGTTCTCACTTCACAATAAAGTCAGCCCCTCCTCTCCTTCGACGGGGGGCTGCTTCTTGCTGAGTTCTTGGTAGCTTCATACCCAGAAAGGCAAGGAGAACATGTTAGCTTCCTAGGACCTTCTTAATTCGCGCCTCGAAGAATCGATCCCCCGGCAAAAGAAAAATTGAGAACAAGAACGAGATCGCCCGTTAAGCAAGCAACTCCCCATCATCACATATATCAAAGGCCCTCCTTTGACTTGTCTAACAGAGAAAGTATCAGTGTGAACACAACCGGAACTGGTCCAACAACCCAACGTGTTGATATTCATCATAAGTCAAAACCCAGGCAATAGGCATAGCAAATCGAATGATACAAAGAAGGGGTGATTGTCATCAATTCATCAAGGAAGGATCACCTAGTTCTTTGATGGCTCCTATGATACTTGGGATAAGGCCAATAAAAAAGAAATATGCTGACGTCTGTATGGGTCATGCCCACTGTGAAAGGGATATTCTAAAACGTTTGCTCCACAACGCACTTTTCAGTTTTCACATGCGAATGTCAAGTTCTTTACATATGTGAAAAGTATCACGAGAAATATATCAGTTTGTAATCTATAAAACCTGGGTAACATCCTGCAGAAGAGTCCTGTGACCTTTTCACCCCGTCAGCTACCGACATAGGGTCCTCGGGCTGAAGCAGGTGGGCCATAAGAATATCTCCATTCCCCACATGCTAAGCACCTATCCTGCTGAGTGCTGTTGTCAAGTGTGCAAAATTTACAGGACCAGAGCTTTAACCTCCCAGCATCTTCCAGTTTTGGGGATCCACAGGCTTTGCACAATAAATGCAGAGCCTGCATAAGATTTTGAATCATAAGACCACCCATCAGGGAACATCCTCCAAAACCGGTTTTTATAGGAATGACATACTAGGAGCACCTCTAAATGCAGGACTCCATGACGTGTCAAAATTGCAGTGAAAAAACATGCTCTCATCCCCGCATATACTAATGATATTGATAGAACATAAATCACATTCTTTTGGTTTCTCTTATGGATACCTCAAATCCGTTACTCTTTTTCCTCCCTTATATTAAGCTTATGATCATGCTTGCACTGCCATCTATAATTTACAGCTTGCATATATTTCCTCCTATGTTTAGGACTTTAACTGTTGCTAGACCAATTGAAACTGGCCCTAGCCCAAACTGATTGTACCTTTTATCCCCAGCTTCTCCAGTTAGTCATTCTCAACCAATTAGTATAAACTGCTCATCTTGGCAAATTGAAGGTGCCTTTTCTCAATAGATCCACATAATTGCTTAAACTCAACAAGAATGAAGCAGTAATCAGCTGAGCTGACATCTTACCTGATTCACTAGTGTGCAAGTACGGCACTGCCACGTCTCATGATCATCTGCTCCTGCCCGAGAAGGTTTGTGGTCAGTAAACTTACTGATCGATGATGAGAAGACTCCTGAACTTTCAGAAGGCCCGGAGGGAGATAGACTGGTTCCTTCTGCAGACTTGGATCCACACCATAAATCATCACGCAGTCTCCTCTCGGCCGCCATTGCAGCAGCTTGTATTGGGCTCAGAGCATTCCTTATTTCACTGTTACCACCTATTCGCCTAGGCCCTGAAGGTAACAGAGCTCCATTTCTTGCCCTGTTTTCTGCAGCAGCAAGCGCAGTCTGACGCAGTGATGTCAAGGGAGGTTGATGGGAGAACCCACCTAAACGCCTTCCTGGAAGATCAAATCCTTTTGCAGTGCCTATGATCCCCTTTGCCATCAGTTCCTCACATTCCTGCAGGTAAAATCAGTTTGGCAGAAGCGCAACACAGAAGCCTCTTACACTTTAAGTGCGGAAGCAGCTTTAGGAAAACAGGAAAACAAGCTCTCAAAATTTTCTTCTTAAAACTGAAACTGTCCTGAGAGTCATACTGCTCCTTTGACACAAAGAAGATAATATAAGTAAACCCAACAAACATAGGGAAACAACTTCATCATGAGTTCTATTTGCACCTATGGGGTACCTTTCGTAAGGAGTAAGTTATTCTATTCAGGGAAGTTGGTATTCCTTTTTTCTGCTGATCCTATATAAGGAAGATGTTAAATTGAAAAACGGCCATCTTATCTTCTTAACAAAACTCGGCAATATCTATGGGTAGGAGTAGCATTTTGCCTGCTTATCCGATAATATACCGCTGACCAGTAGCATCCAGAACAGAGTGAAGAGAAAAATGTGCATTTCTGAAAAATAATTATAGCTATATAAGTTACCTTTCTAATTTCATCCAAGAGATTGTAAAAATCAGAGTTATGGGGACCATATTCATTGTGACAAAGTTCATGCAGCATTGTGTCGAGAATCTGTTCATAAGGGAAGAAATCCCACTCATTGTTTGGCCTCCTCAGTCTTAGCTTAATCTCAGCACCTCCACCAATGTTGAGCCCCAAAAGAGATGGGTTGGCAGGACTACATATTAATAGTTCCAAATTTAATTCAAGACGAATGTGAGAAAGATCTGCTCTCTGAACAAGCAACTGCAATAGCACAAGCAAAGACAAAAGAGAGAAACCGCACCAAAATTCAGATAGGATCTTGACTTTCCATTTATGTTTGCGCATTATGGGTTGCACTTGCTTTGCCACCTTCTCGAGAATTTCCCTGGCATCTTCCTCTCCAATCTTCTTGAGAGGATTGATCTCCCAGACTTTGTTAAGATCATTTAGGTCCATGCAGGTCGGACAACAGGCTGCTAAATTACAAGCAGTAAGATTAAAATTTGCATATACTACCAAACAAGGCTTGATGATGTGACTCCGGTAATTCAAAAAATGTATTTTTGTACAAGAATGAAATCTTATTGGAACTGTCCATATCCAGTTCACGCTTCAGAACTAAATCTATCAATCAGGTAAACACCCAATTGGTAATATTAGATATCAGGTAAACAACTTCACTAAAAGAGGAGTAAAGCCAGAGCAAGCAATTAGTTTTGCCAGTTCCTTCCGCTTGAAACCACCAAAACTGAAGTTGAATTTGGCAGAAACAGAAATTTGTGTAGATCTTCACATTTTGCATCATCAGAACGAAAAAGGAATTTTGGACCAGTGATTCCTATGGTGATCTGCACCATATCAAAATTCCCTACTATATGGGCAGTGTTCAATCAAAACTGCATAATCTGTGAGGCAGCTTAACGGCGGGTCCCCTGTAATTCAGTGGTTCCGACTGAAATGCTCAAATCGCTACTTATAAACCCGAAAGCGAAAAATCACTTTTTTCTTTTCTTCGTCACGCTTGCATCTGAGGCTGAGCATTTTAAGCATAAGGTATTCGTGGTACTAACAAATTGATACTCATAGAAGCCCCTAATTCCAAATAGGATGCAGTGAAAATTTTCCTCCATGCACCATCGGCAGTTCAACGAAAGAACACTAAATAACTGGAGCTTCTTCGGAGCAGACGAATGACCCATTTCAGTTGATTAGAGCGCCGTGAAATTCAATCACAAAACCATGAGATGCTGTGTTAGCATAACATCGAAGCTACCACATCAAACATCCATCAGCGTCGGGTTAAGGGATCTCCACGGAGGAATTTCCCCTTTTGGGGGTTTGACATCTCAACCAAAGAACGCTGTCTTCACTACCAACGCTCAAACTAGTAGCATGAACAAATGCTACGGAAGCATATGATCATTATCAGCTAAAAACTTACAAGGATCGATCGATGCAGAGAGAGAGAGAAACTTGGAGAGACAGAGTGCTGAAAGATGAGAGCGAGACGGCGCTTCAGCTCATTACTCAGACGGGCTTCCAGGGATTGAGGGAGCGAGACGAAGATAAAGTGCAGAGAAAAGCAATGGACGATTTTGACTTCGGGTCGTGTTTTCTTCCGATGGGAGAAAAAGAAAGCAGGCCGTCTTTCCTCCATAGAATGAGTAGACTATCAATTTCGTCATCGAATTATGCAAGTTGTATCGATCAGCTTCCTCAGAATAATATTATATTAATTCGATTTTTATTCACATCAATTTAATCCGCGATCACATTAATTGCATTCTTAATCACATCAATTTCGTCATTGATCATATCAATTTTGCCATCATTACATCAATTTTGTTCTTGACCGAATCAATTTAGTCATCCGTTTGGCCATATCAATTTAATCATTTTTTGATCACATCATTTTGATCATTATCAACATCAATTATTTACATCGAAAAGGTCCATTTAGTATTTTCTATCATTTTTATTACTCTTATCTCCGAGTTGATTTAGTATTCATTCTCATTGCTCAAACCTCTGATTCTCATGTTCTTAATGGGTATAAAAAACTTATACATAGTACTACTACTTATTATCAAGTTTTGAGCAAAAAAGTAAAGAAGCAAGTTAAAATAATACGGTTGAAATTTGATTTTACTCACAAGGTAGAAATTTCGAAGAGCGATATCTCTTAAATCGAGTAACGAAATTACAATGCATCAAGTGTTGTAACTTCCTTACGATACGAGGAGTCTATTTATATAAATCTTTTAGACCAATATTGACTTTATAAGAAATTTTCATTAATGACTCATAAAGATTTTTCTCTCTAAAACACGGGAAAAAATTCTTATAGAGTCAATACTAGTCCAAAATATTTATATCGACAGATTCAGGAAGCTACGGCACTTGACGGCTTGTAATTTCATTGCATGATTTGAGATATATCTTTCTCCGAAATTTCTACCTTACGAGTGAAAACTAAATTTCAACCTTATTTTTAAAACTTGTTTCCTTACTTTTCGCTCGAAACTTGATCCTAAGTAGTAGTACTATGTACAAACTTTCTATAGCCACTAAGAACACGAGAATCGAAGGTCCGACCAATGAGAACGAATGCTTTAAAATCGATTTCGAGACAAGAGTAGTAAAAGGATGGAGAACCAGAGGAACATTTTTTATGTAAAGAATTGATACTGACAAGGACCAAAATGATGTGATTAAAGAATGACTGAATTGATATGACCAAGTGGAGGGACGAAATTGAAATGATCAAGGACGAAATTAAAGTGATCAAGACGAAATTGATATGACTAATGACGAAATTGATGTAACCAAGGACAATGACGAAATTGATATGTTCAAGAATTAAATTGATGTGATTAATAACGAAATTGATGTGATCAGGGATAAAATTGATGTGATCATGAACCAAGTTGATATACTATTTTTTTAGGGATCCAATTGATGCAATTTGCAAAAGTTATAGACGAAATTGATTGTTTACTCTTCATAGAATAGAACTTCCGATAATTCCATCTTTCATATTATTTTCTGCAATTTTCAAAAACTTCTAACAAAAGTTCACCGGGAAAAAAAAAGAGAAACTTTTGACAGGAAAAATAGGGAACTCGGTTATGACATCACAACGCTATCAACATATAACAATGTCTAGTTTTTTTTTTTCCTTTTAATCAAACCAAATACTCAAAATTGGTATATAAGAAATTTTGTTTTTATTTCAGCAAAAAGGTTAACAAGTTTTCATAAAAAAAAATGATGCATGCGACGCACAACAAGAGAAAATTAGTCTAATATATATTTTAGTAAAATTGTCTACAAAAAATTAATATAGAAAATTAATGCAACGATAAGTATTTGAAGCCCAAAAAAAAATCTTAGAAAAAAACATATCAATAAAGAATTGAAGTTTTATCTTGGATTAACAGTTAACATTTTTGTGAAAGTGAAACTGAAATAATTGAAGACTATCAAAGTTGTCAAATCAAATATATGCAATAATATTACTCTAGCAGCTTTGCGAAAATCGGGGATCTTATTTTAAAAAGTTGTCTCAATTTTTTAATTCATTTAAAAGTTACTATTATTTAAAAATGAATAGTATATGAGATAATGAAGAAGATTTTTGAGATGATAATAGAATAGTGGGATTTTTTAAACTAATTTTTTCTTAATATCCTCGGCTTGTGGTTGAGTGACTCTTCAGCTATTCAGCCATAATGGTCATAATTAATTATTATATAAAAAAACTAAAACAAATTCCTTCATTCTAAAATAAGCATTAAATATTTTCTTAAAAAATTAAAAGATTTTATGGATTATGAATCAATGTTAAGAACAATTTACTAAACAAATTCTCTAGTAATTAAAACATTTCTTTATCAAAGTCGAATTAACTAAAATTTTGTTAATTTTTTACGTACATGCGCAATATGCTGATCTACACCTAGTTATCTTAGAAAATTGGAGAGATTTTAGTAGCTTGTTTATATAATAAAGTTTAACTTTAGGAGAAATGATGGCGGTTACAAAATAAAATTTTTTCTAAAATATAATAAGTTTTTTATTTTTAATATTTTCCTCTTAGATAGGAGAGATTGGTAATGTGTGTATATAAAAAAGTTACTTTAGGAAAAAAGATAGGAGATATTGGTAATGTGTGTATATAAAAAAGTTTAACTTTAGGAAAAAAGGTTGCGGTTACGAAATGAAATTTTCCATAAAATATGGTAAATTTATTATTTTCAATATTTTCCTCGAAAATACCAGAGATCTCAGTAATTGTATATATGATAAAATTTAACTTTAGGAAAAATGATGGCGATTACAAAATGAAAGTATCCATTAAATATATTTAACATTAGTATAGTCTCGGCTGTAATGGTTGAATTGTGGGGCGTGTTGACAAGATTGGAACAAGCATGGGGCCTTGGATATCGACATGTCATTCTCGAAGTCGATTTTGAGCTGGTTCCTAGATTTCTCATGAGCCTGGATTGAAGCGCCCCGCACATTTCCCGAATGATGGAAGAGATTAAAGGGTTGATCAGGAGGGAGTGTTCAACCTAGGTAGTTTACACTTACCGGTTGGTACGGAGTTCTCTGCAATTATTATGGGGACCTCATTTACTATTAGTAATCAGTGCTAGGTCTAAGAGTGCTATTGTTTAGCGATATTATTGCCTCTTCGTACCTTATTCTTGTTTTTTTTCCCTAATTTTTTCTTAATATTTTGGGATTTGGCTATTTTCTAATCTATCAAAAATATTTAAAAGTTGATTTAAAGTTATAAGATTTTGTTCATTTATTTAAATATATATATGTTTTTTGCAAATAATGTCAAATTATCAATTGATAGTTAATTGATACGTGGCACCCGCTACGTGTCATTTTTTTCATCAAAAAAAAAAATAAAATAAAAAAGAAGAAGAAAAGAGCAACTGAGAATGAGCTAGGTTTCTCCACTGGGTGGTTGGCAGCCTCATCGGAAGCCACCAAAGCCTTCGGAGAAATCGCCTCATTTGGTTTTTATTTTTTAAATTATTTATTTTATTTTATTTTTGTCTTCATTATAAGAGAGATTTATAAACCTAATACAATAAAATTGAAATTCTAATAGAGTACATGTAAATCGAATATGAAATATCTTAATTATGAGTGAATGTATGCGTTACTGCACTGCTAGTCTCTTTAATATGGATTCTTGTCTATCGAGGCAACCGGAGAGAATTGGGTTGCTGAAGAAGGAACAGAGGAGGTGGAGTTACTAGGTCGAATGGGTGGCAATTGGGCAGAAGAGGGAAATTGAGGCCTGCTGTTGCCGAGAGCAATGCAAGTTCACCAAGTCAGTCCATTAAGAGATGGATTAATCCCTCCGCCTCCAGCATTAGCAGCAGCATCTTGGAAATCAAAAGCAAAGGGGAAATAAAAATATTCGACCAATATTATCACGTGCCGATAAATATATACGTACGTAGCCCGTGGATATACGAAAAATATCGAAGCCCAACACATGGAAAAAGACCAAGCATCAAATAACTTATTCCTCATATGATTGGCAGAGACGAAAATTAAGTATATTACATATATATGGTTTCTTTATAGATGGTGTTGATGATGGTAAGCGATCAATTGAACGATCAATGGTTAGCGAAGGTTACAACCCCGTAATTTAAATGCATGAATGAATGCTTTAAAAGAACTAGCAAGATCTAGCTCGACGATGTGGGATACTTTCTCTCGGTAACTCCATTATGTTCAGGGGTGCCGGGGCACGAAATGTGGTATTGAACATGACCGTGATGGATTACCATATATGGTTGGCAACAATTATCAAATTCCATACAACTTTTGAACCCATCTCAAGATCCAATTTTCGTAAGTTAAAGGGAAAAAGATACCATCGAGTAAATCATATATGCCACAGTGCCCTAATGGATATAGTTTTAAGGGTAAAATACACTGGTAGTCCAAAATATTTCATAAATGTTTCATGTTGATTCAAAAAGTTTTTTTTACTACTTGACGGTACAAAATGTTTCAAAACCGTTTCTTTATAGTACATTCCGTCAATTCATGATTGACGCCGTTAGAAAATGCTAACGTGGGAAGGAACTTTTTAATAAAAAATATTTTTTAATTTTAATTAAAGCTCCAAAGTTTTTAAAATTTCAAAACGATCTAAATTTTTTGAATTTTTTGAATTTTGCCCCAACCTTGTCTCTCCCTCCACTGTTCATCGTCTTCCTCCTTCCCTCCACTGTTCATCACTGTTCATCATCTCGCCGAATCTGTCAGAAGCAGCAAAGCGATGGTAGTGTCCGACGAACCTGTCCCTCTCGAACTTCAGCGATTGTTCGAAGTCCTCACAGAGGGTGTGCTCGCTGAGCCAAGGGTGGCAGGGCGGGAAGTAGGGCAAGCGCGTGGAAGCCTCCTCTGCAGCCAGAGGCAGGAGGTTGTCCGATGTGTGTCGAGGGAAGAAGTCGAGCGGGGCGGTTTGGCTAGTGGCAATATGGGACACGTTGCATGGGGTCTTGGAGACGATGGAGAGGGGTGAGAGGTCGCCGGAGACGGAGCCAGTGCCAGAGTGCTGCCAGATTTCGACGACGTAGAAGAGGGTGCAGCAAATGGCCACCGTCGCTATGTAGTAGACGTTGTCCCTCCTCGTGCTGAAAGGGACGAGGCCGAGGAAGCTCAGCAGAAAATTAGCCGTCTTCGTTTCCGGGAAATTAAGGAAGAAAGAGACAGAGAAAATGGAAAACTCAAAAAAAACAGTTTCAAGATCGAAGTAGCTAGAGGTTCTAGCTCTGCTGAAAAGGTGACGATCGAGCTCTTTCTCAAGATTGGAAACAATGGAGGGGAGGAGGAAGACGATGAACAGTGAAGGGAGAGAGAATGTTGGGGTAAAATTGAAAAAGTTTAAAAAATTTAGGTCGTTTTGAAATTTTAAAAACTTTGGAGTTTTAATTAAAATTAAAAAATATTTTTTATTAAAATGTTTATTGCCACGTTAGCATTTTCTAACGGCGTCAATTATGAATTGACGGAATGTACTATAAAGAAACGGTTTTGAAACATTTTATATCGTCAAGTAGCAAAAAAAATTTTTTGGATCAACATGAAATATTGATGAAACCTTTTGGATCACCAGTGCAATTTACCCTAATTTTAAAGATAAATGTTCATACATTATGGGGAAGGACGGGGGCACATGCATTGCAGGCCACCCCTTCATATAGGTACATAAAAAGGTTTTTTTTTTTGGGTCAGTACATTGCCCCCTAATTGTTATTATTACTTCTTTTCTCTGCACATAGTGAAACATAATCTCTTATCTCAATAGACTGTTATTTCGTTTAGTGACTTATGTTACAAATGTGATAAGAATTAACAAAAGTTATATAGATTGAAAACTTAGCTAGCTAAACACAATTGTTTATTTCTAAGGAAAAAAATAAACGCGATAGCTCACTTGGAAAATATTTAAATTTTCTAATATAAAAAATAAAATAAAAATAAACAAATAGACATTAATTTACCAAAATTTGCTAATAGTATCTAATTAACCTTACTAATTAGTACATGAAAGAATTTCATGAGATACGTTGTCTTCCTGACTAAAATTCCTAGCTTCGTCCCCGATTATGGGTGATCATATATTGAGTCGTCGACCATCCCAACCGAGGTGCTTAGTCGGGTCTAGCACTAGAATTCGATGCCGAACCCCATCCATCGCCAGTTGAAGGACATGGAATTCAATTTTACTTGCTTCTTCTCCACCACAAATGGAGGGATATGGGCCCTATCGTTGTTTCAAAACAAAGAAAGAAAGGACATAAGAGGGTGTCATAATATGCATTTGTGAAAGAAAAGGACAAAATGTTTTTGGTAATTATTTAAACTAATAATAATAGATTTGTGCCAACAGGAGTCTATGATTCGATCTCCTTTTATTCATTTACTTATTTGGCTGCGAATTCGATCGATCTCCTATTTGAATGATTCATTATTGAGTAATTTTTAAATTTGGTGTTAGGACACGATCAGTCATGAGGTGGAGGGCCCCATGAAAATGGCGATTGTTGCAAGTGGGACGTCGAAGTGGGGCTTCAATCCTATTTCTTTACCAAAGGAAGACGAAAGGTGCCAAGAAAATATACAAAAACCCTAGATCGCTAGATGCACATGGTGCTAGGGTTTATATACATATATAATTGGTAGATTAGATATATATTAATTATATGATTGAGTAGATACTAGATTGAGTATATACATACATATATATATATATATATAATGAAGATCGTGGTATTTTCATTGTTATTTTTTTGGTTACACGATCATGGTATTTTTATTTAAGCCGAGTTATATATTATAATATTCCTTGCAGCAAAGCAATGAATGTTAGGGTCCCATGGAGCATCTATTGATCCGATAATACGTTGGTTTTTCTTTCTTATATGGTCAAGGACCCCAAGAGTGCAAATATATATATTAAGTGAACGATTTGTATATTATACATGTAAGAGCATTTCTTCCTCACTACGAAAGTTAATTAATTAAATGGAATAATTTCAAGGTCCATGTATATATCCACGTCCCTATCTGCACATAGTATGATATTTAAATGCCAACTACTAGCATAGTTGACAGCATTAGCTTCCGTGAAACCGATCGACTGTAAAAGTATGACTAAACTCATCCGTACTGCCTCTAATTTCCGCTCAATTCGTCATTCGGTGCTGTTTACATTCACTTATCGTTCAATGAATGGGTTATGAATATTGAATCTCATTGGCACAAAGTAGAAGTATCACGATGATTAGTTTTCTCCAACTTGCAATCTATCGATGCAAATTAACTTACGTAATGGACCTGCCTATGTACCTCTCGTGCTATATAAATAAAAAAATCATGTTATTATAATTAGAGTGCCTACTTGCTACCAAGACAAGTTCAAGTTTACCTCTAATAACCTGCTTCCTGTATTTGTATGTACTAGAAGATTTTGTTAATTGATGCATGAAAAAAGGTACACGCAAGTAAGCTTGCGTCGGTCCGTCGAAAATATGTAGATCTATCTACTTAATTAAAATAGGCTCTAATGGATTCTTGCGATGAGATCTAGTTTCATTCGTTTGAAACAAAATCAATTGCATAAATTTTTAGATAATTTTATGAACTTGCGGTAGACTGTCCTTCATTTTCCTTGTTGGCCCATATTAATGTATACATAAATCTTCCACCCAAAAAAAAAGAAAGTACAGATAAATCGAAGCATGCATCTAATGTTTGTCTTTTACTTATATCTCTTATCTTGGGCAAAACTTTGCCATTTTGTCCGTTTATTTATCGAGTAGACGATCAATTTGGTCCTTGAAAGATTTTCGAATCACCAGTTTAGTCCTTAATATATTTTTGTCATCAAATCGACCTAACTTTTTCTATTTCGTTATACAAAATGGTCTGGCTGTCGACTTTATTAATGGAACCGTGACAGAATATTGAAGACATCACATTTAGATAAATAAATTTTATTTTGCATATTTTTTGAAATATTGCAATCAAAATCCTTAATTTGACATGATAAATTTTATTTTTTTAATGTGCTAGTAAATTTATACAATTAATGTGCTTGTGATAATCTATACATATGATTAACTAATTATTTTCGAATATAAACTTTTCCATATCTATTTTAATACTTTTATATTAAATTATTTATTATTAAAAAATTTAAGTATAATTGTTACATTTATTGTAAAAATAGTCAATTTTACATATTAATAAATTTTTAAGTAGCATTTTAATTTCATAAATTTAAAACTAATTTTTTTTTTCTATTTTTACATTAATTCGAGCATTTGTTGAGTAGTATTTTTTGTTATTTAAGTTATTTTTATTTACATATAGATTTCTTCAAATCCGGTGATTAGTCCCTAGAATTTTCCTTCCAAGATAGGCTACTTGCTAGTATATGGAAAGTTACTGACATCTATCTAATTACCTACCTAAAATCATACCTGTCATATATGTGAATTCCAGAATAAACCAAAACATATCATTGATCGAAAAAGGCATGTAGGTAGATTCACCCCAAAAAATCTATTCCCGAAATGCATCCATCAAATATTGGATTCTATAAATTGAAGAAATCTATCGAAAACTACTTAATTGCATGTTTATTTTCTAATATTATGAAATACATATAGTTTCTACCCGTTCGAGAGGTATTAATCGATTTTGACACAGCAGCCGGTGGCAACATGAAAATGCATGCACATTAGAGTTCTTACTTTTGTGTTTGCTTATGTGTTTCCCATTACATCTTCATCTCCATTTGAGTTGGAAATTTGGAAATGTCATTGAGTAATTAGCCTAAATTATTAGTGGGGCCAAAACAGTAATTCCACGATTGGGATGAAAGTGAAACTCATCCATCAAATTGACCTTTCTGTTCCTCTTTGCTTGTGGTGGTTTCTCGTTTACCGATTTCCCAATTTCCATTGGCCCATAAATTAGAAAAAGATTAAATGAATGAAAAAATTAAATAAAAATCCAAAATTGGAGTCAGACTGCCTTCTCCCCCCTATAAATTTATCGGAGAGACATTCGCTCGCTCTCACACCAACCCCGCCTCCCCTGCCCTCCCATCCACAGGGAAAGCGAACAAGAAAATCACCATTAGAGCAAAAAGCTCCATCAACAATGGCCGCGGCTTCTTCTTCTTCTTCCTTGTCAATCCAACCCATCTTCTCGCCTGCTGCAGCTTCCCCCACCAATTCTAACAAGCCCAACCTCCTCTCCTTCCCCTCCAGCTCCAACCCCACCCCCATTTCCCTCAAACTCGTCAACTCCAGCCAGAATCCCACCAGCCAAGGTTCCGTCGTCCGGAATGCTCTCAAGGTCGCCGAATCGGCCAGGACCGCCTCCTTGGACACCCGGGATCGGGCCGCCGAGGCCGATTCGGGGCCGAGGCCCGCCATCCTGGTCTCCGAGAAGCTGGGGGAGGCCGGGCTGAAGCTGCTCCGGGGGTTCGGGAACGTAGAGTGCCTCTACAACCTGTCGCAGGAGGAGCTGTGCAAGAGGATCTCTGAGTTCGACGCGCTGATCGTGAGGAGCGGGACCAAGGTGACGAGGCAGGTGTTTGAGGCGGCCAAGGGCGGGCTCAAGGTGGTGGGCCGTGCCGGGGTCGGGATCGACAATGTCGATCTGCAGGCGGCCACCGAGTTCGGGTGCTTGGTCGTCAACGCCCCGACGGCCAACACCGTCGCCGCGGCGGAGCACGGCATCGCCCTCCTCGCCTCCATGGCCCGCAACGTCGCCCAGGCCGATGCTTCCATGAAAGCTGGTATAATACTAATCCTATAACACCACCCTCTTCTTTTAATTTTTTTTACTATTTTTTATTTCATAATAAATACATATAACATTAGGTAAAATAATTATAGCCTTACGTACCCAATAAAAAATGAAAAAAAAATAGTTATAGCCTTTATAAATTAATTACTGATATAAGTTGATTCAAATAATTCGATACATATTCCATTTAAATAAAGTTTTAATCTCATAGATTCGAGTATTATAAACGAAGAAAACTTATAATTAAAAGAGTTTTATTTCTTAGTAAATCGAATTGAATTAATTGCGATTCATCAGCTTCCAAAATACTCCTATGCACTCCCGGAAAAAAAAGAAAAAAAAAATACTGATCCACGGTCTGCAAATGCCCAGCAGTCCATGGCACATTTTCAAAGGAAGGAAATTTTTTAGATCTATGCATAATAATTATTACTGAAAAAGAAAATTCCAAATCTAGAACAGAAAAACCTCAAATTTTCGATCTCTACAAGAATTTCGACCCGCCAAAAAACATTATGTCTCTGTTCCTATACGACCCACATGTTCTCTAGTAAGCAGTACCGGGTATCTTTAGTCCGTACGGCCTTTACTAGTGAGCGAAAACTTAGGCCCTCCTATGGATTGCTATACAAGATCGGTTACTTCTTAAATTGTTTCCGAGACTATCGATATTCCTGAATGGGTTAAGTCGGAAGAGTGGAATTTGGATACGAGACCCGGTTGAGCTAGTGTACTCAAGGGCAATAAAAGCCGTTAATTCTTTTATGGTCACGACACAAGGAAATGACCATTGTAGTGCATTGCACGACTTTGTCTCGGGCATTGCGCAGCCTATAGCACGAGCAGGGTCGAATTTCCGCTTCCTAATCCTAATATTTTCCGTTCATAGGATAGTAATTCTGGTGGGGGGCTAAGAGTCGTGCGAGGCCTGATCATTTTTCGTGGAACAATGTCCCACATTAATCAATTCAATTGGACTAAGCACAGTACAATGATTTGTCTTCTTCAATTATTATAATGTAGGGATAGGTGGGGGAGTAGTTGGGTGCTTTGAATAATTGAATATCTGTCCTCCGTTGCTTTCATAATAGAAAAATAATAATATCTTTGGATTCTCTTTGCCCACTAACCCCCAGCTTTGCTGGATCTACATCTACATGTTGACCATGTGCGTATTTTACAATATATATATATATATATATATATGTATGTATGTATGTATAAATTTTTCATTTCTGATATTAGAAAAGACAGGACATCATGGTAGGACCTATTGATTTTTATTGGTATGAAAACCTCTTTGATGCGATCAAGATTTCATGTCACATGTAAATTCCGATATGTTGTACGATATGTAATTCCCGGACTCCGCTTGCCTAACATAGTCTGATAAGTTTATATTGGAAGGATGTTGCAAGAATGGATCCTTGCGCTTGGATTGCTAACATGGTCTTTGCGTCCTTGAAGGAAAATGGGAACGGAGCAAGTATGTTGGAGTCTCCCTCGTCGGGAAGACGCTGGCAATTATGGGATTCGGGAAAGTGGGGTCCGAGGTCGCGAGGCGAGCCAAGGGTCTCGGGATGCATGTCATAGCCCATGACCCGTATGCCCCGGCAGACCGGGCCCGGGCAATGTCCGTGGACTTGGTGTCGTTCGATCAGGCGATCGCTACCGCAGACTTCATTTCCCTCCACATGCCCCTCACTCCCACAACCTCGAAGCTCTTCAATGATGAGACCTTTGCGAAGATGAAGAAGGGAGTCCGAATCATCAATGTCGCGAGGGGAGGAGTCATCGACGAGGATGCTCTGGTGAGGGCTCTGGACAGTGGAGTTGTCGCCCAGGTATACATACATTAATTTCTTTCTTCATTCATATTAATTCACTGAATAAAACAGGTGAATCGTGATTGACCATATTAACCCGAATGTCGATGTTTGTATCAGGCAGCACTTGATGTGTTCGCGGAAGAACCCCCATCGAAGGATAGCAAGTTGGTGCAGCATCACAATGTCACGGTCACACCTCACCTCGGAGCTAGTACAAAGGAAGCACAGGTATCTTTGCCATTGATTAGAATGTCAAAATCCAATGGGGACTATCTGTTTTTTAACTTGTTCTTACTCTGTAAATCCACACTTTCGCTGTGACGAACATACAGGAAGGTGTCGCCATCGAGATAGCCGAGGCTGTCGTCGGAGCACTGAATGGAGAACTCTCTGCAACTGCTGTCAATGCTCCCATGGTTCCTCCCGAAGTAAGCCGAATTCTGTAACGACGCATACTTAAATACAGCCATGAGATTGTTCTTGTTCCTAAAATAAAGTTGGTGATATTTGCAGGTTCTCTCTGAATTGGCTCCTTATGTTGTTTTGGCCGAAAAGTTGGGCCGCCTAGCTGTTCAAATAGTTGCAGGCGGAAAGGGGATCCAGTCCGTCAAGGTGGTCTACAGGTCGGCTCGGGACCCAGATGATCTTGACACAAGACTGCTCCGAGCCATGATCACCAAGGGGATCATTGAGCCGATCTCTTCTTCCTTCATCAACCTTGTCAATGCTGACTACACGGCCAAGCAGAAAGGTCTCCGTATCAGCGAGGAGCGGGTGACCGTTGACTCATCTCCCGAATCCCCAGTCGACTCGATTCAAATCAAGATATCCAACATGCAGTCTAAGTTTGCAAGCGCTGTCACTGATAATGGAGACATCAGCATCGAGGGGAAGGTGAAGGATGGGATCCCCCGGCTCACATGTATCGGCACGTTCGACGTGGATGTAAGCTTGGAAGGAAACCTCATACTGTGCCGACAGTTGGACCAGCCTGGGATGATCGGGCAGGTCGGGAACATTCTTGGGCAGCACAACGTCAACGTGAGCTTCATGAGCGTGGGACGCACTGCCCGCCGCAAGCAGGCTGTCATGGCGATCGGAGTGGATGAAGCCCCAGACAAGGAAACCCTAATGAAGGTCGGGGCGGTGCCTGCAGTCAAAGAGTTTGTGTTCTTAGACCTATAGGGGTCGACCCCGAAAGGCCATATATTTTTGTGGTCTTGAGTTATGAATAAGGCTGGGCGCGAAATATCTATGGCAAATACCTATGTCCTCCAACAGAAGCAGAGTTTGTGGTCATAGTTTGTGCTTTTATCTATAGCTGAGGCGTCTCATGTCAGATTGGTTTCTTGCATCAGCTCGTAAAGGGGAAGCTTCCTTTCGGCTGATCGAAGCAATCGAACCTGCATATGTAGAGGATTGAATGATATGGTCTTGTTAGACTGGTATTTTATTAATCCTGGTCCGGTTTTAGTGGAGTTATTTTATCATGTATCTGAAGTGTGGCAAGGGTCCCATTTGCCCAAATCTCATCAAAGTGTGCTAAAAGAATCAGATGCAGCAGAACTTCATCCTTTCCCGAAGGTAGGCTATTCAAAGGGGCGCTCCGAAGCTTGGGGGTATTAAGCATAAGCACTGATAATATCAACTATGACATAAACAATCCCAAACCTAAGAAGTGCCAGAGAGCAGCATATTTAACTATAGCACTAGGAAAATCATTGGAGTTTTTTAAACTACAGATTTCACACTCACTGGACGAAAAGCAGTGTATCCGGCCACATATCTAAGTAGGTGTTGATAATGCGCCGCTCAGGCTTCCAGAAAGCTTAATCCACTAGATGCACAACCTAACAAACTCATTGAATCATTTCCCCATGAAACATCATAGGAGAGGAATGAATTTATAGAGAAGACCAAAGTTGGTTTGTATGTGCGCGCACGTGTGCGTGAGAGAGAGAGAGAGAGCTTATGTGTTCATCATCGAAGTTATGTTGTCCCCTTTGAGCAAGATCCTCCCTGCACCATATTATCAGATTATCTCGGCAATAGCAAATGAGTACCTAGCATACAGTGGAAGAGTGCAAAGAAGTGCAATCTACCAAGTGACTCTCTAGTCTTCTTTTTTTATGTTGACTTCTTCTGCATCATCCAAAACCAGATTCATGTGCTCATCGAACCCCTGAACAGCAGATAATGTGGTCGGTCCATGATCCAATTAATGAGAAAAGTAGGAACAGAAGAGTGATTAAAAATAAAATAAAATGGAAACGCAATGTATCCCACAAACTTAATGACATGCAGAACAATGCGGTCAATGAGCTCGGTAAGAGCTAGAATGGAAAGTCCAAAATCATGGCAGTCCTCCTCATGCAACATTTTTGTTATACTCCAGTCAACTTATGAAGAAAGAGGACAACAGATTCCATTTTCCAAGTTACCCATCTCATCCATGGCAGCACACTCTCCATCTCCATCTCCATCTGGACTTACTGGGGCATCTAATCTCATTCGCTTCCTTTGCTTTCATCTCTTAGAAAAGAAGAGCCAAAATGCAAAGCGCGGACTCGGAGAAAACCAGAGATAGAGAGAGAGAAGCGTCCAAGAATAACCGTCCAAGCCCACTTCAGACCCACTTTAGGCCCATTACACTTGAGGACTTAGGGATGACGGCGCATTCAAATCGGACAGAAAAACGGCAATCAATCAATTACCGATTATTATTAAAATTTCTAGTATACCACTAGTGTTCAATCCCGTACCTTGTTCGGGTTTGTGTTTATACATTTATATTTTTTAAATAAGAATTATCACAGTTTAAGATATTAATTTACTTATTATTTATTATTTATTACTATTATTATTATTAAAAATAAAAGTTTTTAATAATTAATTTTCAAAAATAATTTTCAATAGAGTTATACGAATGCTTTTGAATGATGCAATTATAATTTTTCATGATTCGTGATTCTTATTTTTAACAAGTTAAATTTTACTTTTCAATATGCTCGTATATATATTGTTTTGTTTTTATGGTAAATTTTATATATGCTTCATTAAATTTCATAATCATATCAAGACTTTTAAATCAATTTCTATAAGCTAGGCTCAATTTTCATAATGCGCATTAAATTAACTGTTTATATACATTTATCACTTATATATAATTGAAAAATTACAACAAAAAATTCTCTCAATTGTATTTAGCAAGAGATTTATATACATTTAATTACATGTATTAAATACTTTTAATTATTATCTTTGTTTTTAAAATTTTTTTCCATGTTCTTTTAATTTTCTTAATTATTATATAGTGAGCCGGGGATTTAAATACACTAATTACATTTATTAAAAATATGTAATTATTATCTTTATATTTTTAATTTTCTTCTTCCATTTTTTTAATTTTACTTTTCAATATGCTCGTATATATATATATATTTAATTTTTATGATAAATTATATATATGCTTCATTAATTTCCGTAAGAACATCAAAGTTTTTAAATCAATTTCTATAAACTAGGCTCAATTTTCATAATGTCGCGTTAATTTAACTGTTTATATACATTTATCACTTATATATAATTGAAAAATTACAACAAAAACTTTCTCTCAATTGTATTTAGTATCTTTAATTGCATGTATTAAATACTTTTAATTATTATCTTTTTTTTTAATTTTCCATATTCTTTTAATTTTCTTATAATAATTATATAGTGAGCCGGAGATTTGGATACACTAATTGCATTTATTAAAAATATTTAATTATTCTCTTTGTTTTTAATTTTCTTCTTCCATATTTTTTGAATTTTACTTTCCGAGATGCTCGTACATATATATGTTTAGTTTTTATGATAAATTATATATATACTTCATTAATTTTCCTAAGAATATCAAAATTTTATATCAATTTCTATAAGCTAGGCTCAATTTTAATAATGTCGCGTTAAGTTAACTGTTTATATACATTTAACTTATATATAATTAAAATATTACAACAAAAATTTTCTCTTAATTGTATTTAGTAACAGATTTATATACATTTACTTGCAGTTATTAAATACTTTTAATTATTATCTTCATTTTTAATTTTTTCCAATTTTCTTTTAATTTTCTTTTTATTATTATATAGTGATCTAGAGATTTAGATACACTAATTACATTTATTAAAAATATTTAATTATTATCTTTGTTCAATGATTTTCTTTTTTCATATTTTTAAAATTTTACTTTTTAATATGCACATACATATATATGTTTAGTTTTTATGATCTATTATATATATTCTTCATTAATTTTCAGAATAATATCAAAATTTTTATATCAATTTCTATAAGTTAGGCTCAATTTTGATTATATCGCGGCAACTTAACTGTTTATACACATTTGTTATTTATATATAATTAAAATATTACAACAAAAAATTTCTCTTAATTGTATTTAGTAAGAGATTTATGTACATTTAATTGCATTTATTAATACTTTTTAATTATTATCTTTGTTTTTTTCCATATTCATTTAATTTTCTTATAACTATTATATAGTAAGCTAGAGATTTAAATGCATCAGTTGCATTTTCTAAAAATATTTAATTATTATCTTTTTTAATTTTCTTTTTCCATATTTTCAAAATTTTTCTTCTAAGCATTTATTGTGCACCCAATCTCATTTATTATGCACCTAAGTAAATTTTAATTATATATAGATATGAATGTCAACGCTATGCACGGGATTTACTAAAACCATTAATCATTATAGTAAATTTCTTTATTTTATTTTACTATCCACAATAACATCATATGACTCTTCCGTAATAAAAAAAAATTAATAAGTTTTGCAATAAATTATGGTAAAATTTAAAAATAATTTTTTTTAGTAAAAAATAGGTCTTGCCCAGAGTGGCAACGCCTTAGCCAATAGCCTTAGCCAATAAAAGGGTGGCACACATGTTATGTGCATTTTTTATATAGGGAGAGGAAAGAGAGAGAGGAGAGGGTGAAAGACATGAAAATAGGAAGAGTGGATGGATAATTACTTGTTAGTCATTTATAGTTATGCCTTTAATGTAGTGGTCTATATTAATTGGAGATATTAATTCTAAGTATAATTTGGGAATTTAAAAGTTAGATGGAAGGTAAATCTCTCTCTTTATATAATAGTATAGATAAAAGTCAGAGCGCATGATGTAATTTTACCACTCAAGGCCAATCATAAAATTCACAACTTCACATTAGGGGACTTTTTATTTTTAGTTAAATGAATTGTTACTAATCTTTTTTGTGTACTAGACTCAATGAATTTTTATATTTGTTCATATTATTTGAATGTATGTATATATAATAATGAGTTTTATAGAAAAATAAAAGTTTTTTAATAATTTACATGGACTCCTCGAAATACGAGATATCTTTTCAAGTTTAATTGCACCAAACATCCTATAAATAGATGACAAATTTCATTTCGCATGCACAATCTTTCTATTCGTATTTTCCCTACCCCTTTAAGTTATAGACAATTTCTCTCTATACGCATTACAAGTTGAATTTCTATCTCTCCTATATGTGTATATATATATATTATTCTCATTTTTAAAAGATCATTATAGTATGCATTTGTTTTTTTTTTGTCAGAGTTCACTTTTTTTTAATTTCATTCAATATTTATATTGACGTATTTATTCGGCTCGTAGCAGGTTGAAATATTAAAAAGGTCTATCACTTCAAAATTGATGTATATATATATATATATATATATATATATTACACAACAGAAAGTAATTAAATCTTATTAGTTACGCAACGGAATTCTAACATGACATCAAGTTTTGGTGAAACACTTAATACATTAGTTTAATTCTTTAGTATTTTAGTTTAAGTGTGTAGTGCTTTCATTATTTGTGATGAATTATACCAAATACTAGACACATGAACTAACAATTAAACACTTAAATTGAAAGTAAAAATAATAGACACTTGTACTAATTCCGAGTATTAAAAATATTAGATACTTAAAGTGAAGTACTAAACATTGGAATTGAAAGTATTAATACGTGTTACCATGACTCGAAGTCATGGAAAAAAGACCCTAGTTACATTATATAATGATAGCAATTTTTTTCCTAAAATTATTATTCCTTGCTCTCAAAGTTAAAGTCTCTCCTCACAACCCGCCGAAAAAAATCACTCCCTGTCCTTATATATATTTTGTTGATCAAGTCTAACAAAAAAAAAAATCCTCCTCCTCCTATAACCGGGAGGCTTCCATGTCAATGAAGCTCTATTGAGACAAGCCCATGAAGCACAACGAGGAGCACTTTCCGGAATATCTCATGAACGCGAAGTCGGGAGAGGCTAGGATATCTGCTGGGGCTCTCCTACCACACGAGATAATCCAATCACTGGACGACCCTAATGGTAGAGAAGTTGCCGAGCTCCAGTGGAAAAGGATGGTGGAGGACCTGCTCAAGGCCAGGAAGCTTGAGAACTGCATTGCAGTGTGTGACATCTCGGGCAGCATGGAGGCATACTTTAGCATGGAGGCAGGCCCTATGGAGGTCTCGGACACGCTAGGGATCCTTGCATCGGAGCTGAGCAAAGAACCCTGGAAAGGGAAGGTGATCACGTTCAGCGAGATCCCTCAGTTTCACTTGGTCGAGGGAGATGATCTGACTGAGAAGTCGTGGTTCGTGAGGGACATGGACAGGGGGCACAACATGGACTTCCAGAAGGTTTTTGATCTGATACTCGAGGTGGCGAAGAACAGGAAGCTGAGTTCGGATCAGATTGTGAAGCGGGTGTTTGTGTTCAGTGACATAGAGTTTGATCAGGCGTCTAAGAACCCCTGGGAGACCAACCATCTGGTGATCAAGAGAAAGTTCAGGGAGGCTGGGTATGAGGACGCGGTCCCGCAGATTGTGTTCTGGAACCTGAGGGCCTCGAGGTTGACCCCCGTGTGCATGGACCAGGATGGCATTGCCCTAGTTAGTGGCTTCTCAAGGCTTGATCAAGATATTCCTTGACAACAATGGACAGATTAACCCGGAATCTATCATGCTCGAAGCAATTTTCGGGGAAGAGTATCAAAAGCTGGTTGCAGTAGACTGACTTCTCCTTAATGATCTTGGAGTACATAAATTTTAAGCGGTACTCCTTTTCGCTGGAATGGAATAATAACCGAAAGCTTTGCCGTATTTGACGTCCTAATTTTCTTGCTCTAAAATTTTCCCTTTCTTAAGAAATTTGGACTATTTCAAATTCTTTACGAACCAAAAAGCAAAACAAGTGATACAAGAGGTTCAGCCACATACATACGCCAAAGAGAGGGCCTAGAGATCTATCTATTATGTCGAATCGCAACCCGAAAGGGCATCGGAATGTCTCGTCTCGCTTCATTGATTCCCTAGTTCAAACAATGAGAAAAATGGAGAACGGTAATTTGTCTTGTAATTGTAACCTTTCCCCCGCTACTCCAACTGCTGCTTACAAATGGAACAGTTTGAGATTGAATTTTTGTTGTGGAGGGAAATTAGGAAAGGGAAGCGATGGTTGAATTGCTTTTCTACTGATATGATTTCTGAACTGCCTTGATACTGATGCACTGAGCTTTCATTAGTATTCCAAGGCCGGTAGGGCAGAAGTAGGACACTATGAGCTTAGTACTTAAATAGTTTAATATCAATCCACAGATCAGGAGATGGGAAAAGGCTCCAAACAATGAGCAACTCTGCTACCAGGGCTCAGAGGAGCGGTCGTCGTCTCTTCATATGATTAACCACAAGCTTTACTGCAATCAATTAAACACCGGTTTTCGTGCTGGAAACGATGCTAGAAACCCATGTTTTGTGATATGACTTATTATGGTTATATGCTTGGTAGATTGTGTTTGGAGTTGTCTCGTGAAATTGCTTCCGGATTGGATCAGGTTGGACCTTCTTTCCCAAAGAGAAACTGACCTGTTCCAAGAATCAGATTGCTTGTAAGACCAGTGGAAATACAGCAGTTCTGTTGATGACAAGAAAGAGGAACGGAAAATCTGTCTTTATGACTCTTGAGAGTTTGAGAAGGACATAGAAGCAGAACATCTCGAAAGAAGGATGGGCAGGATGATGAAGCTACTCTTCTCGTACTAAGAGGAGTTGAACAGATCAACATCTCAGTGTTCGAGACCCACTTCTATGTCTTTCTAGGCCAAAGACGAAACCCAACAGCTGGTCTTTGGTTTCGAAAAGTGTTGTTGACAAAGCATTTGTGAAGAGGCGTATCAAATGCAAAACAAACCACTAGACTGGGACATCAAACTGTTTCATCTAAAATTGAGCAAAGTTAATAATATTCAATTACACGATGTACAGAAGCTGGTGGAGGCAATAGACTCTGGCATTCGTTAATCGCGGATGTTTTAGACTGCATTTATAGGAGTTTGGTGAAAACAAAAGTTTCACTTCTCAATATCGTAACGTATTGAGACAGTTTCGCAAGAGTAATCAGTGAGTACTAAATCAATACCTTTCTCCTTAAATATTCTATCAGACTTTGACTCCCATCTCCCGTACGAGCTTCTGAAACAAATACTTCAATCGAGATCAGAAGAATCCATGAAGTTGCTACTACGTTCCTATTATTTTGAATCTATTCATTATTCTGTGACAACTGGCTGAAACATTACTCGGACTTCACTGGAGCTGCGTCTTTTCCTGAAGCTGACAACTAATTCAGGACAACAAATTGATAATCTTATCGGTCGAGAAACCTTGAGCGCGTGCAGCAAAACAAATGGACTTCTGGAATAATATTTCGAGCTCGTCTGATGTGCCAGGTGATGTTCTCTCTGTTTTCGGAGGTACAGAGAAAAGATGCTCGTCTGTGTGTTATTTGAATCTCCACCTGTCTTCGGTATCGAGAGGGAGAGAGCATAATAATACAACTCTGTATAATCTGTTTTTCTTTCGGACAAGTCTATCAGAAACTAAAGCATTCTCAGAGAAATAAACTATTGATAATAACCTCATAACATGAGCTCACAGCTATTGAGATTCAACTTGTCTTGAGTTGCATTATCAAAATCAAGAAATATTTCTCCCGTCTGAGAAAAATGGCTGCAAATTGCTCCGTGTGCATCTATATGATTTGGCTGTTAGGCCTTTCTTATAAGACCACGAGCATGAAGAGCTAAAATATTCCCCTTGTATCCCCTCCTGCATTACCAAAATCAAGCTTATACTTGTCTTTTCTGGAGACAAATAGTGGCACATAGCCCATGTGGGTCGATACTAAAATTTTTCTTATGCCTTTCCTATCCATACTTATCTGTGAGATCCAGAACTGACAACATTGTTGCTCCTCTGTCTGATGATCCCATGGCATGACAGTAAATGCCTCGATGGCTCTCTCTTATCTATAGATAGGATATATATATATCAGGTTTTGGCTCCAAGAACTTCTCTCAGAATCCATTTGCAAATCAAACAGCAGTGAGATCAGAAATTTCTCAAAATGTTTCCAGAAGTCGAGACTTTTGTGTGCCATCTCCGCTCAATAAGCCTGCCTTTGAGTACTCACCCTCTAACCCCAAGCGTCAAGGAGCAGTTTATTCAGCTCAGATCATCGGAAGCAACATCCACTTCAGCTTCATCAATGTGTCAGAAGCTGGGATGCCTAAAAAATCTATATGATTGTGTGGATGACTGGCTTCAGTTATCTACCACCCTAGATGTTCTTTTGAACCAGAATCACAGGAAATGCGTTGAGGACTTGTTGGATGGCATCCCAAGGACATCGGATGTTTGTGGGACTGTCCATGAAGTCCTCTCTTTTCCAGACGAAGGAAAGCGTCCAGGAATTAGAGTCATCTCTTCAGAGGATTGGTGTGGACTCCCGCTCAATGAAAGAAATAGAGTCCTACCTTACATTGAGAAAGAAGATGAAGAAGCTCATTTCGAACTGTTTTGAGGGCTTAATGAAGATGAAGAAGCAAAACATCCTGGACCAGGACTCACAAGACGAAGCCACTCTTAATATATTGAGAGATGTTGAGAGAATGAGCATTTCGGTGTTCGAGACTCTCCCAAGTTCCTCTTTCGAGGCCAAAGGTGAGATCCAATGGCTGGTCTCTTGTTTCAAAATCACTTTCCCCTAAGCATGTATTGTGCGAGGCTTCTAATGAAGTAGAACACTTGGATTTGGAATTACTGCTGGTTCTGAAATCAAACAAAGCAAGCAATGTTCAAGTGAACAACAGGCAGACGCGAGCAGAAGCATTAAAGTCGAGCATCAAGGAAATCGAGGAGGCTTCTGAAAGCATTTTCAGGTGCTTGGTGAAAGCAAGAGTTTCCCTTCTCAACAGCCTCAACCATTAGACAGTTACTGTAGTTTGTACAGTTGTAAAAGATACAATCGAGTAAAGATGAATACATATTACATACAATTCTCGTCCCGAGCTCTTTCCTGCGAACTTTCAATCTGTTCTCTGCTCTTCTATCAGATTTTTCGTGTTTTGGCATAATGCCCTGATTAACTTCTACCATCAAAAGCCGATCTAAAGTAAATACTTTACTCACATTGTCGATTTACGGGTTCTATGATCAAATCACTCGAGGCTGTTCAAATTCCCATCGTCCTTGATCAAGCGGTGCAGTTTGTGATGCGGGAGTGGTGGTCACTGTCCGAATCATTTACTGGATCTAATATTATGCGAGCCTTTGCTAATTGGAGAACGTGTGTTGGTGTAGCGTTTATATGTGAGCGTCAAGAGCAGAACGATCTTCAAGTATCACAGTTAGGTAAATAACCTTACCACCACATCAGCTTGCAGCTGTGAAGACTCCTCTTGTTCGCATAAAATTGGTGGAGCAAATGTTAACAAAAAGACTAGTTGGAGTTGGACTATGAGATTTTCTCACGGGCATGAGTTTATCATGACACGAGGCATTGGAAATGGAGGTCGAGTTGCAAGTACCATGGTCGCACGATGTTCGTTAGCCGCTATGTCATCGTCGATCATCCCTTCCCGAGAATGCTGTGTTACATGTTGTTACTCCCATCCCATGCCAAATGAAGATGCCTCCTCCTGCCTCCCGTTTCCATATCTCCACTAGGTAGGATTCTTCATTGAGGTGGACCACAATGGATGGCACGTTATGTTGACACAGTCATGAATGGCATCTTCTTCCCGACAAATTTGCTATAAATGTAATAAGAAAATCGGCTCTTTGAAGACCATTTTTTTTTAAAAAAAATTTGTCGATGTCACGGCATTGGACATGCACATCTAGATGCACGCTGACAACTTTTAGCATCGACCTAGGCCAATATGTGAAACCCATATCGCACGGGGTGGCCAATAATAATAACAATATATACATACATATATATATATATATATATATATAAGTCAATAGTGCTCTTGCACGATAAACTACTCCCTTTTGACTGCACGCCTACATATATTATAGAATGGTATGGGAAAGTGATACGGATTGGTGAACGTTCGCCCATCGTGATAAATCATCCATTGATGACATCTTTTCTTATTAATGAAGAAAGGGAATTTATTTCTATCTGTCAATTTATTGCTTTTCCATGAAGCTCAAGGGTAGATTACTCTAGCAGTACAAAATGTTTTATCGATCTATCATTTTGATACAAAAACTTTTTTTTTAACAATTTAATACAAAAGGTTAATTTTTTTTAAATTTGAGTTTTTTAATTTCAATTTAATTTATTAATTTATTTTTAAAAGTTAATTTTTCACTTTTAATTTTTGGGTCACGTCAGATACTCTTGAAACGTCAACTGTCACATCATCACTTGCTAACTATGTTAAGAGACCGTTGACGGAATGTAATTGATTATAACAAATTAAAATATTTTGTATCAAATTATTACTAAAAATTTTTTTTATACCAAAGTGTTATATCTGTAAAATATTTTATTTCGCTGGAGTAATTTACCAACTCATGAAAGCAAGTGAGCGATCTTATTGGGGGCAACATGAGGCGGGACATGCTCGCAGGTTGTGGTGTGAACAGAAAATCGTGTTCCAATTGACATTTTCAACATTGTCCGCAAGCATTTATCAAAAAAAAAAAAAAGGAACATTGTCTGCAAGCAACTTTTAGTTCAAGTTGAAAATTAGACAGTCATTTTGGTTTTTTTTTCCCCCCGAAATTGAAAATTAAATTGTTACTGTGTTTAGCAGGGATTTTTCATAATATTTTTCAGGAAATTGTTTTTAAACTTGCACGCGAGCACAGTTAAACTCGACCCCTTAGGACGTGCATCTTCTCATAGTTTCGAAAACAAAACTTTCTAAATTTACCATAATTTGATGGTACTACCGTTCATCACCGACCATCACCTGCGAGTGCTGACACGTTGGTTTTCAATCATCAATATTTTTAGAGACTATTCTAAGATTTATTAAATATCTTATCTTATTTATATCTAAAAAAAAACATTTTGAAGCAAGTTTTCTGATAACAATAACAAATTAACTATTGATACATTTTTTAAAGGGTTTTGTAAAGTAATGATGTTCCTGCAAGACTTTCTTGTAAAGACTTTTTTGAGTGATGGATAATATAAAGTGCTACTTATTTCAAAAAAAAAAAAAAGAGTTGCTCAACAATTCGAAACCCACAATGGTGACTCTCCTCGGACAGACATTAATTCTAACAGACCAAATTCCTCCATTATCTCTATTATTATAATACCCACAACTATCAAATACTTTAATGTGGCACTTTCGAAATAGTATATGCACATATTATAATACTCCCTAGTCCCTACTTTCAAGATGGCTGGTTAGTGAATAACTCGGAGCCCGAAAAGGCAAAAAAAAAAAAAAAAGAAGAAGAAGAAGAAGAAGAAGAAGAAGAAGAGGAGGAGGAGGAAGAGGAAGAAGAAGGAGAAGGAGAAGAAGAAGAAGAGGTGATTGATTATCAATTGAGTAAAATTATATGCTGCTTCCGTGCAGGCACTCTCTGAATTATAGCGTACAACACGTGATCGAGCGAGCAATTCGACGATGAAAGATCATCCAAAAGGTAAAATGGCCTTAGTTGCTGGTGATAAAATTACAACGTACAACATGATATGGCGAACTTGCAATTGATTGATAGATAATCCAGTCGGGTTCAAGGGAAGTCCAAGGTTTCAGTTGAGAGTTGACGAGAATTGACTGCTGCTTGCTGCTCGAGAACGCGTGGGGTCCACTCAATCTACCTTTCCAGAACCTTTTTGGAAAATCCCATAAAAACCCCAAACAGGCATTTTATCTGATGAAATCTGTTGTTCTGTCTCTGTGCCACCCTGCCCTGCCCTGCCCTGCCCTGCTCTGCTCTGCCCTGCCTTCCTTCCTTCCTCTGTCGGTCCCATTGCATTTAACATCTCCACCCCTTCCTTGCTTTTAGCCCCTTTTCTCCCCCAACCCTTTCACACACAACACAGAGCTTATGCATCCTATGGAACAACTGTGTGAGCTGTGAAGCTCTTGGGAAGCCATGTTTTTTTCTGCTCCCACCATTGAAGAGGTTCTCAAGCTCTGTTTCTTGAGTTGAGGTGAGTAAAGTTCTGATATTCGTCATTTCGGGTAGTCGATGGAGCTCGGTTTCAGCCATTTCTTGCCGTTACTTCTCTTCCATCTGTTGGGGTTCGCTGTCTCGGTGTCTTCTTTGAGCTCCGATGGGCTCGCTCTGTTATCCCTCTCGAGGCACTGGACAACCATGCCTCCTTCCCTGAGCTCCACCTGGAATGCTTCTGATTCCACCCCATGTAGCTGGGTAGGCGTGGAATGCAACAGTGACCACTCCGCCGTGCTCTCGCTGAACCTCTCGGGTGCCGGAGTTTCGGGTCAGTTACGATCCGAAGTCGGGTACTTGTCCCAGTTGCAGACCATTGACCTTAGCTTCAACTACTTTACCGGCCAAATCCCTCCGCAGCTGGGCAACTGCAGTGGTCTCGAGTACTTGGACCTTTCCAGTAACGGGTTCACGGGAGAAATCCCGGGTGACTTGAAGAACCTGCAGAATTTGCTCCTGTTGAGCTTGTACAGCAACTCGCTCTCGGGGAAGATACCGCCTTCGTTGTTTGAGATCCCCCGATTGGAAATTGTGTACCTTCACCTGAATGATCTTAGCGGTTCGCTTCCCAGCAATGTGGGGAACATGAGCGAGCTTTCGTCTCTGTGGGTTTGGAGCAATCGGTTGTCGGGTATGGTCCCAGACTCCATTGGAAACTGCAGTAACTTGCAGGAGCTTTACCTGACCAATAACAGTTTCCAAGGAGTCTTACCGAAAAGTATAAGAAATCTCAAGAACCTTGTCAATGTGGACGTTAGCGAGAACCATTTCGAGGGCAACATCCCCTTCGAGTTGGGAGATTGCCGGAATTTGCAATCCTTGGTCTTGTCATTCAACGGTTTCAATGGAGGTCTTCCTCCGGAATTGGGCAACTGCAGTAACTTAACATTGTTAGCTGCAGTAAGCGCCAACCTCACTGGCAATATCCCGTCCACCTTGGGCCGTTTACCTAAGCTTGCGGGTCTTTATCTCTCTCAGAATCAGTTATCGGGGAAGATTCCTCCCGAGCTTGGAAATTGCGAGTCACTGATAAGGCTAGAGGCTTACGCAAACCAGCTTGAGGGGGAGATCCCAAAGGAGTTGGGGAGACTAAGCAAATTAAAAGGCCTTCTTCTGTTCTCCAATCACTTGGTCGGCGAAATCCCGATTCGCATTTGGAGGATTCAGACCCTCGAGAGTGTGCTTCTGTATAACAACAATCTATTCGGTGAGCTGCCTTCCAAGATAGTTGAACTGAGACAGTTGAAGAACCTTACTTTGTTTAACAATAATTTCTCCGGAATCATCCCTCAGGGTTTGGGATTTAACAGCAGCTTGACAGAATTGGATTTGACCAATAACAGCTTCAAAGGTACTATTCCGCCCAATCTTTGCCGAGGAAAGCAATTGAAGGTGCTGGACCTTGGTCTGAACCGACTATTGGGTTCCGTACCTTCAGGTATCGGAAGCTGTCCCAGTCTAACACGGCTAATCATTAAGGAGAACAGCTTGACTGGGGCTCTGCCCGACTTTGGTGGTGCCCAGAATCTTACCTTCATCGACATCAGCAAAAATTCCATAGCTGGAGCGATTCCCCGTAGCTTCGGAAAGTGTAAGAATCTTACTAGCATTAACCTGTCCTCCAACAAGTTCACGGGTTCTATACCATTGGAATTGGGCTATCTTCACAATCTTCAATCTTTGAATCTTTCCCACAATGTACTAGAAGGCCCACTTCCAGCGGAGCTTTCCAACTGCACTCTGATGGAGAAGTTCGATGTGGGGTTCAATTCCTTTAATGGATCGATTCCTTCAAGTCTAAGGAGCTTGACCAGCTTATCGACTTTGGTTTTGACAGGCAATCATTTCTCAGGGGAAATTCCACCTTTCTTAGCCGACTTTGAGAAGCTTTCGGTGCTACAAGTAGGTGGAAATATGTTCAAAGGTGAAATCCCTGATTTGATCGACACACTGAAAAGTCTAATGTATGATTTGGATTTGCGCAATAACGCTTTATCAGGCCAACTTCCAACGGAGATCGGGAGTCTCATCATGCTACAGAGGCTTGATATTTCCACTAATAACCTGTCAGGAAGTCTATCAGTTCTTGGAAATCTTCACTCGCTGACTGAGATCAATATCTCTTATAACCTGTTCACAGGTCCCGTACCGGAGAGACTATGGGACATACTAAACAAATCGCCGTCTTCCTTCTTGAGAAATCCTGGCCTATGTGTAAATTGTCTATCCTCAAATTCCTCCATTTGCCCGAGAAACTCCGTTCTCAGCCCTTGTGACAATCGGAGAAACAGACAGGGCCTCACAAAAGTCGATATCGTCGTGATATCACTGTTTTCATCTCTCTTTGTTATTATTGTGCTCGTTGGATTGGTTTGCTTGACTAAGTTGTTCAGAAAACCAGACGAAGACACCGAGATTTCTGCCCAGGACGGCCCGTCTTCTCTCCTAAACAAAGTGATGGAAGCCACAGAGAACCTAAATGAGCGGTACATCATAGGAAAAGGGGCTCATGGCACTGTGTTCAAGGCTTCTCTGGGCCCGAACAATGTCTATGCCGTGAAGAAACTGGTCTTTGGAGGGCCCAGGCAAGGAAGAATGAGCATGATTCGGGAAATTCAGACTGTGAAAGCTTTGAGACACCGGAACTTGGTCAAGTTGGAGGAGTTTTGGGTCCGGAAGGACTACGGTCTGCTTCTGTATCCTTACATGGAGGCTGGTAGTTTACATGGAGTTTTACATGAGAAGAATCCACCGACTGACTTGGAATGGCGTGTCCGGTACAAGATTGCTTTGGGGATAGCTCACGGACTGGCGTATCTCCATCACGATTGCGACCCCGCTGTGGTGCACAGAGACATAAAGCCCAACAACATACTCTTGGACTCAGATGAATCCTCATATATCTGATTTCGGGATCGCTAAGCTACTCGATCAGTCTTCTATTGCAACACCTTCTGTGTCCGTTGTGGGAACAATCGGCTATATTGCTCCAGGTAAAGCAGTTCTTGTAGATACTACTGGTTCTTTGATATTTCATTCAACTGGATGATTGAATCGATTCATTCACATGTTGTAGCTTTCTGAAACTCAGATGCACCAGTAGTCTAATACACTGTCTCATTGCCACTTTTCAAAACTAGGAAGATGCTAACTCATTTTCTTGTCGACAATTTAATTTAAAAGTGATTTTCAATTTCTCTGTACCAGAAAATGCATTCATGACTACGAAGACCAGGGAGTCCGACGTGTACAGTTACGGGGTGTTGCTGCTCGAGCTGATCACGAGGAAAAGAGCATTGGATCCTTCGTTCACTGAGGAGGGCACTGATATTGTTGGCTGGGCTAGGTCGGTCTGGAATAGAACAAGATACATCAAAAGACTTGTTGATTCGGGCCTTGCTGAGGAGTTCTTCGATTCGGGCATTATGGAACAAGTCAAAGATGTTTTCTCGATCGCTTTCAGATGCGTCGAGCCAGACCCGAGCAAGAGACCCAATATGAGGTCGGTAGTGAACCAATTGTTAGATGCAAATGCCCAGAGCATGAGCAAATAAGTTAGCCTTTTGTTTTTGTTTTTTTTAATGAATATTTTTCCACTCCTTGAAATTAAACATAGTATCAAAGAATATTACAAGGATGTAGTGAAATTAAGATATACAATCTCAGGTTCTGGAGACACCATAAAAAGAATTCCTAGGCAGAGTCTCATCAATCTACAATCTAAGACGAGGCAAAGAAAATGCAGAAGAATTATGAGGGGAAAACTGCTTGATATGAATACAAGAAACTGCCCTATCAATGACTATCCGACAACTTTTTTTTTCTTTTCCTTTCGTTTAATTTCTAATTTACAGATGCGGAGCAGCTGTTCCTAGGAACTTCCATGAGATCGGACTGATGAGATCGATTGGGCTGAAACAGAGGCGGTCGGGCTGTTGAGGTCTCTCTCCCCATTGATGGCTTTCGGTTTACCACTCAACCGTTCGATTGCTTCTTGGCAAACTTCATAAAACCAGTCATCTTCCGGTAGCACGCTGTTGAACAAAAGCAGAGAAAGATTATAACCAGGAAAACCAGTGTTTGATTTATCCATGATAGACATACCAAAGCAAAACAAGCACAGCAAAATGCCCATCATAGTTGCATACCTGTACGGGTCTATTCCTGTGGCAGAAAATGCTGTTATGGCTTTTGATACGATCTCATTCACAACCCTTTGCAAATTCCGGGATAAGTACCGGCTTTGGGAAGCAAAGCATACGACAAACTTCATATCCAAGTACAACTGCATAAACAAAGAAAGAGTCATGAGCAGATATCATCACTATATATATGGTAAAAGAATGAGTAAGAGGAAGTCGGTAGTTAAGTTACTTGTTGCAGGCCAAGAGGTCCTAGTGGCCTTTGCCCATCTTCAATGTCATCCCAAAAGCTTTGGTCTTCAGAGAGCCATAAGACAACAGTTTCAGTTAGTTTCATCAATAGCAATATTGCGAATCTTTCCCTGCCCACAAACATTTCCGAGGCTATACTGTGAATCCTAGTAAGCATCATGAAAAGTTCCTGCCACAGAGTCAACAAATAGTCAAACCACCGAATACAGTAAAAGCAAAAAAACCTAACACATAAAAGAGCCATCTAGGCAACTTCCTTTTGGGTCTTCCTCTGTCCATAGAATGATCTGTGAAGACAGATTTACTTCCTCGGTTGAAAAGAAATATACCGGAGAGATACCTGAAATATCATAGACGGGAACCAATCAATCTCATCAGCATTTCTGTCCATGTTTATGTACATATCCGCAGTAAGATGGCTGTCTCCTTCCTCAGTAAAAATGAGATCGAGAACATGTTGACGGCAAAATGTATTTCTCAGTCTCTCAACTGATACAGCAAGCCGTCTCTTCCACTCTCTTTGCTCAGGATAACGATTTTGTCTATCTGTAGGTCTGCGGTGCATATCATCCTTATAGTAAGACTGATTCGCAGGCGAAAGTTTCATCGCCGCACGAGGGAGAAGCTCATCGGCCAATAATGATGCATTTGCGACCAAAGCAATCTGTTGGGTCTCAGTTTCTGCTAATCGTACAATTTTATTTTCAGAGCCTTCAAAATCTGCTTCGTCTTCCATTGAACCAGGTAAGGCTTTGATGAGCATGCTCACATAAGAGTTGAATACTCGGAAAAGACCTTCCAGTGTCTGGCCTCCCAACTGCATACTTAGGAGCGGCCCTACATCCTCAAAGAAGTCCTGCATGAGCAAGCAGCATACATCAGAACAAACAATGGGACTCGCTAATCAATAAAATAAAAATCAAAGATCATAACCAATTGACGACCCAAAGAATCTTAAAGAATGATATTCGAGTAAAAAGCTGAGAAAAAAATTCTCCACAATCAACAGAATTAAATAACTACAGAAACAAAATGAGTTCAGGAAGATCAGTAGGCAGTGGCTGATTTAGCAAAATTTATATAACCACCTATGACACTATAATATCACGAAAGGTAAAAAATAAAACTTCCAAGGAGCATCAAATGAATGTTTCAGAAAGCAACAAAATCTTGTACTAGTCTCTTGGTTTATGCTGGATAAATTTGAGACATGCTCCTCTTGGGATAGGTCTACACTATCTCCTAAGATAAAACTTGACCAAAATAAATATGTCAAGAAAAGAAAGTGCATCAACTGATATTCTGACCTAGATACAATTATTCTTGCATGCTTTACAAAACTGTGATTCAGAGAAATCCTCACCTGGACCATGAAGTTGAACCGATGGGCACTGCTAGTAAGTTTATGTTGGAAGGCAGTAGTACTTCCAACAGTACTTGTAAGCCTGCCAGATTGACGTGTGCCAGTTGGAGGGTATGTAAGAACCCAATCATCGGCAGCTGCAAGCGCAGCAGTGCTCTCTTCAATACGTTTCAAATTAGCTTGGAGGGCTTGCTCGACACTAGGCCTAAACAATTTCAAGAGGGTGGGGCATAAAGCAAGGCCTCGAGCTTCCAGCAAAGAACAATGTCCTAGAGCTATTTGGACACATTCTGCAGCAGCTCTTAGACCTCCTGCAGCTGCAGATGATGCCAAGGCATGCCTTTTAACAAGAAGAGCAAAAGCCTCGATTTGTTTAGTAGCCCAAATGACAAGTTCAGAAGTATAAGCTGGCTCCTTCCCAAATATTGCTAAGGAATCAGTAGCGGCCTGTGCAATGGCAGAGAATACCAGTTGTGAGAGAGCAGCTGTATATGCCCCTCCATAGGAAGTGCTCGATGGACGGAGGCTCTGCATGTTGTATTGATACCTCTGCAAATGTGCATTAAGAAGCAACGTATGAGCTCGAGGCCCATCCCCGAGCTTCTTAAGAGCTGATATAGCAGCACGGAGTTCACTGCCACGAGTTGAAGGTTGACAAGCAGATTCAGAAAGTTGATCTGCCAATTTTTGTCGGCGTTCAGTTATGGCTGTCTGCAGTGAAGTGAGTACAGCTGAGTTCAATGCTTTTGTTTCCTTCGCTTCTTCAACTACATGCTCTCCTTTGTCAAGGGCTGAAAGAGCTTCATCAACTCTCCTCTCAGCTAATAAAACATCAAGAAGATCAGGAAATTCTGTTGCCCATTTCTCCAAATCTGAAGGCTCTCCATCTTCGATATATGAGAGCATGTTCTCATCAGAGCCTTCAATGCCATTGACAGATAAGGAATCAAGGTTGACCCCCTCGGCTAAACCATGAATTAAGGTAGACTGCATTGATAGCAGGTTCCGGATGGAAAAAAGTTCCCCCTCTAAATCCGATATTTCTTTTGATGTACTGCATTAAGAGAAGTTGCAAAATCAGAGAAATCAAATTAATGGATCATCAAGTGAGAAGAAATGTGTCGGTTCCCTTATATTAGTAAGGATTTCGGTGCGGCAGAAGAAAACAAAAACAAAATATCCAAAAACATATTGTTGCTAATTAAAACTGAAGGACTGGAGCTTCTACTTTCATGCAGGGTGTAAAGTGAGTAATCATTTTGTGAGACAAATATCACTCATTCAAAATGGATCTGAGCTAGGAAAAATGCATGCAAGAGACCACTGGTGAAGTCACTCGAGCAAACAGTCGGGGGCATAAAAGAGTTCGTAGGGGTTAGCTAGCTCGGACAGATGTTAGCTTACATACAACAGCGCTTACCGTATAAAGGCTGCATAATTAGCATATACACTTTTTCGCATTTCCTCAGCAGAAGCTTTCTTCAAATCCAACAGACACGAACATAATTGCTTTATTTCCTGCAAGAAAAGCAACAATTTCTAATGAGTCCTGTAAATGGCAACATAGTTCTATTGCAAACATCACAAAATACGACCTGCAAAACTAAACATGCCTGTTGATACGCAGGATTGCAGAAAGGAACAAGCTTCCACAAATAAAAAAGCAAGATGCCACCTTTCTAAAAGGAGCAAATCTAGCAGTCAGAAAATATGCTGTAGCAAGCACAGACTCTGCAGAGACCAGAGGAGTAATCGATGCAAGACAATGTTCAAGACCTAGCTCTATTATGCTTCCACACACCAAGAATACACTATACGACTGAATTTGTTGAATCTCCTCTGCAACAGAGCACTTCAATCAAACGAAATCTAGCCGACTACTGACTATCCCGTCAACGACAATTCAACGTATGCTCAAGAGATGGAGAGAATCACGCGCCAAATAAGATACATAGTCAAGCAACCGCTGCTAGTGCAAACTCGAGCATGTGCAGAGGGATAGAGGGAATGATCGGTTGAGCCGAGGAGGAACCTTCTCGTTGAGAGAGCATTTAGACTGGACGTAAGCTTCGGCGTCGAACTTGTCGGACTTGAAGACCCCGAGGCCTTCCTCGAGCTTCACCCCGTTCTCCTTCACCGGGGCGCCGCGCGTTCGGGCGGTCTTCGCCGTCGCCATTCCAACAAGATCGGATCAGCTAGGGATCTCACTCGCACGCTCCTAGATCTAAGGACCAAACCCGAATATCTACAGAACCAGCAACGATTCCGCCATCACAGCTGATTAAGAAACGGAGAAGGAGGAGGAGGAGGAGTTAGTGAAGGGAACGGAGACGAAGGAAACCGTGTCGCCGCCGTGAGAAGCAGAGGAGGAGGAGGAGGAGGAGGAGGAAGAGGAAGAAGAAAAAGAAGAAGACGACTCGGCTGAGGGGACGGAAGTAATCGTATCTCAGCGGTGAGATGTCTGCGGGAGTTTTTGACTGTGGTTGACGGCGGTAATAACATTCAAGGAAGGGGTAGGGAGGGGATTCTACCTTTCATTGCTGGCCGTCGTCCCGATTCAATCTTTGTATTTTTATTTTTATTTTGTATAATTATGATCCGATGATTTTGCGCGATATTGTTGTTGGTCAATTCAATTCACTGATTTCCCTTTTCCATTTTGGTTAACATATAATGTTGTGCGCTCTGAGTAATGTCGATGGAGCACGGTATCGAGAGGAAAATGGACAATTTATTTCAGTCGGGTAAAGAAAATCTTTATGATTACTCGATTTATCATCGCAAAAAAGAATTACATACCGTGTTGCACTGTGCTCTAGATGTTATTGTTGGCCATTAATGAAGTCCTCCTTTTTACGGAATGCGTATTGCGTTTGTCGCACTCTACCGTTATCGAAGACCGATTGCCTGATCAGGATCTGATGCATTCGCAGGTACTAAGCGGAGACAGCATCAACTGTGATATTGAGAATTCAAGCTCGCCTTGCAGGTTTTACCTATCTTCCTGGCATTATAATTGAATGAATGCATATAAAAATATTCATTATTTTCTATAGGAATTTTCTATTAACTGATTAAGGAGTGCAGATATCTTAAATTATTAAATCACCAAAAATTAGATAACCTTCCACCTGTACGGTGCGCAATATAAAATTAGAATTGAATTATTTATTTTCCCCTGATGCTTATGTTTTGGTTGCGAAAAATTAATGGCATCTGATCCTACCAACACAAACCATGCCATGGCCCCAAAATTCTTTTTCTTTTTTAATGACCGGCGGTGTCCAAGTTTTGCGCAACTAATCTCCGGATCCTATGCAATTCCTATGACACAAGGAATGAATAAATATGATAAGTCATGAAAGATAACCTCAAGGGGACTCGAACCCAAGATTGGATATTAGCCCAAAATACAACTGATTAAAAGTGCAGTAGCCTCCCACTGGTTCCAAATTTATAATACGATAATTGAGGACATGATTAGGAGGCCATCTAGCTGTGATTAGGGGACCATCTAGCTGGTTCCAACTTGCAACACCCCCAACCCCATTAGCGTTACGTCCAGGGGAGGCTTAGTTTCGTTCGGTATTTGGTCTCTGCCCGTGCTCCTTTGAGGTCGGTTTTGCTTGGCAGCGGCGCGGTCTTTTTATTACTAATAACAAAATTTAACTAGTTGAACCGGTAACTTCACTGTGTGTGTTTTGTAGGTAGTTTGTGGATTAGATAAGGAATAGCTTTGAAGGAAAACTTTCGTGCCACATCCGACCAGTAGTTGTTGGAAAACCCACATGGTGGTCACCAAAAAGGGAAAAAGCTATAAGTGGGTGGTCGGATCAACATCATTGTCTGGTCGAGATGCTTACCAAAAGCCAAACGACATGAAACACAAGCGGAAATTCATATAAATACAACTAGCCTAATCCACGGACCGAGCGGTCAAGTCGGTAACTCCCCGTAAAGTGTTAACCTCGCTTCATCAGAGTCCAAGCCGCCGCTCATATGCGAGCAATGTGTGCAGATCAGTATGTTGGTGGGCATTGCTGTATTGACTACCAACATTGGTACGGATTGGAGTTGATGTCCGACCAATAAAGAGGATCCCAATCCCTTTGCAACCAGCCCAGGCAAACATCGCCAGTTGTACGCGCAACTTGCATCGAGAGCTTTGTAACCCTTATGAGACTTTGAAAAGGTTATCAGGAATAGTAAGGTCTAAATATCTAATGCTAATAGCAACCCGAGAGCAGATGAAAACTCTTGTGGTGCAGGCAATACATGACCACATACCATACGACAAGGCTAAGATGAAGCAAGAGAGAGTGAATGAATAAGGAGCAAGTTACGTATTGGATAGGTCGAAAACGCTCTTCCAGTTGTGCAAGTGCTGGTATGCGTGAGATAAATGTTCAATGGGTATAATCAGTAGGACAACAGGCTTGAGTCAACTCTGGAAGGGAGTGTTGAAAAATCTCACTGCATTCTGAGAATGAGACGGCACTGATTACATTATTCCAAGCTCCAACCAAATCCACAAAGTACAAATTTCATCTGTCCAGGCATCATCAAGACATGCAGTGACAAATCTACGGAACTGAAACGAGATAAACCTTCATAAAGAAGCCGACTTCCTTTAAGACGATCCGATGACTCTATCACTCTTCTGGGGTGTCTGAACGAATCACTGTTAACACAAAGGGAAAGAGTGACATCAGGCCATTTAGATGAGAAACTTAGTTCAGTCGACAGAAAGCTACAGACATAAAGCAATTGGTCAGTTAATGTTCCGAACAGCTCGTTCACTCACTGCCTTGCCGGATTATCACAAAACATTTGAAACATAGTGGCAGAAGCTGAAACAAATCAATCTCTTAGCTCAATAGACGTTTAGATGAGGAATCAACTCAGCTCAATCGACAGAAAGCTATAGACATTAAAGCAGACATTGGATCAGTTCTGAAACAAGTAGTACACATCAAAGGATGAATGTCAACAAACATGAAGTTATAATGGTTAATGCTCCGAACAGCTCATTTACTGCCTCGCTGAATTATCACAGAACATTTGAAATATAGTAGCACATGCTGAAATACATCAATCTCTTCAAGAGCAAAATGGTATTGTGCCACAAATAAAAACAAATTAGATTGTAATCTAAGCGGCCCCGTCAAGAGGAAAGTAACTAGAAACAACCCCCAGCGGAATAGGAGTTCAGTTCCTTCATCCGAATTTGTCAAAGAAACTCGAGAATCAAACCAACAGCCCTCAACTCACTGAAAAATCCAAATGTGAACTACAGGAATCTCAAAGTGTTTCGGCGCCATTGTTGAAGAACCGTATTCACCTCGTTTATACTATTGTTTAGGGGTACATCAAAGCTTTTAACTTGATAAATTGCAATAACAGTCTCTCTACAGAAAACTCGACTGGCAACAACAAAATTTTAAACGTTCCGAAGCCTCGAATAGGAAGGCATTGCCAAAGCAACAAATGCCCATTTCTGAGTAACAGTCAGCCGACAGTTCAACAGTCAACTCACAAACAACAGACATTGGGATCAAATTACAGCTAAATTAGTTCATATCAGTCTCCAGTGACATGATCAGACCCCGAGAGTCAAACACATCACATATCGGCACAATGTCAGTAGAAACCCCAACAATTTCAACACGGACTCCGACATCGAAGGAATCGAATCAGGATACAGTAAAATCAACGCGATCGGATGTTCTAGAGAGAGGACAATTACCGGGCTTCTCAGGCTTCCCTTCCTTCCATGTCGCGATGGAAAAGTGGACCTTCTCGCGGGTCAGGGCTTCGGTCTTGTACGGCTCCTTGAGGCAGTTCCTCACCAGATTCGCGCATATGTTCGAGTAGGTTATGTACGTCATCCCTGCCGCCCTCCAGAACGGAACTGCTGCGTTCGACGCCATTTTCTCTCCTCTCTGTCTCTCTCTCTCTCTGCGAGTCCCAATCGATGAAGACGACGAGCTGAGACTAGACTGGATCTGAAGAAACCTAGTGGAAGTAACGGCGATTGCCCATTGGTAAATGGGCCTTTCAGGGCCATTTGTGGGCCGGGCCTGTTTGATTGATCATCCATTACTGGGCCGGGCTATAATGTTTTAATTATTTGTCAACAATATTTGTTTTTCTTAGTAAAATTTTATAATTTATATAAACCCAGTAATCCTTTTTCTCCTTTTTTTTCCTTTTCCCTCCAGTAAGTACTAACTAGAGGTGACTCGCACTGTACGCGGAGTTAAATCATACGCATGTTAAGTGTGATGTTGTTAAATTATATTTTGTTAGTTATATGTAAATTCAAGGAAAGTGCATAATTACTAATTTAGAAATAAGTATGAGTTAGTTTTGTACCCGTGAGAATTGGGTGGAATAAATATGAATTAGTTTTGTACCCGTTGAGAATTGGGTGGATAGTCCCATGAACATCAAAGGATAATATGTAAAATGAATTTTCGAATCCTCTATTTATAAGATGTTTAAAACATTGAATTTGGAAAATCACATATCTCGTGGAGTTCTATTGAGTAATCGAAAAAACTTTTCGATATCCTCCATACATTGAATGTAGAAAATGTCTTCTCAATATTTTACATACGTAGATTAGAGATAATGTACTTACAAAATATTAATATAAAATGGAAAAATATACGAATCTCTGATTTAGAATTAAATTCTCCGAGCAGTCAAAAAGATGATCAACCGTGAGCTGAGAGTTTGCTAATGGAGTTCTCATGATATCGCTGCTCAGTTTTTATATATTGTAAATAGATAGATATGTAGATTAGAGATAATGCACTTACGAAATATTAATATAAAATGGACAAATACAAGAATATACAATTTAGAATTAAATTTTCCGAACAGTCGAAAGGACAATCAACCATGAGTTGGGGGTTTGCTAATGAAGCTCTCATGACATCGTTGCTCAGCTTTTATATATTATAAATAGATTAAAATAAAAAATAACAATATTTAAAATTAAATTTAATTGATCTAATATTACGTAGAAATGTTGATATTTTTTAATTTAAAAATAATATATTATAAGTAGTTGATTTTTGCTTGTTGACGATAACTTTTTTTTTGTTTTTCTTTTATATAAAAATACATAATAAACAATATAACTTATAAATATATACATAAAAAAAGACAGCCAAATAAGTAAAATCATGATGACAATAAACAAATAAATATTCTAGACATATAAAGCAAGCAATATACTTATAGAGAGATCGTAATTCTATAATATGTATAAATACCTATGAAAAGTGGAGATACAATGTCAAGATGTAAGGACGCTGAATAAAATGAATTTTGTTACAAATTTATAGAGAATTCAATACACTAAACTTGGAGAATATTACGTAGTTTGAACAATTCTTTTAGATTATTGGGAAAAATTTTAATTTTTCAAATTTTTTAATTATATATTACTACATGCAAATTATCTACACATATTTCTAGCATTCATTAAATATAATAGCAATATATGCCAAATGCATGAATATCAATTAAGCTACTTTGAATTTCCATCAAATAGAGTAACTCAAGAAACGCATTAACTAGGAGTTGTGGATTATCGAATGAGCTGATTCGCGCCACTAACAGCATTTGACCAAGAGTTAGGAGTTCTCAAATCAAATGCTCACATTTCGCTTTTCCATTTTTATATATTATATATAGATATATAAAAGGCAATAAGTGATTATGTGAGGTCGTTCTTTTAAAACCGTTAGTTTGTGATTAATCGTCTTTTGACTGCTCGAATAATTTTATTTCGAACAAGGAGATTCAAGTATTTGCCTTTTCGAATTTTGGTTCAATGAACTTTTTCCATATTTTATTTTATGTATCATATTTAACGAATTATGAGCCTTTTTGAAAAATTAAAAGTTTTCTCAATTATTTAAAAAAATTCATCGAAATATGATATTTTTTTTTCAAATTCAATGTAACGAAAATTCCTATATATAGTGGACTTGAAAATTCATCTTATAGGTATATCTTTTATATGCTTAAGTTTTCTTGGACCTTTACTCTTACATAATATTTCTTTAAGGTAAATTTACTATATATATATATGTATGCATTTTTAAAATTAGTGGAAGTATTTAGTTATTTTTATTTATTCGACATCATATGTATTGATTATTTATATTTTGTTATAAAAGAATTGATAAAATATTAACACACAAAGTGCGGCTACCACCTAGTTATAATGGCTAAAATTAGATGGGTGAAGGAAACATTCCAAGGAGTTTTCTCGGAAAAAAGAGAGAGAGAGAAATATGAGAGAGAAGGGGGATTATGAGAAAAATAGAGAAGTGGATGTGGTAGTTATTTTTTAAAATTATAATTTCTTATCTTATGGCTGTTATAATTTGGAATTATTTTTGTAAGGACTTTTTGGGAAAGAAAAAGTGAGACGGAAGAGAGACTTTTCTCTTTGTTTTGTTTTTTTTTAAGCTCTCTTTGTATATATTTAGGGATGGCAGTGGGTTTATGTAAATGGGTATTTTTCTTGTCCCAAACCCTGATAGGTCATTAAAGGGTTTTACTCGTTCGATCGTGGGAAGGGTTTAAGATTTTTTGGTGAAAGTCCTATAGGGTTTGGGAAGGGTTCAAGATTTTATGCTAAAACCCGTCCCAAGCCCATGAAGCAATCAAATTACCAAAATGCCATTCATATTTATCCATATTTACAAAGCAACTTTGTCATCAACTTAGGTTTACAGTGTTTACTCGTCTCAATTGATTGCTCTATATCCTTCTAGTCGTGGTCCATGTTGGATATGTTGCATTTCGTTTTTAGCTTCTATTATTGCTATGCAGCTTGCTTTAAATGATGAACTCTATTATTGAAAGAATTTTATATCTCAATATTTCTATTTCATGTCTATAACTATGAGCAGTAAGCATATATTTCTTTCTTTTCATTTGGAATGCTTTTTATGTTTTCTTTATCTTTGTTTTCCTTCAGCTTTAGCTACTTGGCTCATTCTTCCTTGATAAGTTTGATACTGATGCTCTTCATTAGTGGAGCTCAATGTGTTTGTGAAATGTCTGAGCATTTGGATATCTCATTCCAATATAAATTTATGAAATTTTTGCCACATATTTTGGGAATGTCTAAGCACGGTGAGAATATAGGCCACGAAACTTATATATTGTACTTGAATACTTATTGTTATTTTAGACTATTTTATATGAGTATGATGCTATGATTAGTTCGTATAATAATTTTATTCTTTTACAATTTTTGCTAGTGGGCGAAAAGCGAGTACATAGTGAGAACCAGTTAAAATAGTGGAAAGGATTTGAGAATTTCCCTTCAAAATACTGACGGATTTGGAAAGGGTTTGAGATTACTTTTTCTTAATTGGCACGGGTATCGGATAGACTTGGCCGTGCCAAACCCTTCCTGTTGCCATCCCTATATATATTAGAGAATCACTCTGCTTCGCATAGTATTAACAAATATGAAAATTTAGGGTATATTTATTCATTAAAAAAGATTTCTATTAAATTGTTATTTAATCTATATTATTATATAAAGTCAAAACTTCTCTTTTGGTGTCACTTTTTATTTCTCAAAATGTCCGTGATTCATTCTCACTAATAATTACTTATAACCACTATGTATGGATAGTTTAGTAATTTCACCATGTAACTTCTAAGTTCACAAATTCACTTTCCTCTCCACCTCCCTCTCTTTCTCTATTTTTCTCACCCGTCCCCCTTCTTATTTTTCTTTTTATTTTTCCTAATCATTTCTCTCTTTTTCTTTTTTTGCCCGTAATTAATGTGGGTGCATTTGTGTAGTAGGTGATTAAGGAAAAGAAAGAAATGATATAATTGAATGACAGACTTCAAAAGAAAATGTTCTAGCTATCTAATCGGACTCTCGGCAGAAAGCTAGGAAGTGAGAGAGAAGAGGGGAGAGAGAGGGAAGAGGGGGTGTGGAAATGGGTGATTATTATTTTTATTTCACTTTTCTATCCCCCATCTAATGGCTCTTATTAATCAACATGTGTACGTAACGGATACTTTGGGAAAATAAAAGTGAGACCAAAAGTCTCACCTCTCTTTATATATTAGTATAGATTAGTAGATATATATATATATATATATAAAATATAATATATATAATATACACATAATAGTATATATGATACAGAATAGTGTAGATATATAATTACTATAAGTAATATTATAAATACCTGCCATACCGGAGACAGTACAGACACGGACCAAAGGTTGAAAAAGAAACACAATTATAATGGAAGAAACCAAAGGTTGAAAAAGAAAACTTCGGGTGTGTTTATTTTTGGAAAATTAATTTATCCAGTTTAAATGTGGTGGTTTCCATTTAATTAAGTAGATCGATCATCCAACATTTCATCCTCGCTCTTAGTAATGTAATCGCTTCGGTAATAATTTCATGCTATTTCTAATTTCAAACTTCTGTTCCTATGCTTTTTATTGTGTTTCGTCTATATTGGGTCAGCGCATCGGGTGGAATGAGTGGGCTGCTGATGCCTCTCAGATAAGAGAGAGAGTTAAAAATGTGGCATGGAGGGAAAAAGAACCTTGAAGTTGAAGGGGTTTTGAGATTTTTTTTTCTAGTATATATTTTGATATACGAAAGCTCAATAATGAATAAACTGATTAATTTAGTTTGAATCGAGTCTTTTTTTTTTCTCCTTTCCTAAACAAAGGGGAGTCATTTGCCTAGAAGAATAGAGGAAGAAGAAAAATTAATGGAGCATAATAAAAATAGAACTCAAAATTTCACAATCTCAAGTCAAGTAGATTAAAGTCACTGCACCAACCCCTTCTGAGGGTTTTGAGTTTTCATTACGTGACAAAAGTTAAAAATGTTATCCCCCCCAAACCAAATTTTCTTCTCGATAACCATCAATTTCCCCTTGTCCCATTTGGCATATAATTTAAAACTCACATCCTTCAAACAATTATTTTTAACCGGATAATAAATAGGGTACCCTATAACCCATATCACCATGTTTGAAATGAAACCTCTCATTGGTCACTTGGATTTCAATTTCCATGAAATGCTCATACAATTTTTCCTGGTAAATTAAAGATAAGAGTTAATAACCAAAAAAAATAAAATAAAATTTTTCATTTTAAAAATTTTAGCACAAACATTTTTCTTTAACTTAAAAATGCACACCAACTTTCAATTTGATAACAATTCTAGCATGACGTCAAATTTTTTTTTAATTTGGACGGAATTGAGGCTTTAAAGGGCACCAACGATCCAAATCAGGGGGAGGACGCCGCCGATCCCAATTAAGGGTCGGTGGTCGGAGCCGAGGCCCCCATCCCTAGAATCAGGAGAACTCTTAAATTGGAGATTCTCTTGATTCAGGTAGGTGGAGCCACGACCCCTCCCATCATTCCCGATTGGGATCGTCAGCACCCTCCCCCTCGATTAGGGTCGCCGATGGCTTCTATGACCTCGATTCTGTACAAATTAACAAAAATTTGACGTCGTGCTAAAATTGTTATCAAATCGAAAGTTTGTGCATCTCTAGGTTAAAGAAAAAAGTTCGTACTAGAATTATTAAAATTTGAAAAGTTTGTGTTTTTCTTTGTTATTAACCCTAAAGATAATTCATTTTCTATATATTTGGTAGTGTTTAATCAAAGCCAGCAAAACTCTTAGAAAGTGAATGTAATTAATTTCATTTATGTCTTTTTTTGCATGTAATTTGTCAGATTTTCCCCTCATTTACAACAAAGAAAACCCTTTGTAATAAGCCTTTTGCTTCAACCTTTTCCCCAGAGTGTTCAGACCTTTGTAACTGCGTGCAACCCTTCGGAAGCATCCAAAATGGCAGAGGCAAACGCACCTGCACATCCGATCGGAGCTCGATTGGCCGGCGAAAACGTGCCAGATAATACTGATCCGGCAACCCCGGAAGCAAGAGGTAACCCGCTCGAGGGCTACTATGCCGGAGATCATGTTGCTTCGACTTTGGCAGAGGGCACCAGCCATGATGCCCCCGATATTATCCCACCCGGTGCCGCATCTTTTCTCTATATAGTTTCATTCTCATATCATTTTTTTCATTGCTTAGTCCATTATTGCTTTTGTGGATAGGTTTTCATCCTTTTCCTTTTTCCATTAATCGGTTCACTTCAGATGTCCAGTGTACACTCATGCAACTCTTACTAAAACATCGAAGTTAATTTTTTTTTACGGTTTTAGGGTTTTAGGGCTCTGGATCTGAAGTTAGAGATGCAAAGATCTCTATCTATCTATCTATCTATCGTGATTTTCACTGAGATTTATCATTTGAGTGCAAGAAAAGAAAATTATCAAAATTTTAGAAATTATAATTTCTGATGGGCTATGCGATACTTATAAATTGATAAAGAAGAAAAAGAAAATAAAATAAAGGTCAAAATGCGGCAGTTTTATAGATAGAAGAGGAAATAGGAAATCTGAGACCTATTTTCAATAAGCCTAGCAATTTTATCAGCACTTAGGCTGGGCCCATTTGGTTCATGACATTTTGGCGTTGGAACTGGAAACGGAATGACAGACTCCCCTTCATATTTGGTTAGTATAGAATTGATATTCGGTTCCAGGTGATTCTGTTCGGTTACCATTTATTCCGAATGGAAATCGACATTGAAGTCTTGATCTCTGATGCATATCAACTTTCATTTTCAAGCATTGTTTGAGAATTTATTTAACCAAAATAAATTTGGATAAGGAATTAAAAAAAAAATTGTCTCAACAAAGATAGGCTTATTTATGGAATTTACATCCTTCAAAGCATAAAAAAGGGTGCACTTGGAAATTTTCAATTGTTTTTTCTTTGAAATCGTTAAAATTTTCCTTGGTTATTTTCTTCTAAACAAATAATAAACTTTGCTCCGTGTTATATATGCATATGAATATATAAAAATACTATTAGTTAAGAATGGAAGTGAAAAGACAAAACAAAAAAACCTACACTAGCCTGAAATACCTTCTTTTTTTTTGTGCTTAGAAGATAATTCACCTGGATACCATCTGACCGCAAATTAAAAAGCAAAAGGAAATTTTGTACACTTCACCACTTCGGATATATTTAAATTCTAGTTTCAATTGAACAGATGATCGTGGCTTCATTGCTTTCATCTCTTCTTATCTCCTTTTGCCAACCAAGTAATGGAAGAATAACATTATTTTGGTCATTTCGGATAATTTGATGTTTTATTCAGTGAGCAAGCATGTCAATGAATAAAATTATCACTCCAATTTTGGATAACTAATTTTTTTCCCTATTTTTATTTATTGTGATGGATTTTGTTTTTCTATCTACAGTCACGGATGAAGCCAAAGAGCAGGTACCATATATTATCGTCGTCAATGCTAACCAGGTTACTTCATCCGACCTTGATTCTCCTATCCTTAATTTGCTGTATGCATATTAAGTGAAAGTATGGTAGAATTTTGTTCTTGGATTGGTTAATTGTTGACTTAGAAGGAATATCCACAGAATACAGAGTTACCTCCACTTTGTATAAATATCAATTGAGCAATGACACGTTTGATACGTTAGAATGGAACCAGGGAACCAATTTCAAGATCTCATATAGGTCAATATGTTATTCCATTCAATACTTTTTAGGTTCCCTCTTGACAAAATGGCCAGACGCTCCTTATTTATCAGCTCCTACGTTGTATGCATGTTAAAGATTGCTTGCTCTTATATTGATGTTTGTCGGTGTCTGAGAATCTAGATAAAAGTACTTTATTAATGCATTTGAAAGTAGTTATGTGGCTCCATTGTATGTTTTGCGAGCCGTTCGCCAACTATAAGTGTCTTCTGGAGAGTTAATTGATAACTAAGTGAATAATGGTTACCATTTTTTTGGAACTTTTAAAAGAAAAAAAAAGGATATATATATATATATTATAGAGGAAATGGAGGGAATGAGGGAGTCGAGAGGCAGGGATTACAAGAATTTTCGACTTTTCCATTTCCGACAGAATTTTCCCTCGAAAGGAAAAGGAGACTTTTGATGGAGTTCAAAGGGTGGAAAAGTAGAACATATTATAGAAGCTACTATCCATAAGAATTGCTTCCTCTCCTATCAAAGGCACTGCCAAGAAATGTTTTCAAACTCGGACCGTAAGTTGTGGAAGAAAAAAGGACCGTGTGGCGAATTGGATTGGATTTTGATTCAGTCTCCGTCCAGTCCAACGGGATTACGGATTCAACGTTACTGAAATTTTAACTTGAAATAGTGCATCGTTCAGATCCTATCTAGCTACCTTAGCCTCTCTCTTGGATCCTTCCTTTATACTATAGCCCTCTTTGTCTCTCTTAGTCTCCACCTTCTCCAAGTTTTCGGACTATTTTATTGTCCTTAATATGGATCAGTTCCAACTTCATGGGGAGTAAAGTAGAATGGTATTTTGTTTTCATAATAATCAAGACTTCTTTTATAGGAGGCCTCTTTATTATAGGAGATAATGTTCCATAAGAATCAAGTATGTAAGAGTGTTCATGCTTTATGGCATTAAGGCTCTTTCCCTCCCTTTCAAGCCCTTGGGGCGCTGCTGACAATCTCTTGAAGTAAGTACAGCGTGCCGAGAAGAATTTGCTCACAGAGAAAAAAAGAAAGTGAAAAATCTGGTCATCTTTTGTGCCGTTGGATAAACTTGCTTTAGAACGATTATTCTGGTTACTCCTGGATCTCCCCCATTAGCTTAATCCACTTCCTTTGGCAGACTATGAAAGATCTAACACTTTAACAAGAACCAACCAAATTTTTTCAAGGACGACCCATTCCTATGATAAAACACGCCACCCTCGATTTCTTTTACCTATTGTCCTATCTAGACTTCGGGCAAAAAGGAACAGTAGTTGGGCTACGATCAAATAGCGATATTTCATATCTGCGTTGGTCACATTCTTTTATTTGATCTTCTACTCACGTGCCAAATAAGTCATGATTTAAGCAATATTCACCCCAAAAAAATAAAATGAAGCGATAATTGGGATAGATGACTGAAGTTGTCTTATTCGAGTAATCAATTCAAAGTTTTCAATTAAAGCTCATAATATGATGTGAGTGCTTCCTCTCGGATTCTTCTATAAGAGTTAATTTAATGGCGTTACCTAAACTCTTTCAACTTTATTGGATAAAGCTTATATAATATCGTGCTACTGAGGTTTCTTCATTATTGATTGAGATCTTCTAACTTAATGCACAGATTGATGTAATAACTAATAACACCAAATCTGGTTTTCAAACCTTCAATTTCATCTAAGTCGATCTCATATAGAACTAGTGTTCTACCCCGTGCGTTGCACGAGTTTGTTTTAACATAATTATTTACAACTTTTAAAAACAAATTTACTTTTAAGTATATTTAAAACGTTCAATGATAACTCAATATTTTGAATTACAAACCTAATATTAAACTAATTATAAATAGTTTAGTGCAAATTTGCTGCCAATGTCTTTCCTATATAATGGCATATATTTATTTAATCGTTAATATTATCCAGATTCACTCATAAATAAGATGAAGTGTAAGTATTCCAATTTAATTTTGTAAATATCTTTTTCAAATATTATATTGTTAAATCCTTACTTTCATTAGTTAATTTTTTACTCTTTCAGTTTTCTCATTCATAGAATTAGAATAATTTTTATTTAAGTAGTATTTTAATTTTAGTTTTGAAAATTTAAAATTAATTTTTCCTTTTATATACTGGTGAAGATATCACGTTTAGATAGATAAATTTTGTTTTGCACAAATTTTGAAATATTTCAATCAAAATCGTTATTTTCACATTATAAATTTTATATTTTATTCATATGTGATTATATTATATAAATAATATATCTTTAAGTAGCATATTAATTTTAATTTAAGAAAATTAAAATTAGTTTTTTCTGCTTTTCAATTACATGAATAGAAGAACATTTATTGAGTAGCATTTATTACTAAAGTAAATTTTAGTTATATATGTATTTGTATCTCTATGTTTGAGTAATCAAACATTTATGGAGTGATGTACGGCAGGTCTTTAGAATCGGGTGCACTGGCGCAAATAGGAAAGCCTTGACCTTAGGAATAGGAGTATATATGCATTCAACGCAGCTTAATCGGGTAGCAAAGAGACTTTGGGCTTGATTATTTTCGGCGGAATTTTTCATGCTCTTTTATTTTCTTTCCCCAATTTCTTTATTAGGCTTAAGAGTCTCCCCTATTACTAGGGATAAGTGCTAAATCTACTAACCAAGTCAAAATCCAAAAGAATAGAAGAGAACGAGAAGAGATGTTGGTAATTCTGTAGGAGTCAATGTTTAACATTAAAATTGCTATTGGTAGATTCTACAAACAATGCTCCCTTATACTGGGAAAGCAATAATGGAAATGATCAACTTGGTAGTATATTCTATAACTTTAACAGCGGAACCCAATGAAGCCAATATTGACCCATCATATCGTTTGAAGAAACAGAAAAGACCAAACTATTCAAGGTCGCAACTAATAAGAACGTTAATTGAATTGGCATTGACATATTAAGTACATGTTTTTCATAGAGAATGATTGCCCAAATACCTACAGTAGAGATGATGATCAAGTGAATTATTTAATAGTATCCACTTAGAGAATGTCAAGTATATAGTTGAGAAATGTTAATGTTGTAACATAAAGTAAATTAAATCAAGAACCAACATACATCAGTTACAACCCGAGCCGCCTTATCTATTCGTATAACTTTTTAATAGCATCATGTGTAATTCATTGTTGAAAGGCATGAATTTAATGAATGAACAAAATGCTTTTATGTTAGTTATGAGTCTATCAATGAGAAAGGGCCAAAAAATCTTGAAACCAATGCTACAGTGAGAATATAACTATAATTGAAATTATCGGGGAATTAGACATTTATATATAGATATTACTGTTCACAATTTCTTGAAACTCGATTTCTCTCTCGGATAAACCATATAGCGCAATAGGAATCATGAACTGGATTAGGAGAGTTTGCCACCCATAAGTGTGGGATTGGTTTCTGATTCAATTTTGAACACGAACAATTTATCATGCCCTGTAAAGGTCTCAACAAGACTTTCTATTAATTCAATGTATGTTGAGTTTCCCTAGTCTTCATACAAGCGTTTCATTAATCCAACATCGGTCCGATTCCCCTAGTCCTACTAATCCGTCTTAATATTATTCCTCTTCTTCACATAATTGTGATCCAAGTCAAGAGCTATGATGTAAACTTATTTTTTTGTAGAACACCTGAGTCGCCCATAAAAGTAACCAACTTGCCACCGATTAGAACAAAAAAATGTTACATTTCCAAGTAGCAATTCGAGAGATCTAGCCATTCTATTTATACATTTGATACGTATATACCTTTGCTTTTCTAATGAAATTGACATCTTTCAATGATCAAAACTTTTTGATGTGGTGAGTAATACCTCTAGTTATTCACTATTTTAAATTTATCAAAGAGGACGTAGTGTAGTGACATACATCATTGCGCGGGAACCAAGAGATTTTAAGTTTAATATTTAGTGAGACGACCGTACCTTTTATTAGTTATTGGGAATTCTGTTTCATTATACTAAATTCATGGGTCTTCCGAGTAACCGAAAATTTATCATATAGATTATTCATACTATTCTTACACAGTGCATGTGCATTCTAAAATTTCAATTCTTCTATCTTTCAACTAACATATCTATGGTTAATTAATTGGAGATGGGGTATAAATTGGGAAATGGCTACTATACCACTTAAAAAGTTTTTTTTAATTAACTAGGTTTTCATTTCGTCTAGGAGAAACCATTTTTTCTTCTCAAAATGTATATTATTTGATCTAACAATCTTTTGTTAGATAAGGAAAAAAATAGACCAACGTGGGTTAGTTCAAGTGATTTGGTACTTGTTTTCTTTAAGTAAGATATCGAGTTCAAGTCTTGAAAATGGAGAAAATCCATGTTGGGAAAGCTGATCTGGCTCAACTAAATTAGTCAAAACCCTATTAGACTTTCGGATATCAGAGTTTATATATAAAAAAAAAGGAGAGGAAGATAAAAGGAAAAAATATGATAAATACTGATATGGAGTAGTAGCTCTGAAAAATCTGTTACAGTGATCCTGAGGATCCACTTAAGATTGGAGACCCAGCTATCCTAATGACTTTCCTTTTGATTTGTCTTCTTGGGTTAATTGAAAGGCATTAGTCAACAATCTCAACATAAAAAGAAGTGGGTTGACCCCTTGATCATGAAACGAATCATGATTTGGGTCTTTTGGATCGGTTTTTTGGGACCAAAACTCAAGCTTGAAGTTCTAATATAAGAAACAAAATATTTACAACAAATTTTCCTGTATTGTGCCATCTCAGTATATAATCATAACAAGACCAACACAATATTAACGATGCAATAAAAAAGACAAATCAAATAAATGAATAATTTAAAGGAAGCGAGAATTAAAATTGTAGAGTAAAAAACATAGGATTTAAACTATAGACTGTGAAAGTTTAAAATAGAAATATACAATTACTAATTACTCGGGTAGGACTGAGCTTCGTCGGTCCTTTATTTCAGGCCCTACTTTTACTGAGTCGGTTTTTCCATGCCTAAGAAGCCGGCCAAGAACCATTTGAGGTCAGAAAACAAAAAAACAAAAAAACTTTCGTTTTGGGCTTGGTTCGATTTTTCCATTTTTGGGTGTTTTGCTAATTCCTCAAATAGAGTCTTCTTCGATTTTCTTCCAGCTTTTTCTTCGTATGCCCCTTATCATTTTCCATTACTCACGAGATACAATAAATCATGAGAATATCTATGCATATGTTTGACGGGTACATGTAGCCATGAAAATAGTATTATGTGATCATCGGGAATTATATGGGGCTAATGAGATTCTAAGCAATGACATTGTCAAATTTTCAGGATGTCATGAAAGCAGTAATGACTTTGCTTGAGCAGAACAATTGCTCTGGAGTTATACTTTCTGCGAGCGGATTAATTTCTCAAGCAGCAATAACTAATCAAACATCTGGAACAATTTATCACAGGGTTAGTGTTATTAACATTATTATTATATATCCAATTCCACTTTTTGTTACTTATAAAAAATCTACTTTTTGATAGGAATATCTATTTTAAATAGTCCAAAGAAGGAAAACTTCTTTTACAAGTTCATCTTTCTAGGTTTTCTCTCAAGGCTAGTAATGAGTTAAAAGATAGATTAATTGCACTGTTAATGATTCATTTATGGATTGTAGTTAATTGTGTAGCTGTATGGCAACAAATGTGACCTATCCATTCTTCAGATGAATCAAACTATTATGAGCCTCCAGCCTTGCTTTAATACAACATCTCATTGAATTTCATTCACGTCTTGACATGATCTCTCTAAGCATTTCATATGGCTTAATTGATCTTCTTAACCCCTTAACTTGTATTTCTAGGGACTTTTTGAAATTGTGTTGGTTCGAGGAATCTGCGATCCAATTAATGGCAACAAGGTCGAGATAATGCTTTCGAACGATGATGCTGTTGTCGTTGGCGGCATGTTAACTGGTTCCCTCATTGCAGCTCAACCAGTACAGGTTTTCTCTCCTTTCTCTCACATACAAACATTAAGTGCGTTTAGATTTAGAGTTGAGTTTTGATTTTAATTAGTTTGTAATGATTGTATTATTGAATTATGAGAAAAAGTGTAAAAAAAGTAATAAATAATTGAGAGAAAGTAATGATTGTGTTGTTGAATTGTGAAAAAATAATGAATAGTTGAGAGAATTTAATATTAAAAATTGAATTGAATTGTTAAAAAAAATTTAAAAATGAAAAAAAGTAATGATTGTGATGTTGAATTGAAGATAATTGGAGTTGAGTTGAGTTGAGTTAATAAATTTTTGAAAAACAAACACACCCTAACTATCCGCTTTCTTCGTTTTGGAGTCTTGATTAAGGAAATCATTCCATATTTCTCATACAGTGAAAGATTAATCTTAAAGAACTTTTGAAATAAAAAAGAGATTCTCAAAGAATCTGATTTTGATATTTTTTTTTTCCTGTTACAAAGAATGCCCATATACATAGTAAACAAAACAAGAAATATGAAAATAAAGAGATATGGAAAGTTCAACTGATGAGAATCAAATCTCTTGGTTTACAAGCAACGGCATGTGCTACTGCGCTACACTACATTTTTCTTTCACTTCCTTTTCAAAAGTGAGAAATCAATCTCTTATTGAGATGCTTCAAATCATTGCTATTTGACTCGAACTTGTTTTATAAAATAAGAGAATTGAATAACGATTGACTTCCCTAATATATCTTTGTGAATTTTGGTCAAAATTGATCTTTTATTAGTTTTTGCTCAATAAGTAATTACGCATTGCAAATGATGTATCACTAGGTTTAGTTGGGCTAGGATTGTTACAGGGGAGCTTCCTTTTTTTGTCATCACAATTCAGTGCTGAGTAATTTCTGAAAATTTTGACTTTCCTTGTTGACAAAAAAAAAAAAAAGCAACTTCACTCATATCGATGCTTATGATGTCCGTCGTTTGTTATCATGACCAGGATGCATAGAAATAACCTAGTTAAATGTTGATATATATTGTAGGTTGTTCTTCTTGCACAAGTTCCAGCTTGATCAATCATACTGCCCCTAAGATGTCTTCCTAGCTCAACAGAAAAAACCATTGCAAGCACTAGTGGTTTCGAAGCTGCTGAACTTCTCTTAATTTTTAAGCAAATACATATATGGATAAGCAGATGCTTTATCAGATATTTTCATTTTATTTAGATGTTTAAAGTGTGTTGACACTTGAAGTTGCTTAGTATATGTACGGTGAAGTGGGCTTCGAGATCACCTCTGCTAAGTGCAATCTCAGAGACAATTTTCTCTCTCTCTCTCTCTCTCGTTTAAGTAGTTTTTTTTTTCAACTAAGATAATATTAAGTTGACTGTAGTGAAGTGTTGTTCTATCACTTTTATTATGCAAGTTTCTCCCCAAATAATATTGCTTTCATTTTCTTTCTTTCTTTCTTTCTTTTTTTTTATTATATATATTTGCCTTTTAAACTGAGAATAAACAAAACATAAGAGAAAGAAACAGAATTAACAAATGTTGCTACCCAATCTTATGTCGTGTTCAATTGCCTGACCAAATGGCAAGATTTTTGACATGCACAATTGATCTTCTTATTGGTTCTTGTATGAAGATTGATAGATTGGAATTATTCTGTCCGCCTATTGGTTCTGCGACCACACCCTATTTTCAAACTAGAATTTTGTATGTGACTGACCGCTATATATTGGACTTGGTCCAACATAAAGCGAAGACATCTCTTATGCAGCCATCTATATTTTCCTATTCAAAGCTACAATTAAGCTAAATTCCAAAATAATTCATCCAAAGATTTATATTTTAATCCATCTCAATCCAATATATTTTCCATAGCAAGTATTACATTTTGTGGATCATACCAATCTAATAGATATTACATTTTACTTTGAAGTGGTCAAAGTTCGGGTAATCTTACTTTAATTTTAGTTTCATTTTTATGATTATCAATTGTAATCGCTAAGAATTCTTAATCAAATACATATTACATGAATTTACATGCTTTTCATTTTTAACTATATGTAGTAAATTGATTGAAAACTAAATAATACATAATTATTGTACCAATTCTCCTTTACCATTTGTGGGGTGTAAAAGTTAAGAATTCTTAATTAAAAACATATAACATGAATTTGGGTATTTTATTTTACTATATGTAATAATAAATTAAAAACTACATAATACATAATTAATGTACTAGTTATCCTTTACTATTTATCGAGCGTAATAGTTAAGAACTAGTCTTGAAGCTCGAGCATTGCACCGACGTTAGCGGTTGTTCAAATTTTTAACAATACGCCGAAACATAATTCCGAATTTTTATGAGAGAAAAGGATTTTCATAGGAAAATGTAAAATTGAAATTAATGAAATAATTTTCAAAATTCAAATCCATATTAAATAACAGAGACTCAAAGAGTTAGTTGATGGGAAATCGGAAATGCTTAAAAATCCTATGTGGAAGGCTCTCATGTATCGAATGGAGTGCTCTCATTCGCTAGAGACTAATCAATTCTCTTCACATAAAAGAAGACATAGAGAATTAAAAAATTAACTATCTCAATAATTTGAGGAATTAGTTGAGAAATATAATTTACAACTTGCTCGACCATGTAGTATTGGCAAAAGAAGATGCAGTAAAGCATCTAATATAAATAGAATATATTGAATTTTTAATCAATCATAAGTGTATCACATATCTATAACGTATAATAATCGTTTTACTCCATAGAGAGCTTGGGAAACACTCAAGAGTGAGAGGGCTAGAATTCTCGGTGTAGCGATCTTGAGTGGAAGTCGAATGAGACGGATTTCTGTAACTTGTAATGTCCATTCTTCATAGTGAATTATTCTCTAGCGCTGCCCATGGAGATTTATCCTTTCTCGTTTGAAGGGGTTTTACTAAGTAAATCAATCGTGTCTTGATTTCTCATTTTCTCTTCGTTTGATTGTTAACCGCATTAAGATCACGATATCCTCCTCCCCATGAAGCCATTAGGGGCACCCTAGCCATAAGGGAGAAGACGGTTGGTCAAAGAGTGGCGAGGAGGAGGAAGCGACAGAGCTGAACAAGTTGTTCTTGTTCATTTCTCGAAGGACGTACACAATCAAGCTTGAATTCAAGGAGGAGGCCAGAGATAAATGATAGATTCCCACTCTTAAAATTGTTGGTACTGTTGAATGCCATATTTAGTATGGGTTGGTAATGTTATACAAAGATTAATAATCTTGCTGGTAATCTAGATATCAGCCCCGTCTAAAAAAAAAATGTACTTTACGAACTGAGTGGGAAAGTAAATTACGTTGAGCATCCAGATATATCATCAGTAATTTGCTTCAGCCAAAATATGGTAATCCACGGGACAATGAACGATGCTGGACGTGCCTGTTCGGAGCCGGACTCGCCAGGGACGGTGGATGGAAACTAGTGTTTTGGGGTCTGTGGATAGGGAGGACGATGAAGGACGCAAGAGAGAGACATTTTAAATGATAATATGGAATTACGTGATTTTAACTTCTAAAAATAAAAATAAAAATATATTTGGGAAGAAGATGGACATTGATGATTCTCATAAATTGACGATATTCATCCACGTGGAAACTTTTATAAAGTGAACAACACAATTCATCAATTTTAGTTAAAAAAATAACGAAAATATAATGATAATATATAAAAATATAAGAAGAAATGAGTCTTTCGAAAAAATGACATAAGACATTGACTCGGAATCAAGAGGTTTTGAGTTCGATTCTCATCTGTCGTATTTATGGGCCCATTTATTTCAATTTATTTCTATTATTGTGCCAAATCCATAAACTTCTTTATGGTCGAAAAAAGAGCATAAATAAAAATATAAAGCAAGCAAAAGTACGTAACTTAAATGAATAAAATTAAATAGATTAAACAAATCAACATGCAAAATTATAGGACGAAAGTTGAAGAAAGAAAAAGGACTAGTATTCAAAATTATACGACTTCCACATATCTGAAAAATAAAAGAATGTGCTGAAATTACAGCAATATAACAAAGATAAGAGTCCCCATTTTTTTCCTTATCGGCAATAAAAGGGAAAAAAAAAAGAATACCCATTTTTCAGCTGAATTTGTAACACCACTAACTAGTTACTAGCAAAAGGGCTGCGTTGTGCTCCGGCCGGAACTGGGCCTGTATTATTGGTTTTGGGCCCAAAATTCATCGCCGAAGCCCATGGGCCTACGCTGTCATCACGTTCTGTCCTTGAGCCGATGAAGAAATGAGGGCGGAGATGACCGTGGCCGAAACCTTATTAAATATGAGACCCTCGTTTGCCTTCCATCTTCACTCCCTCAGTGCCTTCAAGAACCCCGTCGGCCTCCGCCGTCGCCCGCTTGGAACTAGCAGACGTTCACGGTGAGTTACTGAACCCTCGCCGGACCTGTTTTCGTCAATCCCATGCCATTGTTTATCTTCTGTTCAGTTTACTATCTGTTCACTTAATCTGCGGCTGATCCGTGCCCAAAGTGTAATGGCTCGGAGTTTTTATTTATTGCTGATTCGTAATTGCACGGAGCCTATCTCTGCTTTGAGCTTCCAATTCGCCTATGCCGTTTCTTTGGTTCATTTGGTGTTTGATTGATCTACGTACTCTTTTCGCTTATTGTTATGGTTATGTCGTACAGAACAAGCGGCATTTGTTTGTTCTTGCTTGTATGCTTGTTAGTAAATCAGGAAGTCGGATATTAGATCTATATAGAATGATAAGTTTTATGGCCAGTTTGGATAAATTCAGCTTGAGGCTGGAAGACGTTGATTTATATATATATATATACATACACACACACATACATATATATATATATATATTTGTGGAAATAAATGTCAAATTCTGATAATCTGTGAAAATGGGGAATGTTGCTTACAGAAGAGATGGGTGGACAAGAGGTTAAGGCAATAGTTCCTGAGTCGGTGTTGAAGAAGAGGAAGAGGAACGAGGAATGGGCATTGGCCAAGAAACAGGAGATCGAGGTCGCCAAGAAACAGGCCAGAGAGAAGAGGAAGGTGATTTACAAGCAAGCTGAGAAATTCAGCGCAGAGTACGAGGAGCAGGTTTGTTTGTCTTTCGTTGCTCTTTGCTTTTGTTTTTCGGGTCAAATCTTTTCTCGTTTATTTATTTATTTATTTCTTTTTAAATGTGATTGGTATTTGATATGTTCATCCCTCTGCTTAAATTTTATCTGCATTTGACTATGGTCCTTAGGCTAAGGAGCTGGTTCGCCTGAAGCGCGAGGCAAAGTTGAAGGGTGGTTTCTATGTTGAACCCGAAGCTAAGCTTCTGTTTATCATTCGCATTCGAGGGTATGTTTTTGTGCTTGCTGCACTATTAAGTCGGAATTTAATTTTTTTTTTTAATAGCATTAATCCTTGGAAATGTCAGGATCAACGCGGTGGACCCAAAGACCAGAAAGATCCTGCAGCTCCTGCGTCTGAGACAGGTATAATTGGAGCATCCAATTTCTTTGCTCAAACACTAATAAGATAAAAAAGGGCCGAGTTACACTGCAGAATGAATTTTATGAAACTTCGTGATAGGGATTATAGTTTTTTTGCCCCCAAAAACTAGGTTTTTTATGGTTCAAGAAGCATGAATTGTTTCTTATAATGTTGATTGATATCAATCAGTAGTGACGAGCTGTCCCGAGGATGGTGTAAAATGGCGGATGATTGACTTATTCCCGTTTGAACAGATCTTTAATGGCGTCTTCCTCAAGGTGAACAAAGCTACAATGAACATGCTTCATAGGGTTGAACCCTACGTTACCTATGGGTAAGTGGCGCTTTTTTTTGGAACCCTGTAATGTCATGTCCTTCAGGACTCTGTTTAACAACGTGCATGTAATGCATGTCATTCAGCTATCCCAACTTGAAGAGTGTGAGGGAACTCATCTACAAGAGGGGATACGGGAAGCTTAATCACCAGAGAATTGCCCTCACTAATAACTCGATCATCGAGGAGGTATTTTACGCTTTTGTATTCTGTTTGCTAGATTTTAATGTGGTTTTGGGAGGATCTTGCCAACTAATTAACTGTGGAATGAGAATGTGCAGGCTTTGGGGAAGTGCGGGATATTTTCCATGGAAGGTCTCATCCATGAGATAATGACCGTCGGACCTCATTTCAAGGAGGCAAACAACTTCTTGTGGCCGTTTAAGCTCAAGGCTCCCCTTGGAGGCCTGAAGAAGAAGAGGAATCACTACGTTGAGGGTGGAGATGCCGGAAACCGTGAGAACTACATCAACGAGCTCATCCGTAGGATGAACTGATCATATCTTACTCTTTCATATTTCGAAAAAACCATGATGACGAAAAAAATGAGGAAGTTAAATAGTGTTTCATTTGCAATTCATAAACAACCAACAATTAGATTCCCACAATTAAGAAAAATCACGGTAAGTATTTGAGTGAATAATATCCTTAATTTTTTTATTTGTTGTAATTTGATTGGTGTTTTCCTATTTCACCTTGTGAGTTTTTTTTCTTTTCTCAATTCAAGTTCTTCTAGTGAGGAACTCGACTCACTTTCCTTTGATAAAGATCAGATGGTGCAAACCACACACGTTACAAACTTGTCTCTAACACGCTTGCACCAAGTGACCTTCGCAATATTTTATTTCATGCATTGTTATTATGGCATGTGGGACGCCATGGAAAATCTTGACAATACCACCAGAAGACTATTCTATTACAAATCCATCAATCGATCGAAAACCAATAGCATGATTCGGTTTTCTCACTCTCAGTCGATGGATGCTAATGCGGTGAATTTCGAACAGACGAAAACTTTTTTTTTTTTTTGGGGTAATATGAGGCCATAGCCCTAAGACAGGCAATACTCAGTGAACGGAAACTATGGTCGCCAAATTCAAGCATTGTCCGGCAGGTGACGGCACAACACCTATGGTAGATCTCCATACATTTCACTCGGACTCCTCAAGAGGCGGGGCATTTCTAACCAACGGCGCCAACGAGTACTTCAACGTCCAATAGTTCAAACAGCTCAAGTTTCACTTGCCCTAACTCAATTTGCCAAAAAGGATTTGAGAAATCCATCTCAATGGCAATATCGACTTTCATCATCTTTTCACTAAATTGATACAATGGTATTACGTGGCGTTTGGTTCATTGGAATGTAATTAAAGGGATTAGAATTGACAGAGAATGAAATTTAATGGGAATAGAACTGAAATTCCGATTCAAAACCTTTGTTTGGTTGAGTCTCAAGAATTATCATGAAATGAAAGCAGATAAATTATGAAAAGACTAAAATGTCCTCTATTTTTTGAAAGTAAAAAAATAAATAAATTAAAGATTAAATTAAAAAAATAATGACTGTTCATCTTCTTCGCAAGAAAGAGGATGAACATTGCTGGTCTCTGTAACTCTTGGAACCTCATGGCTTCGGGAGCCACGAGGCTCGGGTGGGTTCATCGAGCCCTCGTGAACCCGGACCAAGGGTCCAAGCCACGGGTGGAGGCTCAAGAGCCTCTCGAAGCAACAATAAATCGGTACCGTTCCCTTTTTCCATATATTATGGTTCGCGAAAAAGTGGATGATTATCTGACAGTAATGTTTGAAGAAGACGGTCAGGTCTGCCAATAGTATATTCGTTCACTTGGCAAGCAAAATGCAATGATTCAAAGATATATATATATATAGAAACTGGCGCCCACAGCTTCCACGAAACCCAACAATACTGAAGATCAGGTACAGAGATAATCCAACTCCCCTCCTCCCAAAATCGAAAGGTGCTATATATATATATATATATGTATATATGTATATATGTATATGAGTGTGTGTGTGTGTGTATATATATATATATTCTATCTAATTTCATACTCATATCCGTCCTTTTCATTGCTTAATTTATTTACGTTTCCCCTTAATTAATACTTCAGGGTTTGTAAGAATTTACTTGAAATTTCATGATTTTAAAGATATTTATGCCTCAAAATTAAATTAGTTTTCATCTTTCAATTAACGATCATCAATAATATCTCAAGTATATATTATTATATCTTCTGAATATCGGATAATTAACTATTGTTATACATTAGAAAAAAAAGTCTATACTCTCTTTTTTCTAAATATAGTCAAAAACGAAAATTGTTATAAACTAAAGCACTTACATTAAAAATTGTCTGGTTTGTAGCTACTTTTAATCTCCGTTAACTTTCCGTGATTTTTTTTTAATTTTAAAAAAATTATGGAAAGACAAAATTTAGAAAATTAAAAAGAAAAAATAAAAATACGAATAAAAATAAAAAAGAAGATGCTTGAAGTGGAGATAGGAGCAGATTTAAAAAAATACCGGGTCTTACAAACTCGACGTCATTGCCTGCCTTTCTATTGAAAAGCTAAAAAATAGTTCTAACATGAAGTTCGTGGAGATTAGAGAGAGAGGAAGAGCGTTAATTAAGCTGATATATTTAGATGAATACCGCACTAGAAAATTAGTTGAAGAAGAAACCAAAACAAGAAAGAATTATACACTATTACCAGAAGGGGTATGAGGTAAGGGTCGGTGGTCGAGCCAGTCATTGCAAGGACTTGTTCTCTAGAACTATACTAGAGCCTTCGAGTCGATCAGCTCTCGCTTGTGATGTAGCTGGAAAATTATCTGGAGGGGTTCTTCAACCTTGCTCATCGTTCTGAACCTGAATCTGTGGATTAGTCCAAGAAGAACTTCTTTGTCCACCATTCTAGAACTTGTCTACCAACACGTCATTATATGTATATAATTAGATATAAGTGTTCAAAAGAAAGTATAGGATACTTGTATGAAGATTAGTTAGAATGATTGAGTGAGCATTAGTTAAGTTTTACGAAAGAATGATCATTCTATCAAGTTAAAGAAAGAAGAGTATCAAAAGTGGAATGCTCTTATTGGACCATCCCATTCTCTTTCTTCTCGTTCAGGTGTACCAAACGTAACCACATATATGATAATCAATATAATTCTCTCGAAAAATAAAACCAGAACATGGACCACCACCTTGGAAGGCCAAGATTCCCTTGCCATGGGAGATTCTTCCATGCAAATCACAAACATATGGAACATCAGCTTTTTCAAGTTCTCGAGCCAAATGTTTATTTAATTATAAGAGAACATCTTTTACTACGTATCACGAGAAAAGGAATAGAACTAGAATTCAAAAGTAGTAGACTACCAACCATAGACATATCAAATACGTATCCGTTCTCGATTTGCCTGCGGAGCATTTTCGATAACCACTGTCGTCTTCATGCATGTCCTGCACAATCCTTTGCTTCCTCTTACACATGCGTAATCAGCGATTTATGCACAAAGGATAAGTGCAGGTATAGAACACATAAAGCTCCCCTTCCACAGATTCTGCACATATGCCAGCCTAATAATAAAGCGACAGAGAAATGAAGAGAAACTTTTGATTAGAATAACGAAGCTGAAGAGAGATTCTATATCATTGCTCGCAGGAGGATATATAACCAAAAATAAAAGAAAATAGGTGCAAGTTGGAGCCATAAAAGGTGGAAAATCACCATCTACTGAAAAAAAAGTGGAAAATCACCAAATAACTTATTATATATATATATATATGTATATATTTTAAAAAAAAGGAAGAGAGATTCCATATCACTGCTTGCAGGAGCTAAGAAAAAAGAAATATGATAAGAAAGATCTTAAGTGACAAACTATTGATCAATCGGTATCTGACTTTGGGTAGTTTTATTTCATTATGAATTAGCTGTGTCAAAAGAAATGGATATTAGGTTAAACGAATAATGTTACTGGGTCCATACTTCATAGATAGAGATAAAATTTATGAGGGAATATTTCTAAAATCCTTGAAAGAATTAGAATGACCTTCTTTTTCATTTTTCTTTCAGAGATTGGTTTCATTGCATCTTAAATATATTATGCGAACAAGTGTATATATTAAACGTGTATCAGCTTTTTGTTCAAGGGCATTTCGGGTTTTTTTTTCAACACATCTTTTGATTTTTGATTATCTGGGGAGTAACAATTCCGTTCACGTCTACTTGGAGAATGAGATTTTACTCTGGGTGGTAACTGAACAATTACTAAAACTAAGGAGAAAGAAGTGGAAAATTTTGATCAACATGTAAAAATTTAGTACCTTGACGGGCATCATTACTTCCTCCGCCACATTTTAGGTTTCCTCCCTAAGATTATGGCCGACCGCCATTCCTGTATAGGAATTTTGTGAGTCGGATATCTGGGGGTGATGAACACATAAGGTTCAAGGGCAGTCTTGGCCACGGGGTGGAACCACTCCAGAGAATCCCACCATTCTCCATCTCCGTCTATTGATAGTAATATCTCCTTTAGAGAAGGCGGAGGAGAAGCGACTATCATTCCATCATGAACATCAAGCATTTCAATCCTTTTCAGCTTCGGACAGTTCTTTATATCAATGACATGTATGAGATCCCGAAGTCCAGCCCAACTGCATATGCTCTCCAACTCCTCAAGGTGGTACAGTTTCAAGGTCAGCTTTCTTGCACTTAATTGATCAGGAGATGCTGCAATTGGGTGCGACAACAAGCTGCTCGTATTGTTGGTTCCGAACGTGGCTCCGTGGTCTAATAATAATTCTTGGCCTATCACCTCCTTCATCTGTCCACATCTCTGGACAGTGATTTCCTGGAGGTTGGGGAGGATCATGAATAATTCAACACTTAGCACCCGCTTCATCTTTTCACTTCCCGAGACATATATGCTTGTAAGGAGAGGAAGAAGGGGGGACATGGCTGGAGGACGACGTGGGGATGGCATTACTATTATCTCATCCATATTGATGGCGCCATCAATGGATATCCACTGGAGGAAATGGAGATGAGGAAGCAATTCAGGCCCTATCAAATTCTTCATCTTTGGACAGTCAATGATGCGAATTGATTGGACTTGGGAGAATGCACCTGGTGGCAGCAGTGGTGGTGGTGGTGGTGATGATGATGATGATGATGCTTCTTCTGCTGCTACTATGCTCTCCAGCTCCTTGCAACCATGTATCCTAAACCATTTTAGTTTCTTAAGGTAGAAAGTACTACTGCAGCTACGTCCAAGCACCAACATATGCTTTAGTTTTGGCCATTTACGGATGACCAGCACCTTGAGATTGGGGCAATGGTCTCCAGGCTGTCCTCGACTTGCACTCCCACTGCCACTCAATGCCGTTACCTCACCGCAGTTTTCTATGTGTAGCACCTCTAGTTCTTCAAGCTGTGAAAAGCTGGACGTATTCCAGCTCCCAGAGAAACCATCAATCCGCAATGCCTTCATGTCTCTTGGGAGATGACAGACTTCTCCTATGTTGTACTGCCCTTCACCCATAATTACGACTTTCTTATCCCAAAGATTGTCATCATCATTATTATGTACAAACTGGCGCATATTATGCCAATACTTATGATTTGCATGAGGTCCTATGAGGAGAATGTATGACTTTATAGTTGTTGCTTGCTGCGCCTGTGTGTACTTGTTCAACTCCTTTACATTTAGAAAACGACATTGGAGTAGCTCCAACTTCTTCAATTTTCCAACTTCTTCTCCCTTCACTTCTATATACTCCACTCTAAGATACTGTAGCTTCTTTAACTCACTGATTACTCCATTTGAAATCCTCTCAATTCTTGTTTCTGATAAGTCGAGATATGTTAGATTAACCAACATTCCCAAACCATCTGGTACTTCTTCAATACCTTTACACCCTCGGAGGTCCAACTTCTTTAGCAATGTCAACTTCACCAGGGACGGAATACGAGATAATTTAGAGCATTTTCTGAGTAATAGTGCGTTCAACTTGTCCAGGTTTATGACAGATCCAAGCACTCTTGTGATGTGAGTATGGCTCAAATCAATAACCTTCAACTCCCGTATACGCTCAAAAAAACATTGTGGGATATCACATAGTCCCGAGCATCCCCTTAGCGATAGAGTTGAGAGCTGGGGACAGTTTGGTGACATGGATGGAACTACTTCTATTTTATTGTACATCAAGGAGACCTTTTGAAGACTAGGGAACCATTCATCCTCATTCGGCACATCTTCCAAACCTAAGCCAGATTTTACCATGCATGGGCTGTTTCCATTCATAATGTACAATGCCATATGTCGAACCACATCATGCATCCTAACTCTTCTCCGACCTCCATAAATATCATAAAAATGATAATTATAAGAGTAATGAGCTACCTCTTCTAAGAGACATGCCTTTACTAGTTCATCTAATACTTGGTGGCCTTCGTTGTACATCTTCCACCTGCTATCCCCACGAATCAACCCCTCATCAATATAAGATTCTATCAATTCTCCTGTATAGATTTTCCAATCCTCAGGATACAGAGCGCATTGTAAGAAGCACTGTTGCTTCTTTACATTCAAGCGGCTGTAACTGTGTAGTAGAATTGGGAAAACACCTGTTCGCATGTCCTCTTGCAGAGCTTCTGGTTTTTTTAGTTTTTCCAGTGTGTCTTCCCATCCATGATCACTGTCCACTCCCCTCATGCTTCCCGCCAAAACATTAATAGCGAGTGGCAGCCCCTTGCACTCCTTTACGATACTCTCTGCAATAGCTATCCGACTAGGAGATAGATCAGAATGAAGTGTCTCTAAAAACAAGTTCCACGATTCTTCATCAGATAGGGGCTTGACCCTAATTACCTCTTGGCACAACATCCTCTGACAAATACCAACATCACGAGTGGTCAATACAAGCTGAATGCCATCTTTCATCACTGGAATTCCTACCTCTTTGAGCTCAAAATGCTGCCAGATATCGTCTAAAATAATTAAAGATTTCATTTTCTTTCTCAAATGGTTGAACAACAATGTTGACCTCATCGCCTCGTCAACGTCCTTGAAAAGGTCCGGCACATTGAGTGCTTTCGCAACCTTGTTTTGAAGGTCATGGATTCTGCAATCTTTAGACACAGTAATCCATAATACATTAGCAAAGGCAGTACTTGCACATAATTTATTATATAGGTGCTTCATGGTTGTGGTTTTCCCCACTCCCCCCATCCCATAGACGCCAATGCGTAAAATATTATCTTTCATTAAGAAGTCCCAGAGCTTATCCACGATGAAATCCCGACCCGTTAATTTGGGTGCTAACATCTCATCTTGTTTAAAATCCGTTGCAGCTGAGATTGACCCAGAAGAAAGCTGTGGGAGAAGTGAAGCAATGCCCCCATTGTTGGGATCTAGATCGATTTGCATTGGATCAAAACGATCGGGTTGCATGATCATAGTGTTATTAGCTTTACATGCTTCAACTAATGGATCATGCTCGCCTTGCACTGGGTTGTCTTCACAGATATTAACCTCTGATGTTCTCACCTTGAGGGTGCTTTCAGAAAGAGGTGGCCGAGCCTTCACAGGTAGCAGAATGGGAGCATCTGGTTGCAAGGATTGGATCTCAGGTGATGGTGAGTTTGCATTTTCACCTTGCAAGTCACGTGCCATCGAACGACAGTGATCATCTGACACAAGGTGCAGCACTTGTTCTGGGAGAGTGCCATATTGATGCCAATCCGATCTGTCAACTGCGGCAGCATCAAAGATTGACCATGGCATGTTACTTTGGTCATTGATTTGAGCATTTGATGGACCTTCTACCAGTATTTCATCCCTGAATTCTTGCATCCTGGCACACATAGTAGATTCCCCAAAACCGGAGCAAGTCGAGATGTCGTCCAGATCCATCAGCTCACACTGCCTTGGCAAGCCGGTTCCATGAATTGCATCAGGACTCCCCTGCAGTAGTGAATCGAGGTTGCTCTGGCCAAGAAATGGCAGAGTAGGTTGCAGATCCGCCACTTGTGGGTTCACTGACGGTGAACTCATACCAGTCTCCAGCCTTCTTCTCTTTGTATTCTTTTTATTCGACTCCAGTCCTTCAAGTGCCTCCTTAGCTGCTTCCATTGTAGCTTCATCAACTGCTTCGCAAACTTTAATTCCTCCACCTCCGGCCTTACTCAAATGTGCTTTTATCCTAGAAGCTCCCCCGGAAAATATTTTGTTGCAGAACTTACACTTCCAACGAGGCCCTTCACCTTCATTAGATATAGCTTCAGCGTGATCCCAGAACTTGTCCCTTGGCTTACCCATGCCAGCTACAGATCCTTAGGCAACTGTAATATCAAAAATCACAGATCTTGTATTTAGAGACACTATGTAATGTTCCATAAGTCATGGCAACTGAAACATATTCTATGAATCTGATCATTGCATCCATGTCAAAAACTACGGGGACCAAAATGGAAACTGAAAAGAAAAGATCATCGCAAGTCGAAGAACCTTTACCTTCAATGGTCTACCACTGATGAATGAAGACTGGCAATAGCAGAGCTGCAATGTAGGAAAAGCCTCGCTAACTTCTCTTATCCCAAATGGTTTGAAATATTTGCAGAGAACATAGACATATTACAGCTCTAAAAACATGGTCCATTGCAAGCAGAAACGCAGTCGGCTGTAATACACAGCTTTATGCATATTCACGAGCAACTTAACTACTATTCTGATAGTACAACAGGATCACCATTAAGTCCCTATTGCTTACCTTAAAAAAGGGTTGTCCCGATCTCCAGACTGTAGATAGTTCTGGGTTATTTTGGAGCGGCATTTTGCAGCGACATGGACAAAGCAAACAATGAACAGCGACTCCACTGCTACTTACTCCCCTTTCATCCTTGTTCCATCCCCATCTGTCAGTGACTTGGTAGACCTCCCCTCACCTGAAAAACCATTTAAACAGAGTCAGAGCATGCCCACAAGATTCACCTCGGATTCCATAACTATTTGTATAAAGGAGCATTTTAGAACATTCACTTTGTTTAGCTTGGTTCCCTCAAGAACAATCTGTCACACCATGTCGTTCTCTACCCAACAAAATGGAAGCACTATCTGAGTTAAAAAATGTACAAAGTAGCCGTCCCAGTGGCTTAACACTCAACTATATAGTTCAATTGAACTATGAATGACTTCCAGAATAGCACATCGGTTCTCTGCAAGTAGCAATATAGGGAACTAAACAAAAAAGTAGCATGAGACGAACAAACCCAGAGCACCTCACCTTCAGCATACACTCTTCGACTGATGATCCCCAGACGCACTACCTGAGCTAAAATGTCGAGAAGCCCTCCAACCTTCGAGGCTTATAGTTTCTATAAATAAACCTCGAGATGCCTGAATATGCAAGAATGTTGGACCCGGAAAAAAATTGGTCCTGGCACAAGCAGTTAGATGCGCAGTACCAAACTTGTCCTTTTCAACGGTCAGGGTAGGTTCAGTTCCGATATCTTAGAACTATCCACTTCTAGATAGATTCAGGTTCCATTTGGATCTGCATAGTGAGACAAAGAAGGAAAAAAAGAGGGGGGAGTGAAAGGACGGCTTCAGGCACAAAAAGCATCACGGGAAGGGCATTAAAACATTTTATTCCTCTTGTGCTGGTGGAATTGCAGTTCTGTCGAGCAAGAAAGATCTATCTAAATCCTGATTACTTGGAAACAACTAGATTGCTCTGCCCAAGTTTGGATGCGTAACAGCACCGAACTTCAAATATTTTAGCCCTACTCCTTGTTCCTTAACAGTACCTATGACTGACCCAAAGGAATGATAAAAAAAACCATACAATGGAACTGGTTTAAGAGATACACGTACCCACGGTTTCCGCAGAGACTGGGCAAGTCGACCTCCATGATCTCGCAGATATGGTATGATCACGAGCGGGAAGACAACAAGCTAGCAGATAGCGGAATTTGGCAAAAGGAAAAAGCTCCAAAGCAGACGAGAAAAAGGACTCAACAAACTTCTGGATCGTTTCTTCTGAAAAGAAGTGAAAGTCTTCTGAGTCCACCCCGCGGCCCTTATTGTCAATGCTTGCACGCTGTAAAGGCAACTTGTGGGAAATGACTTGAAAATTTCTCCTAGTTCACACGTATAATCATATCTGTAGAGTGGGATTTGGCTCCGCTGCAGTCTCTATCTCCTTCCCATTCACATCGTTGCAATTCTCCTCTAGGACTGGGCTGTGTTGTAAGGCAACTTTATGAACTGCACCGGGGCTGCAATTCTCCTCAATCCGGTGCAACCTTCTTTTTTCTGTCATGCATTAGAGCGTAAATGTAACATTTTGCCACCGGCAATTGTTTTAGCTTCACAGTGAACGGTCATAGTCGACCATGGCTAATTGTCGTTCACAATTATGGAGACCATAGTTTTCGAAACTGGATTGAAACCGACCAATTTAAATGATCTAAGCGGGGAGGATGGACCATAACTCGATGTTTTGATTCGAAGGGGACTATTGAGGTGAGTAATTTACATCTAAATTAGTTATGTTATATTGACTAGTGATTTCACGGGTGCATGAAATACTATTTGATCAACTTAAAATACATAATACTAGAACGACAAAATCTATAATATATAATACATAATGTAAAGAAGAATTTGTACATTTTTTGATAAGCAGGAGAATTTGTACATTAATTGTGCACTAAATGCATTAATATAAATAAGTAAATTTCCTTTTTGTTAAATAATTCAATTTCTACATGAATCATTTTCTAGATAATATATAATTAATTTACTTTAACTAACTAATTACGTGTATCGATATATATAAGTTATTCAATTGTGATTTTATTATTTAGAAAATGATTCATATTTAAAATTTTAAAATCTTTCTACACCAAATGAATATAAATTTTTATAATAGAAGTTTCCACTTTAATATTTAAAGAGATGTTGCATGTAGGTTTTTCACTCTTATAAATATTATAGCAATTTAAGTATATATGCAGTTTTTTCATTTATAATGTAATAATGAAGGAATCTGTATGTATTATAATTTATTTTTTTGTCTTTTTCATTGTAGAAAATTTCAGACATTGATAATTCTCTTACAACAAATTTACATATGCGAAGTTATTCAAATATTGACTTTAGTAGGTAACTTAAATTTCTACAAATTACATGTCCATAAATATTATTGTATTATAATGTTGATTTGAACATTTTCATTTTAGAAAAGTTCATCACATATATATTTATTTATTTGTTATGTATATATTAAAAAAATAAAAATAAAAAGCAAATTTATATGATAACTGGTATAGTTGTGCGGACCATAAAAATTTGATTTATAATAAAAAATATCATCTATTAATTATAGAAATTACATGGTAAAATAACTAGAAGTAATTTTACAATAATTGTGTTTCTATATATAAAATTTATGACCTTAAATTACACATACAGTTTTATTATTCTATTAAATCTTAGAATACAAATTTATCAAACAACAAAAGCTTCAACTACATAATAACGTCTTTTGAAAATACTATAGTACAAATTTGATTAAAATAAATGTATGGAAAATCTGTGTATCGCAGGGTAGTAGGTTAGTACATAATCTACATAAGTAAAGAAGAATTGGTGTGTTTAATAAGATGCATTAATGGGAATAAAATTATAAATTAATTTGAATATATGAATAAATATATATAGAATTTTATGGTTGATATGTACAATATTATAAGTTATGATAAGTGCTCAAGGTATAGGATTATAGTATGAAATGTATGAAAACTAATTAAAATTTTTAAAGATTACTTTTATAAATTATATGAGATTTTATTCTTTACCCAAAAATAACATGTTTAAGTCTTTGTTTATTATATACAATATTTTATAATAAAATATAAGGATAGAAGGAGTTAAAAAATTTACCACTTAGTAGATCAATTTACTTACAAACTTACTACTATATATTGTAGAAGTAGCATGAATGGACTAATATTATCATTGGGATTGAGGTATCATATATTCTTATAATTAATTTTACAAAGTTGTATGTTTTATAATTATAGAAGTTTATATGATAATGAAGAATAAAGTATCAAGATATTGCTTCAAACTTATTGTTGCATGTAGTATCTAAAAGTAAAATCGGTGCATCACACGGGCTACTAAATAGAGATGGAATGCAAATTATTTTAAAGGAGAATTGGTATATCAATTAATTTTCAATTTATCATATACAAGATCTTCACCCACGCTATGCACGAAATACACAAAATTTCAATTTGTAATTTATATATCCAATCCAAGTGCATCATATCATAAAATATTTTTTATTTCTACTTTATATTTAAGAATACTAATTTTGGTGAATATATAATTTATTATTATTTTTAATGATGTTGAATTGCATTGGTGAGGAGAGAGAATAGAGGGTGCGAAAGGAGTTATCGTCATGGCATGAGAGAGAGATGAGAGATGGAGAAAATTGTGGGAAGGGAAGAAGTAGTGAGGTAGTTAAAACACGAAATTACGAGGGATTTTTTACTTTAAATGGCTCATGGTTTACTCATTTTGTCAAATATATCTCATAGTTTACTTTTTGCATCAAATCTATCCCGATGTTATCTTTTCCGTCAACATCTAACGGCCGTACTGACGTGGCAAGTGGAGGGATAGTGGGCCACACTTGCCACGTGGGCGCCACGTCAGTACGGCTATTAGATGTCGACGGAAAAAATAACGCCGGGATAGATTTGATGCAAAAGTAAATCATGTGATAGATTTGACCAAAAAAAGCATATGATATATTTGATAAAATAGATAAACCATGGGCCATTTTAGGTAAATTTCCCTAAATTACAATATAGCACCCATAATATAGTCGTTCATTTTTATTTTATATTTTTGAATGGGCATTTCTGGAAACTGAATGTTACACATTTAGGGCCTCTTCCAGTATAAGTAACATAGATAACTAAGAATAAAAAAAAAACATGTAATAGGTGTATTTGATCAAGAATTTTGAAAGAATCATAAAAATGAAAAAGTTAAAATACGACTACCGAAGGGACAACTCTGATCATTCAATTAACAAAAAAATAAATATAGTTGCTTAAATAAGTGAAAACTGAAACAACCAAACCATTTAAACATGAAGATAAAAGTTCAATCTTTTAATTTGATTAAAAGAGATATTTTATTTATTAATTATCAAGATATATTATCAATTTTATTTATAAAATATAAAATTCTAGTAATAAATATAAAGTAGAATTGATACATTAAGTGTACATTAAATGTATCAATATAAACAATTAATTCATTTTCTATAAAAATAATTCACTTTCTTTCTACATTATAGTTCATATTCTGTAAACAAGTAATTAAATGTATCAATACAAATAAGTTAATCAATTCTCATTTTATTATCTAGAAAATGATTCATTTAATGTAATTTGAAATTTTTTTTACACTGAATAAATATAAACTAGCCTATTACCCATGCACTGCATGGGCTTGTTGGTATATCTATTCTATTAAAATATGTACCAGAATATTTTTAAAAGATGAATGTTATGATTGAAGGAATAGTTTTAATAAAATTATGGTCATAAACAAAAATACTTGCATAATGAAAGATCATAAATAAACGTACGAAGAACAAACAATAATGAATAATTTACTTTTAACTCTTGTACAAAGTAATTTTTCTAATGAAAGTCAGACATATTTGCATAACTAAATTGGTTATCATATAAACTATTTAATTTAGTTTTATACAAGTATCATAGTAAATAAATAAATAACATAATAAACTTTTCTAAAATTAATCTCTTCCAATACCAAAAATTATACTATAAATTACAGTCAATAATTACATAACATTTCATATATAAATTTGCCACTCAAAAGTTATTAGTATTTTAAATTTATATAATGAACTATAAGAACAAAATTAAATAAATTATGATATATATGAATTTCTTCATTATTACCTTGTCGATGCAAACATAAATATTGAAATGCTGCAATATTAATAAGAACAAAAAAAAACTACTATAAATTCGATTACAATATTTTATATTTTGAACTTTTATAATAAAAACTTATATTTATTGGTGCATGAAAATTTCGAGATTTTTTTTATTATGAATCATTTCCTAGGAAATAAAATTTAAATTGATTAGCTTTTTATGGAAAATAAAATTATTTATTTATATTAATACATTTAATGCATAATTAATGTGCCAATTCTACTCGACATTATGTATTATTGATTTTTATAATAAAAGTTTACACTCTAAAATATTTAATAATCTATATTTATTTATATCTATATAGTAAAATTTTAGGTTATTTTGATTTTGGTCGGTGGGACCTCACTTCGCGATCCTGATTGGGCAGTAGAGGTAGCCGCAAGCCAAGGAGGCACCCACCACCGCCCCCTTCCCAACCTGTGAATTTTTTTTCTCAAAGTTTTTATTCTTATTGAATTTTGAATTTTTCTATTAAAAACATCAATTGGGCCCACATAGTCAGCTTCCGGGTTCCAGTGACATTGTCGAGTGCCGCATTGGGAAATTCATTCAAAATTGAGGGAAAAATTAACGACGTGCTAGACGCGTAACTAAATCGATAGCTCCTACTTTTCTATACAATTTTTTCGAACGTAGTACTTTTTTAGGTCACTAACTCTATATTAGAAATTTAACATTATACAATTCGAAACTAAAATTTCAAAACGTATCAAAAATTTGGAAATAATACTTATAAATTCCAAAAAATTTGACAATTATTTTAGGTTATTTAAGGGTTCAAAGAATTTAAAATATTTTGCAAATAACCAAATGTTATGAAAAAATATTTATTAACAATTAAAATCATAATTTATTAATAATATTATAAATATAAAAAAAATCTAGATTTATCCTTTAAAAATTGAAAATTTTACTAATTATGCAAATAAATCTTAAATATTAAAATATTCAAAAGCTACTATGAAAAAGCCATATTTATCCAAAAAATAAAATTTTGTTATTTGTGCGCACCCGAATTTAATCTCGTCGGGGCACGCGTACGCGCGCCTATGCAACGCGGCTTGGGAGTGTCCACCTTCCCGGGGACGCGCGACGGACGCACGTGAGAAGGAGTCGCCACTTGCCATTTTACGACCCGAAGGTCGAGGGCCGGCAAGTTACCCGGGTCTAGGGGTACAGGGTACACCTAATTGCTAAGGCATGTGGTCTACGAAACCCGAGGTTCCGAATTCGGGGGTTCTGTTACATGCGAGCCTATATCTCGCATGCCCTATCGGTACTCTAGCTTGTCTAGGCTTGCCATTTTAATTTAATTACCACTTAATTAAGTTCCACTCATCTTACGCGTTTTGACACCGTAAATTCGAAGGAACACTCCGACCGTCCACTCTCCGACCGGGATTCTTACATGAATGAATGTACAATATAAATCATTACATTGTCCTCTCAAATAAATAAAATACAAGTTACAACAACTGAATCCCGGTCGAATTGCATTCGGTTATTATTCCACTCGTGCTCACCGTGTGGTTTGAAAGGACCGAAATTGAAATTAAGATGCGCGCTCAGTGTTAGGGGAATTGAACCCCGTAATGTACGATAGGGGCGTTGGACCCCCTATGAATCGTGCCCTAAAGGATCGGGCTCGATCCGCATAACAAACAAGTGCAAGAATGTTAACAAGTGGACATAAATAAATAAACAATGGGATCTTGTTATTGCCGAATTTACGTGAATTAACCAATTATTAACCGGGGTATCTTGGCATACAAATCCTACCCTAAAGCAAACAAAGTAGGTACAAGGTGTGAATCGATCAAGGATCGCATCGGGAAGGTATTTCGCATTTGGCATTATTTTATGAGGACCTGACGTACGTGATGTCTGTTGTCAAGCCTTGTGTTTGTGGGTTGCTTTTAGAATTGTTCTATGTTGTGACACTACGGTTGTTACAGGTTATTACCGAACATTGATCCCGCCCGTACATCCTAAAACCTAGTGCCTATCCCACTGTTGCCCATTTTGTCTTAGCCAAGTATGCAATTAATCCGGTATTTGTATTTTGAGCCAATCCACCCGAACTAACTACCCGAGACTATGCTAGAATAACAAAAACTCATCGGTCGGATAGGGCGGGCTATGCAGATGAACCTGCGCCTAGATAGGTAGCCCATCTCTATCCTGATACCGTGATGTTTCTCTTATTCTAACCCTAGGGGTGTCGCTAAGTTGCAAATAGACGATTTTGCCCTTGAGGTAAAAATTATTTTCCGGAAAGAGAGATTACGCGGTGCGGGCCACCTCGGCCTGTGACCGGCGCTAACCGATCCCCTGGACCTTCCAGGGTTGTCAAGAACCCTAAAAGAGTCAAAAGATCGGTTAATCTATCCGGAAGTGATCTAAGAAAAATTTCCACGTCCTGACCTGAGTTTCCTGAAATCAGGTGAGGCCTCGAGTCGAGACGCGCAAGTCCTTCCTAGACATCCATGTCACATCGAACCACGTGTCTCGAGTTTTATTAAATTTGCAAGTTTTGAAAAGGGCACCAACGCATGTTTGCAACCTATCAACGCGTGTTACCGATTTATTATCAATTCGTGCAAAATTATTAGGGCCAAGTGTTTTAATTAATCGTGTGAACGTCCCAATTACCCGTTAGTGGAATTGTTGATTAAATTAATTAATATTTTTGCCAAATGCTCTGAATATACGGGTTTCAGACCGTCGATCCGATCATTGATAGATCGTCCGATGCGAATCCTAATTCCCAACTATCTTGGGATTAAAAAATTGATTTTAGGTCTAGTTTACATGATTAATCCGATTCATGCAAGGTTTCGATTAAAACGAGAAAATAAATCATTTAAACACGAATCAGGAGCACATTATCACGTCAAGCACAACAAACATGCAATTTTACACAATCGGTGCCGCCATGATAATGATAAACACATACAAGCATACGCAAACATAATGTTGATAGAATTGATAAAACGACACCGATTCATGGGAGAAAAAAATCATGCAAATGGCACACATCATTACGTTGTATACAAATAATTACAAGAACAAAATATTTAAATGGGGCACACACGTTGTCGATCGGGTATCCAAGTAGATAGGGGTTGGATATTTTTAGAAAATGCCCAGGGACTTATTTGAACGACTTTTAAAAAGCAGGGACTGATTTGAAAATTCGGATAAAGTTTCGGGGATTGATTTGGAAATTCTAGAAAATTGGGGACTGTGTAAGAATTATTGAAAATGCCCCAGGACTCCTTTGAAACGAATTTGAAAGTTCGGGCTGATCTGAAAAGTGAAAAAATGTCCCAAGGACTGAACTGAAACGACACGAAAAGTTCCGGAACTGATTTAGAAAATTCTGAAAATTTTAAGGACTGATCAGGAAATATTAAAATGGCCAGGACTTGACTGGAAATAGTTTTAAAATTCGGGGCAGATCTGAAAGAGGCAAAAATGACCCCGGGACTAAACTGAAACGACTTGAAAAGTTCCTTGGAGTGCTTGAAAAATTCCAAAAAATTCAAGGACTGAATGGGAAATGGTACAAATGACTGGGACTTGGCTGAAAAGAATTTTAAAATTTGGGGCGGATCTGGAAAAATAAAAATGCGTCCTCTGGACTGAAATGAGACAAAATGAAAAGTTCGTAAAATTGAGTTCGGAACGAATTTGATCACCCACACGACTCAATAACGCTCATTTCACATCATATTCATCAAGCAAACATTAATATTCAGAAATGGAGCCCTAATCATGCCACTAAGTCAAGAATTTACCTAGTTCGGGAAGTTGAGGGATGATTCTATAAATAAAAAAAATAAAAAAGATTAAAAATAATGCTGGACGAGTTGGGCCGGGCCGTGACGGGCCAAGACCCGGTGGTGTGGGCTGGGCCGGAATGGGCCGAGTGGGCTGAATTGAGTCGGACTTGGGCTGGGGCCGCTGCTGGACTGGGCCGTCTGCTGCTGGACTGGACCGGCTCTGCTGGACCGGGCTGCTAGTTGGGCTACGGGGCGACTCGCCTATTCAACCCGAAAGAAAAGAAATTGACCCGGTTAGCAGGACACGAAGTTCAGAGGGAGAGGGGAGGCGGTTGGGCGGTCGAGCTGAGGGCGTCGTGGAGCAGTGGCACCGGGGAGTTGAGGGCCGTGAGTTCGAGTGCCCGAAAATTCGAGCCGTCGGCCGAGGTGTGTGCTGGGGGCGAGCGAGAGAGTCGGAGCCGAAGGCAAAAAGGAGTGGATTCCGGGCTGGGGTGTCCGGACCGCGGGAGCTGAGGGCGAATGGAAGCTGCGGGATCAGGAGATGGGTGAGAGAGAACTGAGGGAAAATTTCTTGGTGAGCTCAGGGAGCCGAGTTGCGGGTGTTTCGGGATCGGGAAGCTGTGGGCGTCCGGACCGAACGAGCTCCGGGTTTCCGAGAAAATCAGCGAGCTCCGGGAGAATGTGTGAACTCAAAGCCGAATCCAACTCGAGCTGAGGGTTTTTCGTTTTTTTTTTTTTTTGCTGGAGAGTGTCGGCGAGCTCCCGGTTTTTTTCCGAGAGAATTCGTGAGCTGCCAGAGACCGTCCGAGAGTTCCCCTCTTTTTTCTTTTGAAAAACCGAGCGAAAGAGAGAGAGAGAGAGATGGCGTTTTCGTGTCGGAAATCGTTGGCGTGTGCAGAGAAGTCGAGTGCGCAGAGGAGTTGGCGTGCGGCAGAGGGAGGTCAGGCTCGGGTTCAATCGGCGCCGGGGGGACGAGCAGCAGAAAAAAAGAAAAAAAAAGAAGAAGAAAAGAAGAGGAAAGCTGAAAGGAAGAAGAAGAACAGGGGCCTGGGGGGTTGTCGAGTCAACGGTCAGAAGTCAGACGACTTCTAACCGGTTCAAACCACTTTTTTTTTTTTTTTTTGAATTCGATGCGCGTACAAAATTGAAAATTCTGCCTTCTTGATCAGATGTCGGAAAAATAATTCGAGACCATCATTGTGCTCAGAAAAATTCGTTGATCAATATTATGCGATAAAATTATTTTCAATCTCGAATTTTGTCCCAGATTTTGAAAATTGACGTCGATGTACGCGAGACCGAAAACATTTCAAATAGTATTATTTTTTGAAAAATCATAAAATTAGTGTTAAATTAGGCAAATTTGTTATTTTCAAAAAAGTCGTGAATACTCGAGTAATTAATCGGAAATACTTCCCTCACGAGTGGCAAAATGACGATTTTGCCCCTCTAGAGTCGGTGGGCCAAAATTGGGTGCTGACAGCTTGCCCCTCTTTGGTTGCGTGCTCGAATAGAGGATGTAACCAAAGATCATTAATAGCACCCCTTTTTGGTCCCGGCGACTATCCTGGTATCACTCTCTGTAGTCGCTTGCTCCTTTGCCTTGGATGTGCGGGGGAAATCGTGCAAGCGTACAGACCTGCCACGAAACAACAACGTGGTTGGGGGTGAAAATTATGAAAACGGTAGTTGAGAGGCCTAAGCCCGCAAAGCAATAAAGTGCTAAGCCGAAACCCGTGGAAAGCAGTAAAGTGCTAGGCCGAAACCCGTGGAAAGCTGTAAAGTGCTAGGCCGAAGCCCGTGGAAAGCAGTAAAGTGCTAGGCCGAAGCCCGTGGAAAGCAGTAAAATGCTAGGCCGAGGCCCGTGAAAAACAGTAAAGTGCTAGGCCGGAGCCCGTGGAAAGCAGTAAAGTGCTAGGCCGGAGCCCGTGGAAAGCAATAAAGTGCCAGGCCGAGGCTCGCGGAAAGCAGTAAAGTGCTAGGCCGAGGCCCGTGGAAAACTGTAAAATGCTAGGCCGGAGCCCGTGGAAAACAGTAAAGTGCTAGGCCGGAGCCCGTGGAAAGCAGTAAAGTGCTAGGCCGAGGCCCGTGGAAAACAGTAAAGTGCTAGGCCGGAGCCCGTGGAAAGCAGTAAAGTGCTAGGCTGGAGCCCGTGGAAAACAGTAAAGTGCTAGGCCGGAGCCCGTGGAAAGCAGTAAAGTGCTAGGCTGGAGCCCGTGGAAAACAGTAAAGTGCTAGGCCGGAGCCCGTGGAAAACAATAAAATGCTAGGCCGAGGCCCGTGGAAAACAGTAAAATGCTAGGCCGAGGCCCGTGGAAAGCAGTAAAGTGTTAGGCCGAGGCCCGTGGAAAACAGTAAAATGCTAGGCCGGAGCCCGTGGAAAGCAGTAAAGTGCTAGGCCGAGGCCCGTGGAAAGCAGTAAAGTGCTAGGCCGGGGCTCGCGGAAAGCAGTAAAATGCTAGGCCGAAGCCCGTGGAAAGCAGTAAAGCGCTAGGCCGGAGCCCGTGGAAATCAGTAAAGTGCTAGGCCGGAGCCCGTGGAAAACAATAAAATGCTAGGCCGAGGCCCGTGGAAAACAATAAAATGCTAGGCCGAAACCCGTGGAAAGCAGTAAAGTGCTAGGCCGGAGCCCGTGGAAAGCAGTAAAGTGCTAGGCCGGAGCCCGTGGAAAACAATAAAATGCTAGGCCGAGGCCCGTGGAAAACAGTAAAATGCTAGGCCGAGGCCGTGGAAAGCATAGGGAATGTGGGAGCAGAGTGTTGAAAGAAAAGCAGTTTGCTTGATGTCGAGTCGGGGTTATGAGCGGCCGACGTAGGCTGCCGATCATTGCGCACCGGGCGACCCCCCATAAGACCCTCTTCTTGATTCGAGATTGCGACCTGCCGCATGAGGCAGAAGTGAGCCCGCTAAGGAGGAGGCGCCCCCTAGGGTTCTATGCCGTATCTGCACACAGACGAACAATAGCTAACGGTGGGTATCAGCCGCGTAAAACCACTGAAATTGCGATGTATACAAGAGATCTATGTAAAGATGTTTCAGGGATTCCAACTAGATGACCGTTTGAGGGTGGCCGTGTCCATGAAAGAGAAAGGCTTTTCGTAGAACGGGCATGACCCGCAGAGTGTACGCATAAAGGTAAAGGGAGGGATCTTTTGGGATCCTCCAAATCAAGGATACGACGATTCGACCCCATTTCGAGGCGTGTCTTGAACCCGAAGAGTCGAAGAGAGTTTGCTTGCGTCGAAGACTGCCGAACCACTACTCGTTGTAGCTTTACGTGAAGTGCTGCTGTTCTTTCGTGGTCAAGTCGGTAGTTGCCCCTAATTTTTGCCTAGGCCATGAGATGCGTGACGACCTAGCGGGGTATTTTATTTGACTTTTCTCACATAAATGCTCACCTTTTGCTACGATCGCCCATGTTCGGGTCCGATCGCACCTCTCGGTTCCTCTAACTTTTGCCTAGACCGCCCTTTGCGGGTTTTCAGCCTAGCGAGGAATTGATTTGTGCTCCCATTTTGCCACGACTCCCCTTTGCTGGATTTTAAGTCGTGCCCCTCATTCCCTAACTTTTGCCTAGGCCGCCTCAAGGAGGTTTTCGACCTAGCGGGAAAATTATTCTTTTTCTCTCTGAAGTATCCTTAGACGAGAAGAATTGAATGGACAGGGCACGTGCAGGAAAAAATAGAAAATGTGATGAGGTGAAACGACTTGGAGCCCAAAGGGAAACAGAGGAAGATAAGGGCCTAGAATTTGCGAGAACGTAAAGAAATCGCCAGATGACAAGGAGGTCATTAAGGGTAGTACTTCTTAAAGGCATCGGCGTTGACCGGGAGCTCATTTTCGGTCCCGTCAATTGGTAAATGTCGGGTATTGGCCGGTTTGCAGAAATTGTTTGATGTCCTCGTACCATGGTTGTTCATCGGTCGCCTCGATTGCGTTGCAATGAGCCGGGCCTTTGGCAATCTCAATCTCAAGTGGCTCGATGAGGTTTTCTTTTGTGATGCTCACCATTGATGCCAGTGTCGCAAGTGCGTCTGCAAACTGATTCTTGATGCGTGGCGTGTATGTGAACGAAATTTTTTCGAAGTTCTCCGCTAACTCCTCGAGATACTCGTGGTATGGTACTAGTTTTGCGTCTTTCGTCTTCCATTGCCCTAGTATCTGGAAGATTGTGAGCATTGAATATCCGAACACTTCTAGCTCATTCACCTTGAAATCGTTCGCCGCCTGCAGGCCAATGATGCACGCCTCGTATTCGGCCACGTTGTTGGTGCAGTGAAAATCGACTTTTGCTGCAATCGGATAATAACGTCCGTCCGGGGATATCAGCACTGCGCCGATACCAGAACCGGTGGAATTCACCGCGCCGTCGAAGTACATCTTCCACGCGGTCCCATCCTCCTCCTCATCCACTTGGAGGATCTCTTCGTCTGGAAAGTCGAAGTTGATTGGTGTGTCATCCTCGATTGGAAATTCCGCCAAATGGTCTGCAATTGCTTGCCCCTTGACTGATGTGCGGGGTATGTACTCGACGTCATATTCCATCAGTTGATAGCGCCGCTTTGCGATGTTCCTCATGGAGGATGGGCTACCAAGTATATATTTCAGGGGACCCACTTTTGACAGCAAGCGGATAGTGTGATAGAGAGTGTACTGTCGAAGTCTCTGCATGACCCACACCAGCGCGCAACGCATCTTCTCAATCTCCGGATAATTGGATTCCCCTTCAGTAAACTTCTTGCTCAGATAGTAGATGGCATGTTCTGCGCGTGTGAACTCGTCCTCTTGCCCCAACATGCACCCCAAGGATTGCTGGCGCACCGTCAGGTAACGAATGAGAGGTCGACCTGGTGTGGGCGGGACCAACACCGACGACTGAACTAAGTATGTCTTAATATCGTCAATGGCCTTCTGGCAGTCGTCGTCCCATTCAATTGCTCGAGCACTGTTGATGGCGGAGGTAGCTCCCTAATCACTTTCACCTTATCAGGATCGACCTCGATGCCTCGCTCGTTGACCACAAATCCGAGTAGTTTTCCGAATTTCGCGCCGAATGTGCACTTGGCCGGGTTGAGCCTAAACTTGTACTTCTTGAGACGTTCGAAGAGACGCCTCAGATTGATGAGGTGATCCTCTCCCTCCTTGGACTTAGCGATCACGTCGTCGACGTAGACCTCGATCTCCTTATACATCATGTCGTGGAAGAGCGTGACCATTGCCCGTTGGTAGGTAGCCCCGACATTTTTAAGATCGAAGGGCATGACCTTGTAGCAAAATGTGCCCCACATCGTGATGAAAGTCGTTTTGATCTTGTCCTTCTTCAGCCATCCGGATTTGGTTATACCCCGAAAAACCATCCATGAAGGAGAACTGATTGTGGCGCGCGGTGTTGTCGACCAAGACGTCGATGTGAGGCAGAGTGAAGTTGTCGACGCAAACCCTGACCCTTCCGTCCTTCTTTTCCACGGGCATGATGTTTGCCACCCATTCAGAGTAATTGTAGACTTCTAAGAATCCCGCATCTATCTGCTTAGCGACTTCCTCCTTGATGCGGAGGAGGAGGCCGGCTCGCTGCCGTCGTAGGTGCTGCCGTTTGGGCGGGAAGTTCTCTGTATTGAGCGGAAGAAAGTGCTTGACTATCGATGGATCTAAGCCCGGCATATCAGCGTAGGATCAGGCGAAGACCTCTTGGTACTCCTTTAGGAAATCGATCATCTGGGCTCGTTGTGTTGGATCAAGGCCCGTCCCGATTTTTAGCATGCGGGGTTCTTCTTCAGTGCCCACGTTGATTTCTTCTGTCGGCTCGACTGAGGTGAGTTGACAGTTCTCGAGGCAGTGCAAACTCTCCTCTATCTCAGGCACTCAACCGTCCTCGTTGAGCCCCTCCCCGAAGTATATGGGTTAGAGCTCTTCAAGAAGTTCTTCGGATGGGTTCGAATCGACGCGTCGAAGATTTGGATTCGAGTGGAGCCTGGAAATTTAAATGAGTCGTCTTAGAAACAGTTAAAGTGCTGCGAATGAGTAAGAGAGAAGAGAACAAAGGAGACGCGGAAATTCAAAAATGCATTTAGGGATTTCATTGATAGTATGAACGTGAAGCCATAACAAAATCCCTCTTCCGTCGTGCGGCTTATGACTATGCCAACACGCGGGAAACATCGTATACATAGGTGGCCTTACACATCGGCGATCACAGCCGAATAGTGCGGGACTGAGGTCCAGTTGTCAAGCTCATCGTTCTCCTGCGCGAGGCGGATGTGAACCCCTGAGGGAGTCTCCTCGGTGGCGGTGCACACGGCTGGCAGAGCGTCAGGCGCGTTGTCAGAATCCGAGGAAGGGTAGTCAAGAGTGTCATCGACGATGTGCGGCGGTCCGGGGAAGAAATGGGAGAGCGGGAGGACCGTGATGCCCCTGTTGCCCCTGCGGGCTTTGACGATCTCGTAGCAGGAGGGGGAAGGGTATTCTTGTTCACTCTCGTCCTCCCCTAAGGTGCAAATGCTGATCATATTAATAGAGGGTCCTGAGCTCGACCCATGATCAGGGAGGGGATTGGCCTGCACATTCGGGGGCCTCACGGCATTGAACGAGAGCACCTTCGCATCGATCATCTCTTGGATTCTTTCACGTAACCTCCAGCAGTTATCCAAGGTATGCCCCGGCGCATCTTGATGATATTCACAACGCTTGCTCTGGTCTTGGACGGTTGGATCGAAGTTAGGGCCGGGCGCTATTGTTCCGATCTTGTCGCCAGTACGGAGTTGCCGGTATATGTGGGAGAGCGGGGCCGGCAAGGGTGCGTACTGCCTGCGCGGTTGCGGTTGTCCTATGCTGCCCTGTTGACCTTGCGGGGGCGGGACCTGTTGTGTCGGCTGAGGAGCTCTTGAAGCCGGGGGTCTGTACTGTTGGGCTTGAGGTGGAGCGGGAGTATAATGGTGGACGACCGGTTGTGAGGCTGTATAGTAGATAGGTTGAGCAGAAGGTTGAGGCTGATAATGCGCCGCCGGCGAAGCGTAGGCGGTAATAGAAGGCGGTGCAGGCGTGAAATTCACCGAATACTGTTGAGATCCCGCATGCGTTGGATTAACGGCGTTAACCGAGACTTCTTTCCCTCTTCTTCCGCCGGAAGAGGTCGCCGCTGCAGGGGTCTTCTTCGAGAGCTCCTCTCCCCTTCCCTTCGTAGGGCCTTCAAGTCTCCCCAACTTGATGTCGAGGTCCACTTGTTTCCCGGCCATGATTATTTCCGAGAAAGTGGACTTGTGGCCCATAAGGTGCGAGTAATAGACCCCTTTGAGGGTCCCTTGGAACATCTGAATTTGCTGCGCCTCGCAAATTGGGGGGTAGTGTTTTGCCGCCTCCGATCGCCAATTCGTGGCGTATTCTTCGAATTTCTGTCCCTCCGCCATTTCCATCGTGCTCAACTCGAGGAAGGACGGAGGTGTCTCCATGTTGTACTGGTACTGCTCAACGAATCTCTTAGATAGTTCGGCCCAAGAAGGAATGTCCTCGGCCTGGAGGGACATAAACCAATTCAGGGCAGGACCCGATAAACTCTCCTGGAAAGAGGCGACCACGAACTGCTCGTAGTCCCAATAGTTAAGCATCTTCGCGCGGTAATGGCGGAGGTGGTGTCGCGGGTCTTTAGTCCCATCATACTTTTGGAACTCGGGTACTTTGACCTTAGGGGGTAGCTGCATGCCGGGGAAGAGAGACGAATCCAGGTAGCTCGTGCTGTGGCGGGGGTCACTAGCCTGAAGGGCCCTGATGGTTTCCTCCATTTTCTTTATCCTCCTTTCCTGTTCAGTCTCTGCCTCAGGGAGGAAGTGTGTTGGTGGAGCAAAGGGTACCGCATGGATTGGCGTGCCCGGTTCTGGAAATGTGGTGTTTATGGGAGGTGGGGCTTGGTAGAGGAAGCCAATATGGGATTGTGGAGCTTGGGAAGGGAAATGTTCAGTCGTGTGTGCCGGTGCGTGGGTGGTCGGTGGTGGGACTGTGCATATCGGGGCCGAGGCCAACGTGGAGACAGGTGGGGGCACGGACATGGGCAGTCCTGATATTGCCGTTGGTGGGAAAGGGGCGACCGCCGGAGCATCAGACGGTTGAGGGAAAGCGGGCGGTACTGGGAGATTGCTAACCGGATAGGTCGCCGGTATATGCGCTGTTGTTGGGGCGGGTGCATCTCCGCTCTCCTGAGCAAAGGTCGGCAAGACCCATGGATTTGGGTCGACCGTTGGCCCGTACCCCGGAGGCGGGGTAGAGCTTGACGAAGCACGGTTTGGGCCTTTGAGTAGGGCCATGAGCTCGGCCATGTTGGTGGCCATGTTAGCGGCTAGTTGATTGACTGTGCCCTCGAGCGCTGCAATGCGCGCGTTATCATCGGGTATGGATGGCACTTGCACTGCTGGTGGTGGAACTCGAGGAAGAGGTGCCCCTGAATACGCTGGGGGTGTGCCTGAGGAAGCAGGTGGTGGAAGATGGGTCGAGGGAGCTCCATGATGTGCCAGTGGTACGCCTGCGGGGGTCAACGGTGGTGGCGCATGCATCGTTGGTGGTTGAGAATGAACCGGCGTCGGTGGTGTATTCTCCTCGAAGACAGCGAGTTGATTTTCTTCCACCATTCTTAACTGGAAGCGCGTGGGATACCGGTGCTGCGCCAGTTATAGTTACCTGTATTAACAAGTGTGTAAATATCTACGCAAACGAGTTACGTTCTAAAAATAAAACGTGTGACATAATAAATAAGAGGATGACGTGCATGAGATGCATGGATTTGAAAACTAATGTTGTCACTCGCATTGATTCAAAAGGTTTCTAAGATACAATGCAATTAAAAACAAGCCCTAAATCGTTCTTCCACCGCGCTCAGGGTGCGAGTGACTGTTGCCGTGGAGAGCACCGATTCAGGTGAGGGCCTGGTGGAGGCGTCTATCCTAAGGGGTGTGTGGACCTCCACGGGCTCTCTTCCTGAACCTCTCCAAGGCGACATTCGCTCGTGCCAGCTCCTGCTCGCGCCTCTGCAGCTCGGCGCGGGCCTGGGCGAGCTCTCTCTGTAATTGTCGTTGATCCCCAAGCTGCTCGTCTTTCTCTGCGACTTCCCGACGAAGGTGATCTCTCTCGGCCCTGAGGTTAGCAAGCTCTGCTTGAATGGCCACGTTCGGGGTGAGAAACGCTCCCGTTGGTCCGTTATCTTCAGCTCGTGGAGAGTCGACGAGATCCTCGTGTGCTGTAGGACCCCACCGATAGAAACGGAGGACATATTCCTCGGTAGCCTGGAAATCTTGTTCTTCAAGGGTTGGATGCTCGGGGAAATACGGACGCTCGATGACCACGGTTCGCCACGCGTCCAAAACCCGTTCGATGTCTCTTTGGCGATCCACGGATATCTGATCCTCCCGCCAAGTGTGTTCGAATTTAGCCCGTGCCGTGTCCTCGGGGACTGTCTGCAGGCTGCCAAACTGCCTCATCACTCGTGCCGGAAAATATGTGGTGGACCCCGCATGACTCACGAGTGGTACTCCGTTAAAATCAGGGCACCTAAGGGCCGCGGGTCCGGGTGGCATCCACGCGGCTCGCCACTTAAAGCCCCTAGGTGGTATTTCGCGAAAAATCTTGATCCACTCGGAAACCTTGCGTTCTTCCACACGTATCAGAGATAATAACTGCGAAATGATCGACCCCGAGCGACAGAAAAACAGGACTGGCCTCACGAGACCGAAGGGGTTTGCATGACTTTGAAGCCACATTTGTAAGAGAATTGGGGACCCTCTCAACCTACGTTCAGCTGTTCGTGTGATGCGATCGAGGGACCGGATAGTCTCGGCCACTAGGCCTACCTCATACTCGCGGCCTCCGACCACTTGGAGGACGACGCTAGCTAAAGTTGCGTCTATACGATCAGCTGCGCGAGGGAATAAAAGAGTCCCAAAAATCAAAAGTAAAACTGCATGACACAAATTCTTTTGGAAAAGATCCCCTCGGACCACGCGTGATTGTGAATCGATAAAACGGAGTAGTTTCGCAGTTATTATCTCTGTACCGCCGGAATATGCAAGTTCGGCCTGCAGCGAAGACCTTTGCACCCCGAGTAGGCGCGAAACTAGAACTGGTCGAGTAGTTTGGAAATTAGGCTCCATAATTCCGTGAGTGACTGTGGTCCGGCCGATGAGGGTCCTATACTCCTCAATAGTAGGCGCAAGCTCGGTGCCCTGGATGTTGAAGACGGCGTGTGATGGATCCTAAAACGTTACAGCAGCTCCGAGAAAATTTCAGTCTACCCGACGAGCGGACAACAGAGGTACATCTCCGACGAAGGTGGTGATGTAGTCCTGATCAATTCGGCGCAGGCTTATCCATATGCGGTTGATTTCGACCAGTGGTGGTGTGATCCTGTCGAGGCGCGGAAAGGAGGCCGGGCGCGACATCCCTTACCAAGATGAAAGGAAAATCGACTTAGGACTCATCAATGCGAGTGACACCCTAATTTTGAAAATTATATGATGTATGCATGCGGAAATGTAAATGCCCACGGCTTAATTGAATTACAAGGTGTATGTACATGTCTCTCGAAATTGGAAAAGACTCAAATGGCGCGCAGGCCGACTCAATGGACTGTCGTTGAAGCCGAGTTGGATGATGGCATGAAGCTCCTGCAGAATGCATGGTTTTAGTGCTACAGGGACCGTGCTACGTAAGGATGGGGGCTCTCGACTCAAGGGTGTTAATTCCTTGAAACCGAGCGGGATTCTTTTCAAGGCCTAAACGGCAGTCGAACTGCGCGCCGTACCCCTACTTCGAACCCCTATCTAACCTATGCTCCTATTACCGGTCGTGGGACGCGACCCATAGGTACCTAGAAACTAGTATGATATGCAATGCATGTGCGGGAAATAAAAGTGCGTTAAGTAGATAAGCGGGAAATGCGGAAAGCGGTAAATAAACAAGCAAACAAAGCAAGCGGGAACGAGCCCGAACCCTCTAAGTGTCCCCAGTGGAGTCGCCAAGCTGTGCGCACCCGAATTTAATCTCGTCGGGGCACGCGTACGCGCGCCTATGCAACGCGGCTTGGGAGTGTCCACCTTCCCGGGGACGCGCGACGGACGCACGTGAGAAGGAGTCGCCACTTGCCATTTTACGACCCGAAGGTCGAGGGCCGGCAAGTTACCCGGGTCTAGGGGTACAGGGTACACCTAATTGCTAAGGCATGTGGTCTACGAAACCCGAGGTTCCGAATTCGGGGGTTCTGTTACATGCGAGCCTATATCTCGCATGCCCTATCGGTACTCTAGCTTGTCTAGGCTTGCCATTTTAATTTAATTACCACTTAATTAAGTTCCACTCATCTTACGCGTTTTGACACCGTAAATTCGAAGGAACACTCCGACCGTCCACTCTCCGACCGGGATTCTTACATGAATGAATGTACAATATAAATCATTACATTGTCCTCTCAAATAAATAAAATACAAGTTACAACAACTGAATCCCGGTCGAATTGCATTCGGTTATTATTCCACTCGTGCTCACCGTGTGGTTTGAAAGGACCGAAATTGAAATTAAGATGCGCGCTCAGTGTTAGGGGAATTGAACCCCGTAATCTACGATAGGGGCGTTGGACCCCCTATGAATCGTGCCCTAAAGGATCGGGCTCGATCCGCATAACAAACAAGTGCAAGAATGTTAACAAGTGGACATAAATAAATAAACAATGGGATCTTGTTATTGCCGAATTTACGTGAATTAACCAATTATTAACCGGGGTATCTTGGCATACAAATCCTACCCTAAAGCAAACAAAGTAGGTACAAGGTGTGAATCGATCAAGGATCGCATCGGGAAGGTATTTCGCATTTGGCATTATTTTATGAGGACCTGACGTACGTGATGTCTGTTGTCAAGCCTTGTGTTTGTGGGTTGCTTTTAGAATTGTTCTATGTTGTGACACTACGGTTGTTACAGGTTATTACCGAACATTGATCCCGCCCGTACATCCTAAAACCTAGTGCCTATCCCACTGTTGCCCATTTTGTCTTAGCCAAGTATGCAATTAATCCGGTATTTGTATTTTGAGCCAATCCACCCGAACTAACTACCCGAGACTATGCTAGAATAACAAAAACTCATCGGTCGGATAGGGCGGGCTATGCAGATGAACCTGCGCCTAGATAGGTAGCCCATCTCTATCCTGATACCGTGATGTTTCTCTTATTCTAACCCTAGGGGTGTCGCTAAGTTGCAAATAGACGATTTTGCCCTTGAGGTAAAAATTATTTTCCGGAAAGAGAGATTACGCGGTGCGGGCCACCTCGGCCTGTGACCGGCGCTAACCGATCCCCTGGACCTTCCAGGGTTGTCAAGAACCCTAAAAGAGTCAAAAGATCGGTTAATCTATCCGGAAGTGATCTAAGAAAAATTTCCACGTCCTGACCTGAGTTTCCTGAAATCAGGTGAGGCCTCGAGTCGAGACGCGCAAGTCCTTCCTAGACATCCATGTCACATCGAACCACGTGTCTCGAGTTTTATTAAATTTGCAAGTTTTGAAAAGGGCACCAACGCATGTTTGCAACCTATCAACGCGTGTTACCGATTTATTATCAATTCGTGCAAAATTATTAGGGCCAAGTGTTTTAATTAATCGTGTGAACGTCCCAATTACCCGTTAGTGGAATTGTTGATTAAATTAATTAATATTTTTGCCAAATGCTCTGAATATACGGGTTTCAGACCGTCGAGCCGATCATTGATAGATCGTCCGATGCGAATCCTAATTCCCAACTATCTTGGGATTAAAAAATTGATTTTAGGTCTAGTTTACATGATTAATCCGATTCATGCAAGGTTTCGATTAAAACGAGAAAATAAATCATTTAAACACGAATCAGGAGCACATTATCACGTCAAGCACAACAAACATGCAATTTTACACAATCGGTGCCGCCATGATAATGATAAACACATACAAGCATACGCAAACATAATGTTGATAGAATTGATAAAACGACACCGATTCATGGGAGAAAAAAATCATGCAAATGGCACACATCATTACGTTGTATACAAATAATTACAAGAACAAAATATTTAAATGGGGCACACACGTTGTCGATCGGGTATCCAAGTAGATAGGGGTTGGATATTTTTAGAAAATGCCCAGGGACTTATTTGAACGACTTTTAAAAAGCAGGGACTGATTTGAAAATTCGGATAAAGTTTCGGGGATTGATTTGGAAATTCTAGAAAATTGGGGACTGTGTAAGAATTATTGAAAATGCCCCAGGACTCCTTTGAAACGAATTTGAAAGTTCGGGCTGATCTGAAAAGTGAAAAAATGTCCCAAGGACTGAACTGAAACGACACGAAAAGTTCCGGAACTGATTTAGAAAATTCTGAAAATTTTAAGGACTGATCAGGAAATATTAAAATGGCCAGGACTTGACTGGAAATAGTTTTAAAATTCGGGGCAGATCTGAAAGAGGCAAAAATGACCCCGGGACTAAACTGAAACGACTTGAAAAGTTCCTTGGAGTGCTTGAAAAATTCCAAAAAATTCAAGGACTGAATGGGAAATGGTACAAATGACTGGGACTTGGCTGAAAAGAATTTTAAAATTTGGGGCGGATCTGGAAAAATAAAAATGCGTCCTCTGGACTGAAATGAGACAAAATGAAAAGTTCGTAAAATTGAGTTCGGAACGAATTTGATCACCCACACGACTCAATAACGCTCATTTCACATCATATTCATCAAGCAAACATTAATATTCAGAAATGGAGCCCTAATCATGCCACTAAGTCAAGAATTTACCTAGTTCGGGAAGTTGAGGGATGATTCTATAAATAAAAAAAATAAAAAAGATTAAAAATAATGCTGGACGAGTTGGGCCGGGCCGTGACGGGCCAAGACCCGGTGGTGTGGGCTGGGCCGGAATGGGCCGAGTGGGCTGAATTGAGTCGGACTTGGGCTGGGGCCGCTGCTGGACTGGGCCGTCTGCTGCTGGACTGGACCGGCTCTGCTGGACCGGGCTGCTAGTTGGGCTACGGGGCGACTCGCCTATTCAACCCGAAAGAAAAGAAATTGACCCGGTTAGCAGGACACGAAGTTCAGAGGGAGAGGGGAGGCGGTTGGGCGGTCGAGCTGAGGGCGTCGTGGAGCAGTGGCACCGGGGAGTTGAGGGCCGTGAGTTCGAGTGCCCGAAAATTCGAGCCGTCGGCCGAGGTGTGTGCTGGGGGCGAGCGAGAGAGTCGGAGCCGAAGGCAAAAAGGAGTGGATTCCGGGCTGGGGTGTCCGGACCGCGGGAGCTGAGGGCGAATGGAAGCTGCGGGATCAGGAGATGGGTGAGAGAGAACTGAGGGAAAATTTCTTGGTGAGCTCAGGGAGCCGAGTTGCGGGTGTTTCGGGATCGGGAAGCTGTGGGCGTCCGGACCGAACGAGCTCCGGGTTTCCGAGAAAATCAGCGAGCTCCGGGAGAATGTGTGAACTCAAAGCCGAATCCAACTCGAGCTGAGGGTTTTTCGTTTTTTTTTTTTTTTGCTGGAGAGTGTCGGCGAGCTCCCGGTTTTTTTCCGAGAGAATTCGTGAGCTGCCAGAGACCGTCCGAGAGTTCCCCTCTTTTTTCTTTTGAAAAACCGAGCGAAAGAGAGAGAGAGAGAGATGGCGTTTTCGTGTCGGAAATCGTTGGCGTGTGCAGAGAAGTCGAGTGCGCAGAGGAGTTGGCGTGCGGCAGAGGGAGGTCAGGCTCGGGTTCAATCGGCGCCGGGGGGACGAGCAGCAGAAAAAAAGAAAAAAAAAGAAGAAGAAAAGAAGAGGAAAGCTGAAAGGAAGAAGAAGAACAGGGCCTGGGGGGTTGTCGAGTCAACGGTCAGAAGTCAGACGACTTCTAACCGGTTCAAACCACTTTTTTTTTTTTTTTTTGAATTCGATGCGCGTACAAAATTGAAAATTCTGCCTTCTTGATCAGATGTCGGAAAAATAATTCGAGACCATCATTGTGCTCAGAAAAATTCGTTGATCAATATTATGCGATAAAATTATTTTCAATCTCGAATTTTGTCCCAGATTTTGAAAATTGACGTCGATGTACGCGAGACCGAAAACATTTCAAATAGTATTATTTTTTGAAAAATCATAAAATTAGTGTTAAATTAGGCAAATTTGTTATTTTCAAAAAAGTCGTGAATACTCGAGTAATTAATCGGAAACACTTCCCTCACGAGTGGCAAAATGACGATTTTGCCCCTCTAGAGTCGGTGGGCCAAAATTGGGTGCTGACATTATTATTAAACGATCTTATAAAACTGAAAAAATTAGAAACTCAAGATTTATTTAATAAGGGTATATAATAAAATCTTATGAAATTCAAATTATATTCTGTTAAAAATTTATGACTTATTAAATATTCTATAACAAATTGCATCTCCTTTCAAAATATTCTTTGATCTAAGTCTTATAAGAAAATATTTATTCAAAACTTTAAAACTCGCGATCCCTTAAGAATTTTAAAATCTAAAAAATCTGAGAACATTTTATTTAGAAATCTATGCATTCTGTAGCATTGAAGCCATTAGTCCGTTCAAACAGTAGCTCCACTCTCAATACTAGGAATGGAGGCCACGCATTTCATAGAATAAAGGGTAAATTACAAAAAAAAAAAACTTTTGTAAAACGTCTCAGTTTTGTCCTAAATTTTACTTTGTAACAAAAAAATTACATGTTTTGATAATCATCTCAGATTTGACCTTCATTACTATTCTGTTAAGATTTCCGTCTATTTGCCTACGTGAACTTTATAGGACCCACCAAATTTGCACATCATTTGATCATATTTTCTTTTCTTTACAAAAATATCCTAAGTTTTCATAAAAGTCTCAATTTTATTCGATATTTTAATTTGTAATTTAAAAAAATACATGTTAGCACCCCGTTTTGATCCACCGACTCCAGGAGAGAACATCAACGGCATTTTATGCGATGCACGAGGATCGCAACACAAGAAAAAGTCGAAATCGACAACCTAGCATGATCACAAGGAGGAGGGGCAAAATTGCCATTTTTGTCATCCATCGGTGAGATGTAACTTGGCTAACCCAACTGTGAATAGTAATCTGAGATTTGCTAGGTCTTTTTCTGTAATAGTTTCTGGGTTATAGTCTTTTTTAGCTGAATGTTTCCGAGTTATAGTCAAGAATGCTGTTGATGTTCTCTCTTAGAGCTGGTGGATCAAAACAGGATACCAACATGTATTTTTTTAATCAAAATTTAGAACAAAATTGAGAGTTTTATGAAAACTTAAGTTATCTTTGTAAAGAAAAGAGAAGATGATCAAATAATGTGCAAATTTAGTGAGTCCCATAAAATCCACGTAAGCAAATAGACAAAAATCTTAAGGGAATAGTAACAGAAGCCAAATCTGGGACGATTATCAAAACATGTTGTTTTTTTGTTACAAAGTAAAATTTAGAGTAAAATTGAGACGTTTTACAAAATTTAGGTTTTTTTTTTTGTAATTTGCCCAATTGAAAATATAATCAAGTTTCCTTTTCATCAATTTTATTTTATAATATATGTATGTTTTTAATTGTTGAAAATTGTAATTAAAGAATTTACCGTTATGTCTTTGGGCAGCACTATTATCAAATGCTGGGTGATGATGATTTATGAGTATTTTTTTCTATCTGTAATGCGGTGATAGATCCAGCTTATAAACACATTAGAAAATATTTTTAAAAATTGTTTTATCCGGATATTATCAAAAAATATTTTTAAAAAAATTTGAAGTTTTATTTTTCCCAAAATTATTAAAAACTCACAAACCAAAAATATTTATTTAGCTGAAAAATTCAAAAAATAACATGCTTTATTAAAGATTTTTGTAACTAACAATGCCCTATGAAAAAAAATTAGGAAAATACTCCTTTCTATCTCGATCTTATCATAATATATTTTTAAAATTGAGAAAGAAAATTTTTTTATTAAAAATTATTACAAATTTAGAAAAAGCTCAAAAACTAAAAATATTTATTTAATTTAAAATTTAAAAAATATGCTTTGTTATGTATTTTCATTAATACTAACAGCATCTCATGAGAAAATTAGAAAAATATATTGTTTCGTACAGATTTTATCATAAAATTCT